>NC_056733.1:1198285430-1198368004 GCF_019279795.1 Protopterus annectens
AGTAGTAGCATAAAACAATTATGTTCCTCTGAAACACCTAAATATTATAGGTAACAGTATAAGCAACTATAATGCTACAAGAATAACCTTTTATTTAGGCAAAACAGTGAAGTACACTCCTTTCTACTGGCTGTGGGTGTGTTGCCCTGCAAAGTCTGACATCTGTACATACAGGTCCTATAGGGTTGCCACCTTTCCAAATGGCCAGAGTGGGACATATTCTGTAGAAATGTCAGACATTCCAGGACTAAACATACCTACAGCCATGAATAGTACAGCATTACACTTATTTGCACAAATAAAAGCTTAATCTAGTTGCATTTGAATTGCTTATGCTACTTCACATAACATATAGAAGTGTCATATATAAAATAACTGTTGTATGCAATTATTAATGAAACGTAGAATATAATAATGTCCTGTAATCTGGACATGTGCTATGTCTTGATATTTTCGCACTGTTCCTCGCAAGGTGGGTCAGGTGGTAACCCTAAAGTCCTACTTTGGCCAATTGAGAAGGTGGCAAACCTATAATAGGTATGCGGTAGCATGACCGGTCCGACGAATTTGGCTACCACAACCCAACTACTCATTTGTAATGCAGGGACTCGGTTCCCATGTATCAGCCAGACGGAAGCAGAGTGTATGCGGAACAAACAAATATGATTAATTCACTGGACAGGCCGCTGATTCCATACAGTCGAACGCCATGCCATCGCCTAATTGGCAGCCATTCCCATTACTGTAGTCATGTAGTCCGATGTGATAGGCATTACAAGGTGGGAGCAGATTGTAAGAGGGACACACAATTATGAATGATTCACCGGACAGGCCGCTGATTCCATACATTCGAACACCATGCGGTCGCACAGCCATTCCCGATAGTGTAGTCAAGAGTGGCCTTAGGTCAACTGGTTCCCTAGACAGAGGGCACAAAGGCACCCCCACCACACCACCCAGTGCCCCCATCCTGGTCTACCTACACCAAATAAATACTGGTAAAGTGCACCCACTAAAGCGGTGCCCTAGGCGGCTGCTTATTTGGCCTATGCCTAAGGCCGGCTATGACTGTAGTCACATAGTCCAGTGTGATAGGCATCCAAGGTATGCCTAAGAGGAACACATGAATATGAATGAATCTCTAGGCAGGCCGCTGATTCCGTACAGATGAACGCCATGCCATTGCCTAATAGGCATCCATTTCCAATACTGTATTCATGTATTCCAATGTAATAGGCATCACAAGGTGGGAGCACATTGTATGAGGTAGACACAAATATTATTGTGTCACTGGACAGGCCGCAGATTCCATACAGCCGAATGCAATGCAGTCGCCGAATGGGTGTCCAATCCCGATACTGGAGTCATGTAGTACGATGTAATAGGCATCACAAGGTAATATTGTGGTCCTCGCTCACACCCAGGGGTGTGAGTGACAGATGCAAGCACCAATGCCTGTGCATTAGCAAGTGTGGGAATGAGCGGGTGTAAGCGCGTTTGGCTGCCAGTATGCGAGTATTTCATTGGTTAAGTAATGTAGAGGCTAATTGAGCGTAAGAGGCTGTAACCAGAGGATATCATACAGCATGGTCATTCAACAATATAGGAATGTATCCCATCATGTAGAAGTACATGTGGGTGTTTATGTCCAGCATATAGGTACATACATATATAGAGATGGATCAGGGACATGCCATGTGGCAACAAAGCATTACAAACAAATGAAACGGGAAACACCAGAGACGCCTGTATTATGTAGTGGTGTTGCTCTATGTGATCACAAGACTCCCTCAGACAGACAATAGTTGTACATTGGCCATATACATCACTCTGTGCATGTAATGTACATTAACACAACAGTATCTGTCCAATCATTATGTGTGAACAGTACTCCTGCAATGTGCAACATCATCATCATGATAAAGGTAAATGGAGTAACCATAGAAGGATCGGTAGTGTTTTGTGTACAATGGGGTCATCCTCCTCACATGTACCTGAACAATGTAGGAGTGATGTGCATAGGACCGTGTGCCTGAGGGACAGTGGTGAGGATAACAGTAGTATGTTATGATGAGTATTACAAGGGTTTCATGTGTCCAGTGGGCACGTGTGTGTAATGGACAGCTATGTATGGGGCAGATGCTGTCCTAGGAGCCGAATGGCCTTATGTGTCCATAGGTGATGGTCAGATGTTGGGGAAGGAGTGTAGGTATGGCCATGGAGGATAGGTAGGAGCACAGAAATGACAGCATACAGGGTTGGTATATGACACATGTGGGGGGGATACACCCTGGATGGGGATGGGTCTTCGGCATTCAAAAGTCCATGGGAACAGTGGGACGGAGGTCTCCAGCCATGGGCAACTGCCACTGTACCTACACAGCTGCAAAGGAGGCAGTGCTGGGGGCTGTCAAGGACAGGCAGCATCACCCTGTAAATGTGACACTCTGCCCTTGAACTGGCATATGTAGCTTTGTAACCCCTTAGGGAGCCACCTACGAAACATGTCCGGGACCGCACGACAGCAGATATGTACCTGTCTGGTCCCGCTCCCAAGGGGGACATGCTCCATCCTCAGTGGTGGAGACACCAGAATGTGGTGCAGAGCCAATAGAGGTTGATGTTAATGACTGGGCCCAAGATGTGCTAGTGCCTGGTGCCATGGTCAGCTGAAATGGGACAGGAGGATCTTTTAGGACCTACCAACCCATTTGGCCTATGGTGTTGCATTTTAAACCCACATATGGCTTAGTGATAGACAACAGCATACAGGATTACCTACGACAGTATGCATAGATATCACCACCAACCCAACAGATTGTATACATTTGCAGAGGGAGCACAACACATGCATATATACCGAATGGCAACTGTACAATGTGTAGTTGACATGGGACTGCAGCTATGAACAGTTGCCCATCATTGGCTTGTCACTGGGAATCCCACACAGTGTCAGTCATACCACTGTCTCATGTGACACATGTCCAGTCAGGGATGCGATGGCAGTAACACATCCCTATCATCATGTACTGTCTGCAATCCCTACACCATGCTTCTGCTGTGCACAGAAGTGTGTTCAGTGTGTAACACAGGAAACAAATGGTTGTACACACTAACCTGTTCACAGATGGCCCTACAGATGGGGTTCCCTCATGAACAGAGTACTGTCATGTCTGTATTTTAACATGCAGAATAGCCATTACCACATGTTAAACAGGCAGTAGTCTCAATGCAGCATAGCTAAACATACATGCTGTAGTTGTGTGGCACATCACCCTTCTGTCATTAGGCTATTTCCCACTGTTGAAAATGATTGAGGTACATCCAGATATCATCTGCGATGCCATGTCAGAACACCACATCCAGGTACCACTCACAGTAACTGTCATGGCCAGATAATAACATGTTTCCCTAGATAATGTACTGTGTTTATCATGCGGGTGGCTATGGGAATACCATCACAGCTGTACCGCATGCAATCAGCTAGAGGAAGACTGAAATAGGTGCAGAGGCCATCACCTGACCATTTCCATCTGTTACAATACACATGCTGCTGCTGTGCAGGTGTACACCTTCACATCCACCAGATAGTGTGTGTGCAGGACAGGCAATGTACACCAGGGAAGGGCTTGGAGTCTTCACCATAATCTGCCACACGCTGAATAGTACAGGGTCAATCCCCTGACTACTCATTACTATTACATATGCATGATATTACTACATGTGCCACAGAGGCGGCATGCTGTAAGAACATGTGTGTAGGTGAGTGAGTGCCATCTGCAACAGATATAGTAGACATACATTAGATGTGGCACACATGTCAGTCCACATGAATGGATGCCATTGCCACCACAACCACACTCTAATGGACACGCATTGACACCTTTGCCAGGGCGGCAAATACACAATGTAACTACTTAGTTTGCCACACTGCAGTAATACACAGGACCACATGCACCACAGGAGATATCTGGAGGTTCAATGGGCTAGGCCATGTGAAAATGATTGACAACTGTTGGTATGCCAGTAAGGTTTATACTGGGAGTGACTGTGGTTGGGGGCATCACAACCCGCATGCAGACACAGGGTGCCAGTACTGTCATGCAGGTAAGCATTGTTCCATGGGTGTGTAGTGTTTGGCTGTGCAAGATGGCTGCACAAGGCTGGGTGAGGGGTAATCCTTGCCATTGCATCACCCGAGAATGGTATGCAGTGCAGGGGTGTAGTGTCTGCAATGTCCCACACAGATGGGTACTGCAATATCTGGCCTGACATCCTGGTTACCAATGTGTAGGGCCATAGCTTTGCAATGCATGCCATGTTTGTGTTTGATAGTCGTTCACATGGATATTGCCTGGGATGTGCATGTCCCACAATACTGTACAGTGACATGTACAGGTGTACCTAGTTTGGCAGACACATGTAGTGTACACAGCCTGTTATACCCCGATATGCCAATACTGGCCTGGTGTGGTGAAACCTGATTATAGTGAGCAGGTCGGCCCTGCACCTGCATGTATAGAGTGGACAGGTATTCCGTGGTGTCAGTGGCATGGGTCCATACAGGGAACATGTGTACAGCATTGTCTGGCCTTAGTGGATCACATATGACGGCACCACATATGTTGCAGCCATTCAGTGTGGAACATAGTGAAGCACAATGTCCACATATATGTGCCAATTGTACCACTGTACAGGGTGCCATATCCTCTGCAGGCCACTGCGTTCACACCATGCCTACTATCTGTCCTCAATGTGCATGTTACTAGCAACATAGTGGGATATCCTAGGCAAGGTTGTATGTGCATGGCACATGGGTGCGGAACATTTAGTGGGTACTAGCAGGGCTGCATACTTAGTTCACCAGCCTTTTGACAGATGTATGGGTATGACTTGCCAACACAGTGCCGTGGCTGACTGACAGCTGTACTCCTCGTGAGGTGGCCAATGTGTCATAAGATGGATACTATATAAGAAAACTACAAAACCCTCTCCCAAACATGTCCAATGGTAAGACAATCACGGCCACCTCTACACAGGCTCTGATAGACAAACCCACACTTGCCATGTCCTGTATACAAACCCCTACCATATCACACTGCAGCATCACGCGTTTAGGGCACGCGCTACAGCGAATACTACAAAGCACTGTACTTGTTTCAAGCAGGCAGATACACACACACACACACACACACACACACACACACACACACACACACACACACACACACACACACACACACACACACACACACACACACACACACACACACATACTTGGCATGTTTGGGATTAGAACACCGACCTAACTACTTTACTACACTACAGCATTATACAGTTACAGAATGTGCTACTGAGATTACTGGGACACAGCACTCCCAGAGGTGTATTTGTGGATGAGTGACATTATCGGCCTTGCTAACGGTGGGTATAAGAAATGTATGGAGTGTGAGCAGTATAAAGGTATTGCTCAGTCCTCAGGCAAACAGGGAGACACACACACACACACACACACTTGGCATGTTTGGGATTAGAACACCGACCTAACTACTTTACTACACTACAGCATTAAACAGTTACAGAATGCGCTACTGAGATTACTGGGACACAGCACTCCCAGAGGTGTATTTGTGGATGAGTGACATCATCGGCCTTGCTAACAATGGGTATAAAAAATGTATGGAGTGTGAGCAGTATAAAGGTATTGCTCAGTCCTCAGGGAGACACACACACACACACACACACACACAGACACACACACACATGACAAGTGTGGGACTAGAACACTGACCTAACTACTTTATTACACTACAGCATTACGCAGTTACAGAATGCGCTACCAGGATTACTGGGACACAGCATTCCCAGAGGTGTATTTGTGGATGGGTGACATCATTGGCCTTGCTAATGGTGGGTATAAGAAATGTATGGAGTGTGAGCAGTATAAAGGTATTACTCATTCCTCAGGCAAGCAGGGAGACACACACACAGACACATACACACAAGCACACACACACACACACACACACACACACACACACACACACACACACACACACACACACACACACACACGGTGAGTGTGGGAGTAGAACACTGATGTAACTACTTTATTACGCTACAGCATTACACAGTTACAGAACGTGCTACTGAGATTACTGGGACAAAGCACTCCCAAAGGTGTATTTGTAGATGGGTGAGATCATCGGCCTTGCTAACGGTGGGTATAAGAAATGTATGAAGTGTGAGCAGTATAAAGGTATTACTCAGTCCTCAGGCAAACGGGGAGACACACACACACACTCACACACACACACACACACACACACACACACACACACACACACACACACACACACACACACACATGGCAAGTGTGGGAGTAGAACACCGACCTAACTACTTTATTACACTATAGCATTACGCAGTTACAGAACGTGTTACCAAGATTACTGGGACACAGCCCTCCCACAGGTGTATTTGTAGATGGGTGACATCATCGGCCTTGCTAACAGTGGGTATAAGAAATGTATGGAGTGTGGCCAGTCGAAAAGCAATTTAGAGTCCACCAGCAAACAGGGACAGACATACACACATGCCAGTGTCGGGTACGGAACACCTGCCTATTTACAGATTACCATTACAATACTACATATATATGAATCACGCCACACAGACTACACATGTCAAGGCTGTCATTATGACCATCTGGGAATGCGGACAACAACAGGGATGCTGGCAGTTAAGATGTACATATCTGTGAACCTGTGTGTTTAAAGTATGAATCCATCCTGACCTGGAGTATGCCCATCTGTGGAATGGATGACTACTACCACTATACAGGGTTACAATGGCCATGCCCATACACAGAGGCACATAACCAACACAAGGTGTCACTGGGCATGCTCACACACTTAGTAGCACAGGGCTGTTCGGAAAGCACTATGTGTCCATCTACACAAAGATATACTGGGCATGCTCATACACTTAGTAGCGCAGGGGGCATGCTCACACAAAGTAGCACAGGGCTGATCGGAATGCACTACTATGTGTCCATCTACACAAGGATATACTGGGCATGCTCATACTCCTAGTAGCACAGGGCTGACGGGGATGCACTCTGATGCTAAACACGGAGGGCCACAGTGGCCATGCCATTACAGGTAGACATAAAGAACACATTGTAATGGGCTCTGGTGCTGGTAGTTGTCATTATTAGCGGGAACGCTGCTCTACATATATATTTTTACAAAAGATATTTATCTTTTACAAATCAGCTGTCATTCTGGGATGACATGGCTGACAGTAGGCAGGCTTTTGTCACATATCACATGCATCCATGATACAAGGGAGTGTGGATATTACCCAAGTCGCATCCGCCCACACAATGCCATTCCAAGGCAAATGTCCTAAACACAGGTTAACTCCCATAAACCTACAGGACAACTGCATTGTTTTCTTATGCTAACCAGTGCTAGATGTGCAGTGTCCATATTCACAGCTGGCCACAATATATCCAACAATGGGGAGTAGTGACATTTGTGCAGTGAGGAACACCTGGCTGATGTCTCTGTAGTGCACAATAGCACTACCACCATATACCTCAGAATCTAGCATTACCACCATATACCTCAGAACCAGACAGGTGGGCCATAACACAGGTACGGACTGCTCCAGGTGGTGTACCCACATACATAAAGGCCACTCACATGTACTGACCAGTCCCCCCTCGAAAGGTATCACAGATGAGCCATGTGCAGGACACAGTGTCACATGCTGCATTCTAGGATGTAGACTGCAGACACCACCATGCCCTCGGACCACCACCACCACACAAACATACATGTTGTATGACAGACAAGTACGCCACCATGTGACCCTTGACCTGTGTATTGTACTAAGCTCTACATCAGCTGTAGACAGTACACATGTACTGACACAGTTGCATCATGTGTTATGCAATGCAGTGGTACCACTGTCTGTGACCAGGTCAGCTGTACACATACCAAGGGCCCTCAGTACTGTCCACCATTAGCAGATGTCTGTTGCTGTACACCAGTACACGTACTCATGTATGGATATGACATACATGTACCTGCCCTGAGTATGTACATGCCACACACACAACATACCTGTAAATAGCATAGCTGTTGTAGTCCTTTGTGCAAACAGGTGGCTACAGCCATTACACACATGCACATGCAATGTAGGTCCATGGCTGCTGAATGCTGACAGTACATAAGGTGTGATATCAAGATTGACAGAGGTAACATCCCCTCTGTACTGGTCACCCATCATATCATACAATAGTCCATGTGTCATGTATGTTATTACACATATCCACCAATTGCAATGCCTACAAACATGACCAAATGTCAGGATTGTAGGAGCTACACACCTGTACATGTAGTGTTGTGTGTTCAGATAACATGTGTGTGCAGTTGCTGATGTATGCAAGTGGCATATATCCTAGTACATCATGCAGCTGCAATGCAGCCTCAACATTGACAACTGTATATGTTGATATGCTGAATGTACAGAAAGATGTACCACATGTATGGACAGATGTGTTAAATAACCAAGTGGCGGGGCATCTTTGCAGATGGATGTTTGCTGTGGACAGCTCACAGGTGTGTCACAAGTGGTCCTACAATACCCTGTGTAACTGGTAAGCAATGGTTTTGTTAATTAAAGGACATAACACACAACTTAGACAGTGGTCAGGGTGACAGCGAAGGTAAATCACTTGACACCTGTTAATAGATATGACATCTCTAGTGCATATATCAGCACTGTTGGCACAGGAAGTGTCAGTACAGTTTGTAATGCATGCAATACTGCTGTACGTCTGACATACATAACATGAGCTAGGCAGGTCTGAGATTCACAGTACTGGCATGTGTGGTTGTGTGTGTGTCCATATTTGTCACGTATTGTGGGGAATACATCTCAATTGTTACTCATGCTCCTGTACAGTAGTGTACACATCTATACAGACTGCAATGTATAAAGCAGGACATAGGCAGGGGTGTGTATCTCACACATGTGCGGTATCTTTATGTGCATGACATAGGTGTATTAATTACTGAATGCCACAGTGTGTGTATGTGGGTCTGACTGATCCCTGGGGTGAGGATGTATGTTACCATACTGAACTGATAGGACCCCTCCCACCATCCAGGTGATGCATTCAACTATCCGTGTTGATGTCCCCGATCTTAGGCCGTACTGACTACCTGTACATGTGTATTCGCTGTGGTGCATCATGTAGGTGCACAGTACTGTAATGATGATTTGCACATAGGCAGAGGTCCTCATCCCACCAGTAGCAACTGTGTGTGAGTGTGTGTGTTACTGTGTCGGTGAAGCCGTGAGTGTGTGTGTGGGTGTGTAACAGTGTCACTGAATACATGTGTGTCAATACCTGAGTGTGGGTGCAGTTGTGTGTGTTAGCATCTTGTCATAGGAACGTGTATTACTGATTCCCATTGAGGCATCACGCTTCCCATTGGCCTCTACCCTTGTAATCAGCTACACCACTCTCTTACCTTACCACTCCATGTAACTGTACCTGTGATGTCATCCTTTATGGATGTCATGTCTGTGGCCACAGTAGCTTAATACACAGCTATCATACTCTTGGAATGGTAGATGTGTTTGTAACGTGGAACATTCTCACTGGTATGTGGCAGCTACATGGTGCATGCTGGTATATTCATACATACCTGTGAGTTGTCCACATTGACATATGGGACACTTAAACTACAATCACTGACATCCACTGGCATGTGCAATTAAACCTGAAGAAGGACAGCAGAACATCATGACCAACATGCATTTACTGTTGTTACACAAGACACATACTGTTAACAGTATTGTACACCTGTACTACATGGTATATCTGCTCACTGTCAACAGTCCTCAACATTTGTAAACTACACATATCATCCTAGTCTGTTCACCCTGTGCATCAGACCATATGAGCATGTCCCTGCACTGATGGTGTGGATGTCAGGGATGTGGCATAGGCATCATCATATGCACAGGGTGTTAATGTTTGCCGGAGGCCTAGGCTGCACTGTTGTTACACAAGACACTTACTGTTAACAGTATTGTACACCTGCACTACATGGTATATCTGCTCACTGTCAACAGTCCTGAACATTTGTGCATCAGACCATATGAGCATGTCCCTGCACCGATGGTGTGGATGTCAGGGATGTGCCACAGGCATCATCATATGCACAGGGTGTTAATGTTTGCCAGACGCCTAGGCTGCACCACTGGGTGACATAATGTGTGTGGGTTTGGGCCTTTGATCTAATTGGGCATGTGTGGATGTTATGCATGTGTGTGTTGCGGTGCCCTATATATGTGTCCAGTGTGTTCGTGTATGTCTGCACACAGTTCTCCCATGTGTCTGGCCTACACAGGGATATTATTGACAGCTGCAGACTGTACAGGTGAGGTTTTACAGTTCACGGTGTCCGGCTGTGCCTGCCAGGGGTTGCACAGGCACTACCAGACAAAGGTGCAGATTGGGTACTGTCTGATGTCACTAGTCCACTGGAACCATGTCCCTGTTGGGACCATCCCGGGCCATGTGCACGTGGCCTGCTGTGTTGTGGTGTGGACAGCACAGCACCAGATGCACTGCTGCTGCTACCTCCACTATGGGAGCAGGCATGTGAAGTAGCTCATACACGTAGACATGACACACATGATGTAGCAGGTCTACGTCCATGTGCCCGATGCCTCACTCCTACCAGATGTTCCAACACAGACAGATCACGCTCGTGGATTGTCATGCCACAGTCAAGGACTCCTACCACGTCACCCAACTGTCTATCCAAAGCATCAGCAATCTGCTGTTGAGCATTTACCATTGCCTGGAGGCTGTTGTTTAAAGAACGGACAGCAGCCCTCTGTAGCCTCTGATCTTCCCTGTTACGCCATTCAGCACATGCCTGTGCCTCCATTACAGCCTGAAACATGCGTCTGGTGACACCAGCTGCTGTGCTCTGTCATGCAAGAGCATGTTGGCCAGAGGTCCTCCTACGAGCAGCACTGGCCACGTGCCTGTGTGGGGCACCACCAGTAGTTTGACTGACACCATGGTGTGCAGGTACACCTTCCATAGCCCAAAAAGCAGAACTGAAAGAGGCAGCCAAAACATGACAATAAGAAGCCGACTATTTATTTAACATGAAAAATAAAAAACAAACAAAGCCAAAGACTTGAGATTCAGTAAGTGCTTTCACATTCTAATGGAATGCTTCATCAGACTGTTAACTATTGACTTAACTGATACCCTTTAAAAACTTTAACATTTCATTGTCAAACCAATCATCGTTTGACTCATGAATATTAAATAAAAATGATGTATTGATTAGTATATCTCATCAAAAACCTTGTAAATAGTTCATCAAAAACATTGTAAAACATTTTAACAAATATATAACTTAGAAATAATAAAATAACCATCTCATGTTGATAAATATATATATATATATATATATATATATATATATATATATATATATATATATATATATATATATATATATATATATATATATATATATATATATATATATATATACATACATACAAATAAAAATGTAAAAATCTGACAGTTATATATATATGAAAATGCATATAAAACCACATGTATTAGAAACTATATATGCACATAAAAAACTTTTGAAAAACTCAAGTATCTTGTCATAACTTATAGCATCTATTAATATATAACGTCACAGAGATGTAACATATGACTATTGATTTGTCCTAGAATATAAAATATGATGCCACAAACTATTATATATAAGTCCATATATCTGTTAATCAATACTACATGCTGGTGTATATACAACTATACTTAATAAATACTATATATATATATATATATATATATATATATATATATATATATATATATAAACATATAATACTAGTCATAACTTTTTGTATAATAGCTTCTGTTGATAATGTAAATAAAATATGAATATATTAATAAAAGGCAAATATGCTTACATGAAATAATAAATATAGTACATATATATGCATATATAATGCTTATATGTTCTAATGTTTAAGATCCTTGGCTGCTAAAAAGGGTCTCATGGACACCTTATCATTAAGTCCTAGTCCTCTATCTGCCTGTAATCGTAATATCCATCTCATTTCTCTCTGCTCAGTATAGTTCTTGTAATTCCCTAGCCTAGCATTCTTATATATCATTTCTAATACCATAAATTTAAAACTATGTAGTGTGCCTTTATTTATAACGTGTTTTGCTAACGCATTGTTTTCATCCTCCCTATTTATTGCATAAATATGTTCTTTCACTCATTCTCTTAAAGTGCTGTTTGTCATTCCTAAATAGAACGAGTTACATTTACCACAAATAGCAAGGTAGATCAAATCACGTGTTCTGCAGTCAGCATAGCTATTAAATTCATATTCCTTCCTTGTCTCTGGATGTACAAACTTATGGCCATTTAACATAAAGGAACATTGATTGCAGTTCCTTTTCTGGTAGATCTTAATATTTGTTTTTCATTTTTTTAATAACATAGCATGCGTTTCAATTATTTTGTGTTTTTGTAGGTAAATCTAGGATGATCTCCTACCATAGCACTCAATTTTTCATCTACTATTAATATATTCCAGTTATTAGTAAAGATTTCTTTAATCTTCTTCTTGTTATTAGTAAATGAAATTACTGGTTTATTCATGTATGCCATATTCCTCCCATTTGTTTGTATATTCACTTCTTTGTGTTGAGAGTATATATAAGGTTTCCCTTTGGAAGCTCTCTTAACAATGTCTTCATGAAATAGCAGTTCAGTTTCTTCTCTATAACTCCTTTCTTTAAGTTCTCCATGCATCATTTCAACTGTTTCATGGAATTTAGATTCCTTATTAGTTAATCTGGATACTCTTAACACTTGCCCTTTAACTATATTATTATAAATATGTAGAGGGTGCATGCTGGTACGATGTAATATGGAGTTTTTTCTACATTCCTTTCTGTATAACTGTGTCTGTATAGTATTATTTTCATTAATAATAAGAGCATCTAAAACTCTATATTTGATGTTGACCATTTACCTGTTAAAGATAAAAAATTGGTAGTTCCATTTATGTAATCAATGAACCCACAAAGTTTGGTTTCTTCTCCTCTCCATAACAAAAAAACATCGTCCACAAAACGTTAATATAATAAAATGTTTTCTTTATATTCACTTCTTAATATGTATGTATGTTCCCAATATGCCATCACAATATTTGCATAGGAGTTAGCACATGGGGTACCCATGGCTACTCCCCTTTTTTGTAAAAAATATTTTTCATCATGTACAAAAATATTATTATTAAGGACGATGTCCATTAACATGGCACATTTAATTATTAAATCTCTAGGTATGTCATGCTCAATTAAAAACAATCTCATGTATTCAATGCCTACATCATTTGGAATAGATGTAAAAAGAGAATTTACATCCAGAGTTACCATATAACTTATTTCTTTGTTTTTCTCAGGTACTGTATATTCATAAAGGCTTCTAATAAAGTGTTCAGTATCTTTAACTATTGTTGTTTCTTCCACTACATTTTTTAATTGATTTTCTAAGTATATAGATATGGCTTCAGTGAGCCACCCCTTGCTGGATACTATGGGTCTGAGTGGTGGATTTGTAAGATTTTTATGGACTTTGGGCAAGCCTCTAAATGTGGATACTACTGGTTGTTCTACTAAGAAATATTTATATAAATTGAAATCAATTACATTACATAAAAACATGTCATATAATTCATCTTGTACATTATTTACTATTTTGTTTAGTTTGATTAAATCTATATCACAATATGCTACTTTATCAGCTAACAAATCTAACATCTTCTCCTTATACATAGAAGTATCCAAAATGACTATAGCTCCACCCTTGTCTGCATCTCTTATGACTATGTTATGATTTTCCTGTAATTGCTTAAGTGCATTTTCTTCTTTTTTGTCAATATTATAAAAATCATTTTTCATATTTTTACTATTGTATACTTATTTAGGTCTTTCACCATCGCTTTTTCAAAGGCTTCTACTAAAGGATGTGCTGGTGGTATAAATGTCAAAGGTTTTTTAAAACACTTCGTAATTTCACTATTATTATCAAGCATCATTTTCAAATTTAAGTTTCTAGTAAACATTTTCAAATCTATAACATAGTCAATATAATCAGCGGTTTTAGCTGGTATGAATTTGAGTCCCTTATTCAGAAGTCTCTTTTCCGCTTCAGTTAATATATGATGTGAAATGTTTATTATTAACTCTGACTTACAGGTCGTAGAATCTTCCGTTGGAATTCGAAACGTTCCTCTGGTTGTTTTCACTTCCTTGCACCATTCATTGGTGACCAAGATGTTATTTGTGGTGTTCATATGGGTAAAGGGAATGAAAAAAAAACACTATTTGAATCAATGTGGTTTTTCTCTATGTTTCCACTGATCTCTTTTCTACGAACATCTGGTGCCTCTTTCAGTTCTGCTTTTTGCAATTTTATGGACATTTGCTGTACCTGAGGACATCCTTGCCTTGGAAATTTCTTTAAGTTTAGACACCTTCAATAGCCCCCAAACTTTCCTGTTCCAAGCTACCACGCGCCAACTGTCCTTCCTCTATGGTCACTGGTGATGGGGTAATTGCAGGTATGGGATCTGTGTGCGGGGATGAGGTGGATATAGATGCAATGACACAGTTTCAGCCCCTGACAACTCTGCCTGTGACCCAATCATATGTTCATCATCACTGCTAGTGTCTGTGGGGACACTAACATCTGATGTACCGCAGGAGGGCAATGCACCTACATCACCTGTGAGGACAGACAAGAACTGTACATTACAATCTATACAATAGACACACACACACACACACACACACACACACACACACACACACACACACACACACACACGTGATATGACAGAAGTGTGATACGGCAGACGGCATGCAGCGCAGACAATACTAGTGGTAGTTATCATACATCCCTAGGTTGCACACAACAGCATGCATATGTGATAGCAGACATGCAAATTACACAATCATAGTAGTGGTTAGCATACATCCCTGTGTTACACCATGTGGACCAGCACAGGTTAACAGTACACCTGCCTGATGTGTGGCATATGACCTTGATAATCACATGTAGTATGACGTGTGATCTGCTGATGTGTGAAATGACATGCATACATGTTTAACACAATGGTGTCTTGTCGAATATACAGTGGGGCAATGGTGTACCAATTCAGTGTTGCCTGTCCACCCTACAGATATACTGCAAATTTAGCTGATGTGCATGGCCATTGCAGGGAATCATGAGGAGTCACTAGTGCTATACAGTGTGAGTTACAGATAGGGTTCATAGCCATGACTGTGTTCAGATACAATACATATATACTGTGGAATGTGACCCACATCACTGAGTTGTATACACACTAAACCATTATGTGGAAGTTGTGACACAGGTCACTAATGGGTATACGGATGACACCCCTGCACATCTGCAACCATATTGCTGCAGCCTGGCAACTATGGGCAGACATGGCGAACACGTTGGTACACCATGTCCCACATGACATCTGTGTACCACACACACATACACACAAGAAGCTAGTATGGCATTTATGTCCATCACCGGCAAGGGGAATGTATTGTATCTGTGGCCTGATGTAGATACTGTACAGGTGACTGCTGTCATGTTGCAACACCCTCAAGATGTTCAACACATCCTATGTGGTGGATTGATGTTAAGCCTACACAAGATGTGCACAGGCCTGTAGGATGTCTAGTGTTCCACATCTACATTATGACCATTATACAAAGGCCATGGCCGAACCATGTGTAGCCATTGTACGACAGGGTGTACACACAAGCACTACACTTCTACTGTGTGTGTTGCTCCATGTCTCTGGCCATCCTCCATGGCCATGTGTGTACATGTGTTGTCCAAATTATAGCAATGGGCATCTATTTCACATGTCTGTGTTGTCCCATATGACATATATGCTCCACTGACAACAGGGTTATGCAGATAAAGGGTGGTATGTGGGATATGTTTTCAGGTTAGGTAGGCAGTGTAGCAGCCAGGCCAATAGATGTCATGGACATGTCAAGATAGCACATTACATTGTGTGACATTCATAGCAGGGATATGATCCACAATGGTGAAACCTGTGTGCTGACCATACTCCAGCTCACTGTGTAGTACTGTTTGTATTCACCACATGTGTAGATCAGATCTGTCATACGTTCCTAAAGTGAACAGCACCTCCACCATTGTATGCACAGCTGTCAACACATCTGGCAATAAAGTTTGTGAGGATTCATGTTGGTGAGATCATTCACATAGTTTGCAAGTTTGGCACATGGATAATCATTGTGATGCATTGCAGGTACGACCTGTATATTGTAACAGGACCATACATTATGTGTACATGTTGTGAATGGCCACATGGCAGATAGATTTGTGCATTACGGTTCCTGATAAATAATAACACTCTCACCTGCAATGGGCTGCTGTCACAGCAGAATGCCAGAGGTACCTAAATAGGAGTAACACAGCAGTATGAGCATAATCCACCCCTGTATAAAGGCTACAGGGAGCAATGTGCATAATACATACACCAGTACATTAGACTATACTATGGTGTATGCACATGTGTGCATACACAGAGTAGCATACTATATTATGTGGCATGTGTGTATACATGCCTTGCATATGATGTTACATTACATATTGTACAGTGACACATGCAGCTATATGGAATATAGTTGTTATAGGTGCAGTACTGACTTAACAGGCAACTCCAGGCTCAGTGGTTGAGAGACACCCACCTCCACAATATCGGCTAAGGCTTGTGGATGTGGTTCTGCAGGTGTCCCCAGGTTGGCCAGTAGCTCTTCGGTACGTGTGAGTGGGGGCTGGGTTGGTGGTCCACCACCTGTTGCACCTTGTTCCCTAGCGATTGCATTCACATGCTGTTTCACCCATCTAATGAGGTCTGTACAGTGTCTGCGCACCTGCTGGTATGTGCAGTTGTGGCCACCCACATCAGTAACCCTCCTGCAAAGTTCCATCCACAGGGCATCCTGCTGCTGTGCATCCCGTGGCACATGGGTGAACAGGATGTTGTGATTATCGAGTAGGTATGGGATGAGGGCCTCATCCTACAAGCATGTAAAAGGGGGAAGTCTTGCACACGGCATACCTGGAAGACATAATGATGGAGACAGGTCACAGTACCTCAGAGACATACAGAGCTACAACTGAACATACATGTGTATCACATTAATTCAATTTAAATAGTTGTATTTGCAAACCTACATGACACTGACGTGTTTGTGTCACACACATGTGACACTCAATTTTGAGTGGATATTATCACCATATATGTGTGTGTGTGTGTGTGTGTGTGTGTGTGTGTGTGTGTGTGTGCCACCTGATTACATTGCTCATACTCCATGTGGTTGCTGTCTTGATGTGGGCATGTCTGTTTACCTGTACTGGTGTTCCTACCTATCAGCACATGGCTGGATGTGTCCACATTAATGCAGTCGACCTTGATGCAGTGTATATGTCACATATAAGGACTTACACTGCCTTAACAGACATGACCTGTAACCCTGCAGACATGCTCACATAAGGTGTTACATGTATGTGTTCTGCCATATACATCTACACGGCACTGTACAGCGATTCAACATCCTGCCATGTATCACCTGTGTTGCACATGTGATACACATGGGACACTGGTTAGCCAGATGGTATTTGCAGGGATGGATATCAACTATGGCATGTACAGTCAAAGTCAACTAGTGGGCTATATGCCATGGGCCATGTATGCATCTAGGATGAAAGGTTACCTGGCAGTAGCCGACAGGCAGGTCTGTGGGGCCAGGTGGAGCAGTGCCACATTACTGATCCACAGGGTTAATGATACAGATACCACGTGTTACCATGCAGTCATCACACCATGTCTGAGAAGGGAGCGATGTGCAGCTTTGATGGACAGGAATGCATAGTATGGTAGGACTATGTCAAGTGTATGGGACAAGGATCTGTCCAGCATGTGGTAGGTGGATGTCCATGAAGCATGTGTTCGAGATCAGGATGAGTATGTGTGGTATGTCCGACATCACTGGGTTGAACATGGATTTATTCAGGGTATGCATCATGCTACACAGTGGAGATGGGGAATGGGAAGGCTGATGTAGGCCATCTGCACATGGCCAATACCCCTTAAAGGAAATATGTGATCTGATATGGGTCACTTGAGTGGTCTGTATGACTGGACAATGATCTCTATATTCATGAATGGCGCCCTATTATTATTAAGGTTGCCACATATGACTCCCTGACAGGAGTGGTGATGTAGCTATCACAGGAAAGACAACTGCCCAGCTGCATCCCTCACACACAAATGTCCATTATGATGACCGCTGCCTAGGTGGTAGTTCATGTGCACAGATTTATTAACATAAGGGTGACAATGCGAGTCAGCTATTGCTCCTAGGTCATAGTCATCTGCATACTTCAATAGGCAGATGCCTTCTGTTTGTCTGTGAGGTATGGACTACAATGAGGGGGAATAGAATTCATTAACCCTGACATACTGTAGCTGTCACTGGTGTGATGATCACGTATTATTCAGACACCTTATGTAATGTTGTTTCTGCCAGCAGTCCTGTTGGAAAACACTCCTCTGACATAGGAATGTACATCTAGTATACCGAGTGTAGGTGGTACACAGTATGGGTGATGATGTCCCATGACCTGGCAAGGTTATGATATGCAGTGTGACATCAACCATACTGTCATCTACATCTGTACTGCTGACATCACTTAAGTGATCAAGGTTCATGGCCTTCCAGACCAGTCTCAGCAGGGTAGTAGTGCAGTAATTCCCATTATCAGTGGTGTCTCCCCCTTTGAGGGTTGTGATACCTGTTGATGTGCACCATTCAGTGTGTACACAACCTAACATGGAGCTATGTTTTACATGATGTGTATGTGGACAGCATCTTGTTTTGCCATATGTGTATGATACAACCTGTGATGTGGGCAGGTCCAATGGAGACTGAGTGCAGCTTGTACCTGCATAGTTGTGGGTACAGGGACCCTATGGTGTACATGGATATATGCTTGTGTACCTGTTGGAGGGAGGGGGCTGTGTTTTTATATTATCCAAGACCCAACTGGATTGCTTATTCATGCTAAGCACTTGTTCAGGACTTGTAAACAGTACGTAAGCTAATGATTACTATAGCACTCAATCTTTCACTTCACCTACAGGTAAGGATGAACAGGTTCTGTACATACTTTTCTCACTTGCATAGAGTAATGTAGCTCTTGTACTCACTTTCCTCACTTATCTAGGTGAATGTAGTTCTATATTCAGGCATGTCCAAGAGTCAACTGCCAGTGTTCTCACCTGTCTATCTGATGAATCCAGACATATTGAGGCAATGTACACATTGCCTCATGTACACAGATAAGCCTCTCCACCTACCACCCAACACTACAACCTGTGAGAGATGCACTCATCTAGCCAAACTGGAGGTAAAGGTCTCTCCAACCAAGCCTGACCCTGACTGTCATGTGGAGCAAGTACAGTCACACAACACAACACTCATCACATAAGCCTCACTGTATCTACCCCACCATTAACTGGGAAAACTACTCGTGTACCAACACATTCGCTCAATGGTTTCTGGAATTCATAAACACCAATGCCCTGACTCAATATATCCACACACCCACCAGGGGCAACAATATCCTAGACCTAGTCTTTACCAACATGAGTGACTGGTGCTCCACACATGGTCAACTCCTCATTGGTCCAATCAGACCATGTGCTGAACACCATAGATATCCACATCCCGCACCTACCCCCCATTAAGGGAACCACAGTATAATATGTCAACAAAGCCAACTACATGCTTCTTAAGGCAGACGTGGTGGACATCATGACACCCATGCAGATGGACAGTACTGTTACAACTGCTGAATCCTACACAAATGCACTCTATAAGCACTTACAGGAGTGCATGGCTTGTGGTATCCCAAACAGAACCAGGGCGCTACACTCATAATCAACTAAACCAATCTGGTGGTCCCCTGCCATAAACATATTGTACTACAGGAGGAAGACACTGTTGCAAACGAGAGTACAATACCATGCATGGAGGAGATCCCTGGCCAGCCTCAGTAAAAAGGTGAGATCCCTTATAAGATCCTCGAAAGATAGCTATGAAAACTATAACGCAACTAATACCAACAACAACCACAAAGCCTCAATGTCAACAACCAGATCTGCTCTGAGTTACAGCACAAAGGCATGAACATTACAGAAATAATTGATATTGGCAACATCCTGGCAGATCCCTCTTAAAGCTGCACACTCTAAAGGCAATATTTATTTATTTATTTTATTTTACATTTGTTGACCGGGATAGTCCGACTGGATGCATGTCCATTTTCAGCGGAGGTCCGGGGAGAAAAGCTCCAAGGGTAAGTAGATACAGCATTACATAATACCAGCATTACATATTACAAACAGACTATTTACAGAGTAAGCAAGTTAAACAAGTTCCACAGGTTACAGTTAATCCTGAGCACAAGTCAGGATTAAATTAAATTACACAGTAAACTGGTTAACAGATTTTTACACATTCTAGAGAGAGTTAGCCAGGCTTGATACATTGACATGACCAGTTAAGTGACAAATGTTGTTTGAGTCTAGTTTTAAGTTGACCTAAGGTGGAAAGTAAGGTAATATCAGCTGGAAGAGAGTTTTAGGATCTACTTACAGAGTTTGCAAAGAGAGAATCACCTGCATTGTTATTAATTTTGCTAGTCTGAATTAGCAGCTTGTTAGAGGATCGAAGAGGTCTAGGATTGTTATAGGGGGTGATAATATCTTTAAGTGCAGGAGTATTGTCTGGATTATAAAGGATTTTATAGGCCATAATCAGTTGGTTTTACTTGATTAGGCTGGGTAGTTCAAGCCACCCAAGCTGATTTAGATTGATGCAATGATGTGTCCTAAAAGGCAGCCCAGTGGCAAACCTGGCAATGTGGTTGTAGCAAATTGAGAGTTTGTTAAGGACAGTCTTGTTTAAATTTGAGAGTAGAGGGGATGCATACAGAAGGGTTGAAAGAAGGTGAGAGTGAGCTATGGCAATTTTAGCTGGAGGGGTTAGGAAGACTTTTATTGTGTTAAGTGACCCTAGTTTTTTATTGATGGTTTTGATAGTTTGGTTAACATGTAGGTCAAATTTTAGATTATTGTCCATGATGACACCTAATAGTTTTGTAGATGGGTCTGGGGAGATTATTGTGCCATCATTTGATTTTATGGTAAAGGTGAAAGCGGTAGACCTACGTGTTGGTGACAATAGCATTTTAGTTTTTTTGGGATTTAGGATCAGACGATGTTCAGAAATCCAGTTTTCTATTGTATTAAAGGTGGTCTGGGTAGCTGACGATAACTCTACTGGAGATGTGGCTGAGCAAATCAGAGTAGAGTCATCAGCATATTGGATACAGCTGACTTTTGGGATGACAGTATAAAGGTCGTTAATGAAGATGGAGAACAGCAAGGGCCCTAGTACAGAGCCTTGTGGTACTCCAAGGGTGTTAGGTAGAAGGTTAGAGAGTTTGTTCTGCCAGCGGACAGCCTGCTGTCGACCATTCAGGTAGGATTGAAACCATTGGAGGACTCCAGTATCTAGACAGAATGTTTGCAGGGTGTGGATTAAAAGTTGATCAACCATATTGAATGCCTTGGAAAGGTCCAAAAAGAGGGCTGAGGATATATAATTATTGTTGTGATTATGGTTTATGGTGCTGGTAAAGGCTAGGAGGCCTGAAGTAGTGCTGTGATGAGGACGGAAGCCATGCTGAGTGTCTGCCATAAGGCGATTCCGGATTAGGTGGTGCATGAGTTGTCTATGAATACATTTTTCCATAATCTTTGCAAGCGGAGAGAGTATAGCTATTGGCCTATAACTGGAGAATTCAGTAGAGTTGCCTCCTTTGTGAAGTAGGATTACATAGGATATTTTCCAGATGATGGGAATTTTAGCTTCTACTATGGTTCGATTGATTAGTATTGAGACGGGGTAAGCAATAGCATCAGCTGATTTTTGTAGGTACTCGGCAGGGAGTTGATCAGCAGAAAGTGTAGTGGGTTTTAATTTTTTGATCAAGGTACGGATAAGTGAAGTGGCGACTGGTTGGAAGCTGAACGCGAGTAGGTTTCTAGGGGTGCTACTTTCAGGACCAGGGGAGCTAGGAGGTAGTTGGCTAGCTAGGGCTTGAATTGTCTCAGTAAAGAATTGGTTAAAACTATCAGAAACATCTTCAGGGGGTTTATCAACAGTAGCAGCAGGGATTGGGGTTGAAGTTTGTCCAGGATGTAGTAGATTATTTAAACCTGCCCAAAACTTCTGAGGGTTATTTTGATTTACTGTCTGTAAATTACAGTAGTATTGTTTTTTGTCCTGTAAAATTGATTTTTTGGTTTCGTTCCTGGATTGCCTGTATTTAATGTGATCTAGAGGGTCTTTAGAAGAATGCCATAAAGCCCATGCTTTGTTTCTAAGGGTAATTTTGAGTTTAGACTCTATAGAAAGCCATGGCGCAGTTTTTGCCTTGGTTCTCTTTGAACAAACAGGTGCATGCAAATCAAGGATCTCAAAGAATTTGTTGTTAAATTATGCTACTGCTTCCTCTAAGGGGAGGTGTTTTAGAATAGGCCAATTACATGAGTTTAGTTCTTGTTGGAATTTGGCAGGGTCAAAGTTTTTATTGTTTCTAACCTTTCTGAGTAAGGGTTGTTGGGAATTAATGGTTTTGTGCTTAATTACATATGTGAGAAGGTGATTGCTTAGGCCATTAAGGAGGGTACCAGAGGTGTACAGTTGGGGGTGACTATTTATAAGTACCCAGTCAAGTATACTTTCTTTTTGGTAGGGTTTATCTATCCTGGTAGGGGTGGATATGATTTGTGTAAATGCATGCAGGTTAATATGGGTGGTTGGGAATTCTGAGGAAGAGGTGCCCCAGTCTATGTTAAAGTCTCCAAGTAGTAGGGTTTCTTGGGGGTAGTGACATGATAGCCAGTGCAGGATATCTTCAAATGTAGATATATTGTTACCTGGGGGAATGTACATACAGGTGATATTAATGCATTTATTTTTATTAAGTTGCAATTTGGTGGCAAGAATCTCTGAGTTATTAATCTGAGGTGGTTGTATTACATCTGTGGTGACATTCAACTCAGATTTATAGAGTACAGCTACCCCACACCCCTTCCTTGAAGCACGATCCAGCCTGTATATGTTGTATCCAGGTGGTAACACTTCATTTTCTTTAGTGTTAGGTTTTAACCAGGTTTCAGATAAACAGAGAATCTCAGGGGAGTGGACATCCAGAAGTGCATGCAGTTCATGTACCTTGTTATTAATGTTTCTAATATTGAGATGACAGAGTAGGAGAGAGTTAGTTGTAGGTTTGTAGCTTAGATTGCAAGTAGAGGGGGTATGTGTATCTGACGTTAGTGGGCCAGGGTTGGGGTGAATATCACCACTAAGTATTAGGTTGAGTCTATACTTGGTGATGAACTTCTTGGGACTGGACAACATCCCAGGCTGTGTTTTACACGAACTTAGGATCGTACTGTCTCCTCACCTATGCACCATGTTCAATAATAGCCTCACATCGGGCATAGTGTCCCTTGAATGGTGCACAGCAACAGTTATCCCACTCCACAAAGGTGGCACCACAACGAAACCTATTTCCCTATAGGCCTGACTAGCATGGTCTGCAAGGTTATGGTGCACATCATGGATCACTGTCACAGAGACATTGGGTACCTCCCAACCTTTGACCCCTCCCTGTTTGGAATTGATAAGGCCTGACCATGCCTCCTAAACCTGGTGGGCTTCGTAGAGACAGTTACCAAGGCATTAGATGAGGGTAAGGAGGTCTACACAACCTACCTAGATCTCTCATAGGCTTTCAACACCATTCCTCCTTCTGGTATTATCGACATACCCATACGCCTGAACATTAACCCCTACATCATGTGATGCTTTGCAAAGTGGCTCACAGACAGAACACACACAGTGGGAGTTGCATACCCTAGGTCTGACTGTATACCAGTTACAACTGCCATCCCCCCAGGGCTCAGTCCTAGGAACCCTCATGTTCGGTATATACTTCTCTGACGTACAGACAAGCACAGGAGGGCTTTGGCTGAAAAGGTTCGCAGACAACTGCAAACTAGGGGACATAATTGTTTCCACAGCTGTTACAGACACCCTCTGGAAGGTTCACACTGAAACGGATACCCGGTGTTAATATCATGGTGTCAAACTGAATGCCTAAAAGTGCATAGTCATTCCCTTTGGATATTACTAATTACCCATGGACTACAACATAGGTGCTAGTCCCCTACATACAAAAAAGGTAATACGGGATCCGGAAACACCAGTAGATAGCAATCTCTCCTTCGATACCCATAATGATAAGGTGGTTAGAATATCCTTCTACATGGCCCCCATAATCTCTAATGGGTTTGCATCCAGATCAGAGGGGCCATTATGACTCTACACATGTCATATCAGAACCATTAAAGGATACAACACCCCATTTGGGATATACCTTACAAGACAACTGCAACAGCTTGGAAGACCACACCAGTACCACACCAAGAGGATTACTGACCTCAAATAGATGACCTATGCAGCCCAACCTACGAAACTCCAGCTGTACTCAGTTGCATACCGCATACTCACAGGTGATCTCTGCTTGACATACAAGGCCCATGTCCAACCCTGTATTGCTGGATATGCTCCACCTAAACAGAAGTCCATGAGAGCCACATGCTCTAGGGATATAGACCTAACCACAACGATGAGTAGGATGTGCTGAACGGATAGATTCCTGACCCAGACACTCCTTATGCTTTGGAACGTGATTCCAATGTACATCAAGCAGGGCCCCTCACAAGCACTCTTCAAGGGAAACCTTGATGTGTGGATGGGACACAGACATGTACCTGGGGATCACTGCAGTGGCTCTGCTGCTCAGAGGCACAGGGAACTATTGGCTCTGCCATTCAGAGGCACAGGGAACCAACCTATGGGGGTGGCAAAAGACAACACATGCTAGCTAGGCTTACAGATACCCTTGGTAAGACAGCCTAGTACCTACCTTTGTACATATTACATGTCTTATGCACATGGATAGTTAAATAGCTCTTCCATTTTACTCTGCTATCATGCTGATAAACTGTCAACTCACTAAAAGACTTATGTATCCTGTTGTTGTGTATTGTAAATGCCAATTGACATAACTAATGCTTGCCTATCATTACAGTAATGCTATGTAGCTTGTAATACATATCTGCCTGCAATACTGTACATTGCACAGTTATTGGCACAATATCCCACAATGCAAAACATACTTGCACAGTGGCCCAACCTTCCACATGTTATTCTCTGTATTACACCCATACATATAGCTATAGTTACAATATATCAACATATACTATCCCCTGTTATAACACATACTTATTGGACCAACCCTGCCACTGACGTCGGCTAGTGAGGAGTATTTCTGTTCAAAGCCCTTATATAGCATCCCTTGTGGTGTATGCGGTGTTTGCCTTGTGACCTAGAGCAGTACACACAAATACTACAAGCGTTTCTATGCTCAACAATACATCACTACAAGATAACTGTTTCCACTATATGGATTGCATGCACTTTAAATACTACAGAATAGTACTACATACACAGACATACTGACTGTTCTACATACCTTATTAGTAACCCGACATATCATTAACAGTTGATTCAATGCTTTTCGGTTTGTGTTTCAATGTTATTTGTAAAGTTCCGCTGGTATATACAGATGGTTTGAATGTGTGATAACATATCCTTTTATAGTTATAGTTACATATTGGTAACATATGGTATCCTGTCCACCAATTGATGTTCCAAAGTAGTTAATTGGATGCACATCAGCTGTGCAGCTACTCCATTAGCTGATACCATGGCAACAGTGGTGTATAAGTGAGTACTCCTTCTGGGCGTTGTCCATTTGCCTTACTTTCGAGGGAGACAGCCTAGATGTGTTATTGTGGTATATTTCAACAGCTATATGGAGACACACAGAGATATATTAGCTTCATGACTCCCGTGGACTGTGTGTAATGGCTAGACGATTTAGTTCTACATGTGAGTACAGCTGTTATATTTCAGAACAGTGCTACTTATGCAGGGTTTCTTTGTACCTGATACTTCTGCAGATATTTAAGTCTGGCAAGGATGTTTGGCCAGCTCAAGGTCGTATGGCTATGCATGAACTGTTATGTGGTGTACAGTGTGCTCACCAGACATCCTTGATTTGGTGTACAAGTGTAGCATACTGTGCTGTTACTCACTAATTGCTAACACATCCCGGTGTACACACAACCCTCTGAAACAGGATTAGTGCAAACAAACCCTATTACATCAGCAGCTGTTCCATTGTATAACAGCCGCTATTTCACATAGGGCCATGTTAGTGTGTCTCTGACAAGGTATGTCAAGGCTTCTGCAGATGTCATACAGTGTGTGAATGATTTGTAATGTTATTACAGTTTGTATTGTAATATGTTTGGGTGTGGGGTGCTGTTGGTTGGTGTGCTTAGCAAATGCAGGTGTGTAGGAACTGCTTTTATACATAATCGCTATGTGCATGAGGGTTCCTTCCCTATTTGAACACCTATCATTTTGTGGACTAATACAATGGTATTTGCAGGCTGATTCATTAAGGCACTGTTATGTGGTTCCTGTATAGCATGCAGGTGATGTTAGTCCTTGAATCCCTTTGGTAATACATCTGAATGTAATAACGTGTTGCTACATGATAGCTATGTATTTCTGTCATAGGTATTTGCAGTCATCGTAGTTGTGTTGGTGACTGACCCTCTTTGGCTAGGTTTGCCACCTTTTCATATGTCCATAGTGGGTCCTTTTCGGGACACACATCTGATTTTACAGGTGACACAAACCCACAGTCAGTACAAGGGATAGAACTTTCCTTTCTTGCTGGATTATAAGCTTATTCTTGTAGCAGTTTAGTAGCTTATCTTGTTTCCTGTACCATGTAGGTACTTTACATACAGAAATAACTATTGTATGCAACTATTACAGTACATATGGGACATAATTATGTCCTACAATCCCAGGACATTTGCCACGTTTAACATATTTGGTCAGGACACAACCGCCCAAAGAGGGAGTGTCCCTTGCAAAGTGGAACAAGTGGTAACACTATCACTGGCTCATGTCCATAGCACATATTTGTAATGGTGTATAGGCATATGCTCTATCCTTTGTTCATAAATGTTGGTAGTGGTGGAATGTGTGATTGCTATGGTATGTGTTATACACATATGTGAACACTTCAACCGCTATATACAGGAGACCTACAGAATGCCGAAATCACAGTGTTCCGACGCACACAGTCCCGGGAACAGACTCCCATACCCCACATTACCGACATCGACAGTAACTCACAAAGGTAACACGAACATGAAACACACACATGCACACACAGACACACTGCTACCCAATACATCCAAACAAACCATCCTACACTACTTATGAGCAGGTGGCCAAGCCCCCCTACACACCCCATGTAGGTGTCTGCGCCCCACACACCAACCCCCACTTTAATATTCTATATCCTAGGTCGCGCAAACAGATGCACAAAGCTAATCCACAACCACACATTACAGTCCCCCAACAACACAAACCACACACAGAACACACACTTACACACACTACAGCTCTAAAAAACACATGTACACACAGGGGTCCCCTTCACTACACCGACATGCCACAAAGCCGACACCCAAAACACCGAGACCAAAAGACCAACGAACAGATGATCGACAAGGTGAATTCCCGACATCCAAAACACTGACATGGGCAACGTGTGAGCGCGACTCGGTAAGTGTGCGATAGTGAGGGATTTAGGGTTAGGGAGCGGACAGGTAAGTGTGCGATAGTGAGGGATTTGCGGTTAGGGTGCGGGAAAGGTGAATGTGCGGTAGTGTCAGACTTAGGGTTAGGGTGCGGGTAAGGTAAGTGTGTGATAGTGATGGACTGTAGTTTTAGGGGCGGGTTAAGTCAGTTAGGGTTAGAGTACAGGTAGGGTGAGTGTGCGATAGTGATGGACTTTATGTTTAAGGGTGGGTTAAGTGAGTTAGGGTTAGGGTGCAGGTAGGGTAAGTGTGCGATAGTGACAGACTTTAGGTTTAGGGGTGGGTTAAGTGAGTTAGGGTTAGGGTGCGGGTAGGGTAAGTGTGTGGTACTGTCGGACCTTAGGGTTAGGGTTTGGGTTAAGGTTAGTGCACATATAGTTGTGTGTAATGTGTTGTTTACATTTTGTGTGTCAGTGTTATGGTGTTCGGTTTTGTGAGTTGGCGGTATTGTGTGTTTTCGGTCTTTTGGTCTCAGTGTTTTGGGTGTCGGCTTTGGGGCGTGTCGGTGTAGTGAAGGGGACCCACACACAGTAACCAACCCAAACTGCAACACCAGAAGCACTGACTAACTGTCCATTAACATCGTGAGATTGCACCTCGCACATCTGGTGTTTTGGTACTGTGTTCTTTCGGACCTTATGCCTCGGGATTATGTGCGTCGGTATGTAAAGCAGTCGGTATGTGGTAGGTATCCCATTTATATGTACCTCCATGGTTATGTAGATGTTGTCAACCTATCTATATATCTACATATATATGTATATCCCCAAATATCGACATATCTCTCTCTCTCTCTCTCTCTCTCTCTCTCTCTCTATATATATATATATATATATATATATATATATATATATATATATATGATGTGTGTGTGTGTGTGTGTGTGTGTATATATATATATATATATATATATATATATATATATATATATATATATATATATATATATATATATATATATATATATATATATATATATATAGATATATATATGTATATATATATATATATATATACATATATATATATATATATATATATATATATACATATATATATATATATATATATATATATATATATATATAAAAACATACACCTTTCATTGTGTACATGCCGGTTTGTCCTATTTCAACACATTCCTACCTTTTGTGTTTTATCCTGTCAGTATACACGACTGCCATTGGTACATCTCAGGTAGCTTAGTGGTATGTTATTGTGATGAATGTGTACATTGTTGTGTGTTCTAATCCTGGCAGTGATATCTTACCTCTCAGAGCAAGCACTGGTAGTGCAAGGGTGATGAACACACATTTCAGCAGTTGTGTGTTCCACATATTTATTATTCTGTGGAGAACTACCTATATATGCAAGCTGTGTTTAAGGTATACTATGTAACATGTACACATCTGTGAAGATTCCTGTCAGGGATACTCCCCATTATTTGGAACTACATCCCTGATTACATTATGAAAAAACCCTCACTAACACTCTGGGGAATCCTTGCAGAATGGGTGGTGAACAGTAGCTACACCCCAGGTATCCCGCAACTGGCTCTGTTCCACAGAGAGACAGTTAGTTGATCGATGGGGTGGTGACAGCAGACATGTTTTGCCTATGCTTATGAGTGGCCTCGGCGGTTGGGCATGTACCTACCTATGTATCTATGAACCTGTACATACAGTATGAACACTTGCTGATAGCTTAATATACTGTTCAGATATTGACTTGTCTTGTGCTAATGGCGGTTGTGTGTACAATAGTTGAGGGCTCCCTATGTAGGATACACACAGTAGACCACCTATACATGACAATTTACAGGTGGTCATGTGTGTGTGCCATCTATGTTCGCTGTGTATGCAGGTGGAGAAGGGTATCAGTTCATGAGTGCCTACACTGTCAGTGTGTGTGCTATATGTTCCCACTTTGCCAAGGCATGGGCATACTGGGCACACCTCCATCTGCCTACTGGGGCTAGCACAGGGTGTTTGTGGTCTGAGTCCCCCTGTGCCTGTGGGTGCCTTGGCAATGGTGGTGGGCTGTGAGGGCCTTCAACATTCTGTCCCTGCTGCAGCTGTTTCCGCAGGATCATATTGTGTAGCATGGCACATACTATGAAGATGCGGACACACATTCCTGGAGAGTACTGCAAGGCTCCACCAGATATGTCCAAGCAACAGAACCATGATTTCAGCATCCCAAACACATTCATATGATGATTCTGGTTTCTGCGTGTGCCTCATTATGGCGTTCTTGCGTGGCTGTGTGTGCATTTCTGATGGGTGTCATCATGTCATCATCCATGGTTCCAGTTCATAGCCAGCATCCCCCACCAGGTGGACATATGGGATGTCCCCCCTGGCAAATACCTGATACAGCTGTGAGGCATGCCAGATGTGGGAGTCGTGATAGCTTCCAGGACTGCCTGCAGACATATCCATGATAATGTCCTGGGCATTGCACATGACCTGGCAGTTGATGAAGGGGAATCCATTGCAGTTTATGTAGCGCCTACCCTGCTCACTGGGTGGTGACTTGATGTGCATGTGCATGCAGTCTATTGCACCCAGTACCTCCGGGTAGTCTGACACATGGTGGAAGAGATGCATATTGCTGACCAACTCCTCCTGCATTCGGGGGAAGTGTATGTGCTCATTGGCATGTGGTAACATGGCTTCCAGAAACTGGTGGAGTACCCTGGATGCTGATGCCTGTGAGATCCCCATGATATCCCCAGTTGGCCTTTGGAAGGTACCTGTGGCTAGTATTCTCAAGTTTACACATACCTTCATGTCCACTGGGATAGGTTCCCCTTTGTTACTTCTGGATCTGAGGCATGGCCGGCACAGCTCAACAAGTTGCTGTATGATGTCCCTGTCCACCCTGTAATGCTCTACTATCTCCAGATCATGTAGCCCCTGGTAGGCTACCCTGGGTCTGAACACTCGTCTCCTCCTCCGGTGCCTGAGATGGTTGTTCCACACCACCGTCAGTCTCCAACACATGCTGGTGAATCAAAGCTATGGCAGCCCTAACATATACATATTAAAAGTTCCCCGTCTGTATACACCAATGGTGCAAAGTGTCTTGGAATACACAAGTGTGTGTGTGGGGCTTTCACACCTTATACTATTGTGCAATGGATGATGCTGGTGTAATTGGGTGTGTTTGTGCTATTCCAGCTGCAGGGTATCTTAATTATTGGTTTTACAGCAAGTACTGCTATTGTGGGGCCTTTGGTGTTGACTTACGTTTGTCAGGCATGCATCCAGCTACTGCCTTTCTTGTTTTGTGCTTCCACAACCCAGGATTGTGTTGGGAAATGTGTTATGCAGCTGATCTGCAGCAAGTTTGCTTTGTTCTGCTGTGACAGTTCTCTTTTCTAAGCTGTACGGCACCTCCCCTTTCCTGTTCTGCAGGTAGCTACTAGCAGCTAGCAGCCTTGTTAGCTGTTGTCTATGTCTCACTGTGAGTTTCTAGGTGTTAATTACTCATTTGTACTCCAATTACCATGCTGCAGCATTTCCTTATTGTCTTCCCGTATCCTTCCTGTTTCAGCTGTGGTGCGTGCCGCGCAAATCCTTTTACCGGGTTTCGTGCGCGTTTTCATCCACGTTCACATGAACTTTTAGTTACCTTGTATGCTCTTAGCTAAGCAATGCTATGGCTACTTCCACACCCCTATCATGCAGCTTTGCTTAGCAACACCCAACATGGATTAGCAATGATCCAATGTGCTTACAGATACAGTGGCACGCCCCTCTCTTGATGTCATGTTTACCTCCTGGCCACTCCTATGCCATGTGGTACATCCTTACGCAGGCGGGACATTTGCAATTCAGTATTACTTCACTAATTTGCATGGCATTGACCGCTAAGTCCTAGTTACCGCATGGAACACTGTCACAGTCCCTTAGCAACCCTTGCGCCATGATTGTGGTGAAGCATGCATGCCATTGACCATTATGGGGATATCATGAATTGCATTACATTACAGTTTTATGACATCTAAATATATTTTCATTATGATCCCGTTTGCGCACCGATGCACTGCAGTTTAACTTTGCGTTGGTGTGGCCATGAAATTAAATGTTATATTTTATATGTTGTGCATGTTGTTTTATGCCATTGGCTATATATTTAGACATTTGCATATATTAACATTATAATACGTAAGTTTGATCTGCTTTCATGGCTCCGATTTTATGTTTGACAACATGTAAACCGTTTTTTTCTTTCTTTTTTTTTTGGTTTACATTTCTACATGCTTACGCTATGCCTGCACAACTTCATGAATCTCTATATACCTTCATTTGCATGCTACACTGCTGCACATGGGGTAATTAGCATACATGCACCTGGAGCTGTGCAGCTCTGGCATATGCTGGTAGTGCATGTGGAAACAGCTCTTACCTGAATCGCTCGACGGCCATATTTGGCACTAGATCGCTGACGCTACCAAGCTTAATGAATCCCGGGGATTATTAATGTTCTGTCATCTTCACACAAGATCTGGAGAAATTTCACAAAATTACAATGAACCCAGTCAATAAATGCATACAAAACATCAATCATCAGAACACAACAACTGAACAGTTAGCCACCTTAAAAACATTTGTAATCACAGTCAACATTCAAACCCTTAGGTTTTAAAGTACCAAAATTCAGTATATATTCTTTAAATAATAATAAATGATTTAAATTCTCACCCCCCCATTTACATTAAAGCTGTGTCTAATAAACTTTCACAAATACCCAAGTGTATTGTGGCAAAATGTGTTGTAATCAGAATGTATTTTTTAGTGACATCTAATATCATAAACTGTCCCCTGACAAACACAAACAAAAGCATTACTAACAGTAAATCTAATCCCATTAATAAAATAAAAGGTATTTACACATTACATTGATCACGGGGAGTAGTTCCAAATGTTACTAAACTCCTACCACATTCAATTTCAGGTCTAACAAAACAGCTGAGAAATAGCATAACATTAATAATTCTGTCTTTCTTAAAATAAATAAATATTAAATGATGTTTTAAGCTTATTTCTAAAATACATATCCTGCCCCAAAAATACCAATGCACATTTATACTACTAATAATTTTATCACTTAAAATATTATAGTACGGTATACATAGTCCAGGACAAAGCAAGTGTGTTTCATGCATTTGTGGACAGTGGAGCTACGCAGATATGCAGAGTAACATAGTCGCATTGAATATGGAAAAGTGAAGCAATTCTGTAATCAAGGTCATATTTTCTCAATGTGTAAATTGTGTAAAGTTCATCTTCTCATACTTGCAAAGTATTTTGTGGAATCATAAATGGTATGTGCCTTGGCATATCGGGCAGTGCCATCTTAATGCAAGGGCACACTGGGCAGTTGCCCATGGGACCCACTAGCATAGGGGTTCCATGCTAATCTATGTATGGTGTGACTTGCTATCAATAAATAAATAAATAATACACTATACTAAATTATAAATATTTTAAGAATTATCAAAATTATGGAAATTATAAATATTAGCAAATGTTGTACAGTAGAGTGATCATGAAACATCAATTATCTGAACTCAGACTTCTTAAAATGTCAATTATCCAAATGCAGCAGCAGCCTTCCTAAAATTTGCATGTTTCCTAAAAGTTGCATCCCTATGTGCGTCAACTGTTCTTCCTACTGTGCGGAATTTAAACTTCCGTTCATTACTACATTGCTGCTTCCACAGTACCACTTCAACAAGTAAGTATCATCTGGATTGCGCGTGTGTGTGGCACAAGCAAGTGTTGTCTGGATTATGTGCGCATGTGGAACAAGTAAGTGTCATCTGGATTGTGTGTGTGTGTGTGTGTGTGTGTGTGTGTGTGTGTGTGTGTGTGTGTGTGTGTGTGTGTGTGTGTGTGTGTGTGCAACAAGTAAGTGTCATCTGGATTGTGTGTGTGTGTGTGTGTGTGTGTGTGTGTGTGTGTGTGTGTGTGTGTGTGTGTGTGTGTGTGTGTGTGTGTGAGGAACAAGTAAGTGTCATCTGAATTGTATGTGTGTGTGTGGAACAAGTAAGTGTCTTCTGGATTGTGTGTGTGCTTTGTGTGTTTGGGTGTGTGGGTGTTTCTGTATAAAATGCCCCAATTAGGGATAATTGGTTGTTAGTATTACTTTGCTCAGGCTCAAACCCTGTACCTTAGGTACAACAGCCTGAATCCTCTAACCCTACTACCACATGTGTTTCAAGGGTTATGCTTAGCTCTCAACTGTCCAGATTTTCACAGAATGTTTGGAATTTTGGGCTCATACATTTGGGCTGTTCCTCTTAGCATGTTTTTAATGTTTAAACACTGATTTTGTTGGAAGTATCAGTAAATATATGTTTAATTTTATTGGTCATTTTCATTTTTTAATCTTGTGAGTGATTGTGTAGGTAATGGCCATAGTGCACTGCTTTGCCTGGGGGGGCCAATAATGCTGTTAAAATAGCCCTGATTTCACGGACAAGTAATATAATCAAAGCTGCAGACTGCTTATCAGCTAAACTGTTAAGTAAAGGGGTTAGAACTGTTACAAATAAGGGTATCCTTTTGTGGATACCCTGGTGGTTTCATTAAGAAATAGAAATGAGGTGAAAGGGCAGACTGAAAAACGGGTAGCGAAAACAATGTGGTGAATGCACAAGGGAAACGTCAAGGGTTTGAGCTGGAGGAAGTATGAGAGCATGGGCACCATATTTTTTGTTGGGGATACCCCCCTTCTTTTTGGTAAGAAGGTAGTGTGCGTGGGAAATAGGGAAGAGGGTGAAGGAGAAATGGTAAGGGAAAAAGGGCTGAGAAAGTCCCAGCTGTGTAACCAGTCCACAGAGCCTCAAACACGTCCACTGCCAGATGATGTTGCAGTGGAAGTCTATGATGTTGAGGGGGTAGGGGCCTGTCTTGCCATGCTGGTCAACACCAACTAGATTAGCATGTCTACTACATGCTGAACAGAGGCTTTGACTGGGGTAATTCACGTAGCCACTACCTCTTCCAGTGCATCTTCAACAGAACTCTGAAACCCCTGTTCAGTGAGGCTTGACAGGCTGCCATGTGCTGCAGTGCCTGCAGGACTGGTGCCTCCAGTCCAGCTCTGTGAGGATGGCCCCAGACAGGCAAAAGATGATCTCTCCCTAGTCTGGAAGATGCAGGCCAGGGCTGGTCTTGAGGAATTTGATCTCGTTTAAAATAAAAATAAAATGGCAGTGAAGTAAAACAACAAAGGAAAAAAGAAACACATTAGCAAAATAATAAAATAAAATTGAAAAATATAAGGAGTGGAGAGAGACAAAACAGAAAAAGCACAATAATTCCAAACAATACTGTTGTAATGTTAGGTAGCAAGTCAATAAACCACTGAGAAAAAATATCTTTATTGAAGTACAGTTGTGTATGGAAGATGTGTACAGTTGTGGGTAGTGATTGGAGAAGTGCTTATGTAACTTGGGCAAATGGGTAAGAGTAGTGCTAATGCATACTTGTAATGAACTGAAATGGCAAGGGATGTTTTCTTTCAGAAGGGTTTTGTGTTTCAGTTCAGTACTTTTCAAACGTGTTTTACAGTTCACAGACATCATACATGAAAGAAATCACTAAGCTCTGCACTTAAATGTGGTTAAAATTGACAGTATAACACATTTTTTGATCGGTTCATGTCTTCATTTGCATTTTTCAGCTGGAAAGGTATAACAACAGTTGCACCAGAATTGGTCAAAGATTTAGGATGCATGGTTAGGCTTAAAAAGGCCCTTGTGGTCATTGGCCTAGTAACACCTATGAACCTATTCCACCAGCCTCTCTGTTCTTATCTTTTCCTGTTGGGAGTTATACTGGCTCTATTCCTCAGCAAGAAGTAAAACAGAGAAGGATAATCTTGTTTATCTGCATTTGACTGTATTTTTTTGCCTTATTATGTCTCATTGTAAGTGCTGAATGCACACGTGTGCATTACTGAAATACAGTAACTACATATTCTATTACATTGGGCACAGCACATACTAAAGAAGCAGGAATATAGTTCCGTATTTTTTTAAATGCATGTAACACTGTGGTAAACCAAGACAGCAAATGCTGAAATGTAACAGTTCAACAAAGAGTGAATTTCCTTTTTTGCAGAACTTTGTCTAATGCTCAATAATGAAATAAAACAGCTTCTTATCTGACAGGTTATGTGCTGCTCAGTCAGTCTGACTACCGTGTGCTGAGTGTCATTTCAGCCATGTTGTACTTGTAGCAAGAAATACCAGTGAGCAAACAATTAAGTTCAGCAATTCTTTTTTTGTTTTACATCTAGTTATCTCTCACAGAAACTATATTCTTGTAATAATTAAAAAAGGTCTTACATTTTTTTGATTGCAAAGCAATAGAATCCTTTCCTTTACATCTGTAACCGCACATTTTATTTTCTGACTGTATTACATTCCGTCAGCACCACTGATAGATATTTAAACATTAGTATTAATACTTTTACAGAGTTACCTGTACAGATTATGATTTTCATATTATTTACTGACGTTATCGTAACTTCTTAACACATATTGTAGCAGTATTTTTTCTCTTGTCACAAGCAGATGAATGTCTGATTACATAAATGCTCTTTATTTTTATGCATTTAAGAATGTCACCCCAAATACATATTTGCAGATTAAGATATCTGAATGCTGAAGTACATGTACTTGTGCAGTATTTTCTACCTCAGTTTTGTATTATATAGATATGTGTGTATAGATACATAAATACTATATATATATATATATATATATATATATGTGGTTCCCCTTTATAATCTTGAAATACTGAAATCTGGAATGTCAGTATCCCGAGACCATAAAAGTGAAACTTCAAAATAGTGAAAGTGCATAAGCATGAATCCGAATATCTCGAATCCACTCTTATGCATTTACGCTATTTTACGTGAAGTGTTTGGCTGGTATGTTGTCTGGAATTTAAGTTGAGTGAGTGTATGCGAGTGTTTTTGTAAGTTGTACGTGTGGGTTAGGGTAGGGAGATGGAAGTATGAGTGTGAGTGTTGGATGTGTTGGTGTGTGTGTGTGTGTGTGTGTGTGTGTGTGTGTGTGTGTGTGTGTGTGTGTGTGTGTGTGTGTGTGTGTGTGTGTGTGTGTGCGAGGGACTGTAGAATGCCTGGGTGTGAGGCTTTTTTTTTTTTCTGTTTGTGTGATCTCGGAGTTGGTATATATAAGTAGGGGGGTGCAGGGGTGCTTGCCCCCTGCTTACATGTAGTGTAGGGTTGTATAGTTTGTGTGGTGTGGGTAGAATGGTGTGTGTGTGTTGTGTGGTGTATGGTGTATGTATGTTCGTGATTGTGTGTTTCGTGCTTTTGGGTTTCGGGATTGTGAGTCGTTCGCCTTTATAGTTTTGAGATATGGAAATTTGAGATTTCAGTATTTCGAGATTATAAAAGGGAACCATGTACATATATATATATATATATATATATATATATATATATATATATATATTATACATATGTATATGTATAGCTATATATAGATTAAAAATTGTACTTACTTTAGAACTCTGGCCTTCTGTCCTGAATTTGATCGATCCACTCGGCCAGCAGCTCAGCACTATGCCTTTGCAAGCCATCATACCTGTGATAGAACTGCTGACAAGAATGGTTTATACCTGTCAGGGTGGCAGGTGGCTACTCAACTCTTGTCAGATATCAATTTTTTTCCAAATACTGGTACGTGTGCATGCCTGGATCTTCTTCAGGTATGAGTCTTACAGAAGGTAGACCATGATTAAGATTTCTTTCTCAGACCAGCTAGGAGCATGGCCTCATGCCTTCACAGGTGCTGCCATCATTTGAAGAAACAGAAACAGAATGAGGAAAGTATTGTGAGGGCAGTATTAAGCAGGGTTAGAACCATTCCCTGTTGGGTGTGACATCACCATGACCAAACTGATTTTTAATAGCATGCTCATTAGACCAGGTATTGGTAACATTGGCAGGTTTAGTTTAACCAAAACTGCTTTGCCTCACACTTCTTGTCTTATAGGGAAACACTTATCAGACCATGCAGTTACTAATGGATCATTTCTAAGTGTATCTAAAACAATTAGGTCTTGCAGTAATATTTATGTCTGAGTTTAGCAGCATTTGCTTTCACATACTAAAATGGGAACTATTCCTTTTTTTATCACCATTTTTATAATAGATAGTGTAGAAAGAAATGTCAATACTAATGTGATTTAGTATTTCTAGGATTTTTGTATATGTATTAATTCTTAGAGTGTGACATATAGACTTGGATGGCCAGGGTTTTACATTCAGATTCATTACTACCTGACATTCTGATGACTGCATTTTGAATTTTACCAGAATATTCTTATACTGGTTAGTTTTGGCCAAGCAGCATGTGTCTGCAAACAACATAGTATTTATGGGGACTGCTGCAGAGTTTGTAAATGTTTGCAGCATGTCCACAGCTTTTCAGATTAGTTCATGTAGTGCGTCACACCTGTTTACAATTGGCGAAAATCCAGAATATGCCAAAGTACTTCATAATACATTTGCATTACACTACAATTCATACACATGTATATGAATTAATTTAATTTGCATACTAGACATATAAAGTGGCCTGAATTTACACTGCAAGGTTAAGCTGCGCCATATTGATTCATAAATAGCTGAGATAGGCTGCACATTACTTAGGATAACTCAGACATCAAAACGTAAGAAAAAGTTTATAAATTAACTAATTGTTATTAGCTAGCCAGTTAACAATTTGTGTCATAATGTTTTAAAGAAGGTCAGCTGCAATGCATTTTGAACTGTATTGTGCTTTTATACATAACATCAGATGACTGTTTAATTATGGGAAAGTGCCTTCAAGTTGTTTCACATGTGGTGCTATTCAGTGTTCATCTACACTTAGCAGGACATGTCATTCGAGGTCATGATCTTGCAGCACTGTGAGGTCAGGGTCTATAGGATCCCCTGCATCCTGCAGATCATTACATTGGACCAACTCACCATCCAACTCTCGTGATAGTCCCTCTTCACTTGCGCTATCATCCAGCCAATATTTAAGAGATGTGTATGACATTTGACTTTGACCTACTGTGATCCGAGTGTGACATTTCTGTTACATATAATTTGACCTTTACACGCACACACATGTCAAGGTTTAACTTGAAAGGAAATAAGTTATTAAATAAAGTAAAAAAAGGTGGGGGAGACTTAGGACACTTTTCAACAGTATGCATTTCATTCCTCTAATGGTACTGCTTGAAACCTCATGGAACTGTGGAAATGAATCTACATAAATTGCAGTGATTAACACCATTAATGCCTTATGCATTATCATTGTGACATCTGGCAATTGCCAGAACTTATACACAATTATTTATGGGAACACCTATAAGAAAATGTGAGTATCCTGCCATGTAAACAAACACTGCTTCTACTTCATCCACACCACTGTACAAATGATGATTTCTTTTGACTCTGAGGCCACAAATTATTGTGTATAACAAAATGAAATAATCTGATATGTATTACCTCAACAGGCAACATGGTTCAACATGAGGAACCAGTGTGTAATATAAAAAAATAATATTCCTTTGATTGCATGGTATGACCTATTGTTAAATACTGAAGTAACTCTTTATACTTTTTATTTGTACCACATCAGGACATTCAGTACATGCATACATAGGCATACCACTTTATTAGAATGTATTGTACAAAACAGTTAAAATGTGATTATTCCTCATATGATGCCTTACAACATCACTGAACAGGAGTCTATGAGTACTCAGGCATGACTTCTACACCAATACTATGAGTACCTGTTCTGAAGTAAAAAAAAATAATTATTTAAAGATGATAAGGAATGCCAGATAAACAGTGAAAGCAGACCATGCACCACACACTATAGCCCATAGATATCACTGCATGCATCATTTATACTTTTATGTGTTTTTGTTTATTACAGGAAAAACAACACTAACTTGAACGCCATGGTTCATAGTTCTGGACTAGATGCCACTTTTTTACCTGTACAGACATATGCCATGAATTAGCCTGTCCCATGGTGTTCCTTCTGACTACTACTGGCTGGTCGCCATTAGTCATAGTAGGACTGGAAATGGGAGCTGCAGTGACAGCATGGGTTACTTCACCATTAGACTGCTGCATGAGCATGTTCTGCCGAATGCAACATACAGTAAACATCTTGCATTCAGTAGCTGGATCATACTGAAAGGCATCCCCAGACTCATCCAGGCACCTAAAATGACTCTTCAAGGGATTAAACACCCTCTCAATGACAATATGGGTCTCGGTCAAGATTATGTTATAGTTCTCTTCAGTAGCTCCACTTAGATCTCTCACTGATGTCATGAGCTATGGTTCCAGTGGTTGTCCAGCATCACATAAAAGAAAAAAAAGGTAGGGGAATGAGAGAGAGAGAGAGAGAGAGAGAGAGAAAGGTGGGGGTGACAAAAAAAAAGAATAAGAAGTAAAAGTGGTTTTCTATTCAGAAATACATTTTACCATGGATAACTACTTAAATAAAACAGAAAACAAACAGGTTCTGTCCACTTACCAGCAAGATGACTACAGACATTACCATGCAGGAAAAGGAAGAGTGAGCTAATGTGCCAAATATGGAATTCTGTGCACGACCAGGATAAAGATTCCTGAATATTGCCTAGGCTCTAGCATGTACAATGTTATGAGAAATTAACCATTGTCTTGGTAGCAGTTATAAGTAGGTTCTCCATGAAGATATTCTTACAGAAACATCTTTAAAGTGCTAAACGGTTTCAGTAAACAATTGGTCCCAGGTAGCAGGTCATAATCTAGATAAGGCAGTTTATCCTATGGTCAATTTAAATAGGCATGACCTAGAAAGAATTGTTCCTTGAGTGCTTCAAAGTCCATAAGTGTTTTCTTTTGATGGAAATTTCACTTTTAGAAAGGGGCAATAAATTTGTTTTAATACCTTGTACTTAGGAGAAATGTCGCCCTGTTGGATACAAATAGTCATTCAGTATGTTCAAGCAATTTGCAATGGTGTATCAAGGGGTCTGATAAACGAGCAAATCTGCAGATTTTTTTCTCAGCAATATGTATTCTATGGGTTCTCAGTAGGCTGAAAGATAGACCATATCCAAGTTTGGATAATAACTATTTGTAGTATGGCCTAAATGGACAGTTGGACAGAGAAAATGACTGGTTTTGTAAAATAGTTATTAAACTGTGTACCTATTAGCATTAATCTGCCTGATCTATTTAGTCATCTGTGCATGTTGTATGCAGACTAATTGCAATCTTAGTTTTCTAATCATATCATCATAACAGCATGCCAAGCTCTGAATCCTAAATCACATAATGTGTGGTATTATTAATGTTAGAAGAAATGACTGATCCTAAGATTGTTCTATTTTTTTTACTAGTTGGTTATCTTTTGTATGCAATTATAGTATGTAAACATAATGTAACTTGAAGCTTTTCTCCCTGGGCTGATGTTGAACAGGTGCAGTCAGCCAAGTTGGCACATCCCGATTAATAAGTGCAAAATAAATAAGAAAGGAAGAAAATTCTATTTACTTAAAAGTAAAATGCAACAGATTTAATATCACACTTTGATTTTTTATTTTTATTTTTTACTTTGATTACCAGTACTAAAACTAAACGTATTTTTATTATAAGGATAACCTGCTCGTTCTGCTGCAACTAAGCATTTTTAGAAACAAGTCATGCTATATGTCGCAATGCTATCATTCTGGTTGCCACTGCAATAGCACAGCGTGACTTCATTTTATGGGCAAAGTAACCGTTTGTAAATGAGTTATATCCTGTGAAGTGACATTTACTTCCTCTAATTAATTAATAATTTTAATCTTCAACTGACTCCTGAATGATAATTTGGAAGTCACTAAAGCAGATCAAAGTTCTGAGGATCTATTTAAATATGTGTGTGAAAGAATATAATAATCATGAATACTTTAACTATTCCAGTTCAGTTTTTCTGTTGCCTCGAGGGAAAAAATTAGATATAATGACCACTGTGGTTCTTGAAATGTTCATGTTTTAAGCTTGCAGCAGTCTTGGATCCAGTATGTTTTTGGTAAAATGGTAGATATACAGTGATCACATTTCACTAATTTCTTTTACATTTTATATGTTTTGCTGCATTTATGAATATCTATAACAGATGCAGGAGTCTTTGGCATTCAAAGTTTTCTGCAGAGTGAGGTTATTTCATGAATGTCCTAAAGTATTTTTTTTTTTACACACACACACACACACACACACACACACACACACACACACACACACACACACACACACACACACACACACACACACACACACACACACACACACACACACACGATATGTGTATGCAAGTGTCTATCTGTGTTTATTATGTTCATAGTAACATTATGTTTCACAATACAAGAACAAGTTCCATTAAAAGTTCTTTTAGAAAGACCATTGGGAAATGTCAGTGCAGATGGGTGTTGACATAATTACTGAGTTTATTTATTTAGTTACAACATTTAACACAAAGCAAACAAACAAAAATAAAAATAAATCAAATCAAATAAAATAAAATAAAACAAGTTTATTGATATGAGATGAGATTTACTTATCTGTCCCTATACTGCAAAACTTCATCTAAATCCCCTGTACGTATTTATGCTATGCAAACCTGTTAGCAAAGTTGTGATATAATTCATGGACGCCATAGCAATAATTTTGCACAAAGCAGATATCTGTAAACTTAAGCCAGTTTGCACTATGTAACAATGTATAGCATTACAAATTACGTTGTGGGAGTCTGATGTTGAAAAAAAGTACTGCTCTCTATTCTTAAGTGGGGGAAGCATTTGGCACTGGGGGGCAGCTAGTTTTACACATGAAGCATGATCTGCAGTCCACCACAGTGACCAACTAAGTGATGCAAGTTTTAGAGAAGTAGCGTGGCTCTGCAGTTCCATCAAGAAACCTTTTGGTAGGTCAAGCCTCACCCCCAAATATTCATACAATCTGAGATTGCACTTACCTTATGGCAAGTACACTGGGGATGTAGCATTGCACAAGCTTCCACCTTACAAACTGTATACTTTTGACACATTTTACATAGTCACTAGTAAACACTCCTGGCATATATTCTAAAAGACAAGTCCAAATTTTCATGACATCTCCCACCCACACAAAGAAAACCCACTGTTCATGTCCCTCATCACCAAATACAACCTCTGCTTGTACTTACATACTCCATGTAACTGATTGATCATTCTGACAAGTTCACATGATATGGAAGCACGCGCGCATGCACACACACACACACACACACACACACACACACACACACACACACACACACACACACACACACACACACACACACACACACACACACACACACACACACACACACACACACACACACACACACACACACACACACACACACACACTCATATATACACACACACTAAATGCTTTTGACTGCATATTGCCACTCCCACCTGCACACACACATTATAAGCTTCTGATCACACACACATACCACTCGGTTGCTCATTTATTCAAAACATACACCTCCAGAAACACACATGTGCACAACAACTTTGATATCAAGCCCCCATGCACAGTATATTTTTTACCATTCACACATTCCAGAAAAAGTCATTGACCCCTCTTACTGAGATAATCAGCACTTGGCTATACCCAAGAAGTCTCTTTAATAGTAATAATCACTTACATAAGAGAGAGACAGAGACAAATAACCACAAGAAAATCAGCTCCAGCATGGACAGAAACCAGTCTAATAAAACATACCTACGTATTCTGATGAACTCTCGCTTTTGTGGAGACGAAAGCGCTTAATACTAGTGTTCTTCATTAAAGTTATTTCCATCCAGTATCCTGTTCCAGTACATTTTATTTGAGAGACAGAAACAGACAGAGAGACATACCTATCAAATTGAAGTCCCTTAAGTGCATACACTGTTGATTAATACACATACTAGACATGTATATTCAATCAGCATGTCATGTGAAGAGCAGATACCAGTGAAGAAGCACCCAATGAGAGCACCTATAATATAAAATGTTGTTAATCAGTATGAAAGAAGAGTGCAAACTGATTAAATGAAAATGCAAAATACTGAAGAAACAGTTTGTAAATGAAGGCAGAAACAATAAGAAAAATGCATGATGGTCTATGGGAGAGTAGAAAGGAAAATGTTAACCTGGAATTTGAGGATTTAGATGAAAAGGAACAGGGCAGTGGTGATAAAAAAATGGGATATGGAGAGTCTAAAAGGTTGCTAAGAATCTGGAAGCTTTTCTAGATTTACCTTGAATAGTATAAAATAGGTTGGTCAGGTAGTGTGAGGCATAACTCTGAAATACTACAGTCTAGGGGCAGCATTATGATTTTTACTCTCAATGTAAGCATTATTCCACTGGCATTTAATGGTTTTCTTCTGAAAGACGTCTATTTAAGGAATCACACATTACTAAATAGCTAAACTAAGCCTTTAAAAAGACTCATAATCACTAATGATATGGAGATCAGGAAGCTAAAGACCTTCTATTATGAAAAAATAAGAATGTGCCTCACTTTCCAACCCTTTGTTATGATTTTATAGGCATGTGTTCCCTACTGTAATACACTGACGTTGAGATTTATGGAGTTATCTTCTTAAACATGAAAATGTAAATGGGTGAGAGGCCACAAATATTCCTCAGACTAAAGGGAGATTTTGAGAAGAAAAGTAGAAGTGGAGGAGGAGAATATAATCACATATCAAAAAAGTGGGAGTAGGAGGTGGGGGTCAGGTGGATAACCTGTGGAACCTTATAAAATGTTAGCTTGGCAGTGGCCCACGGCATTATGGAGTATGTTAATAGAAATCATGGGAAAATGGAAGATGTCAGACATAATAAAAAGGCAATAATGGTGATATTGCACAAGAGAATGAAGGAAGAGCCACATAAAACCTACAATCCAGTATCACTAATAAACAGCAATTCTTTGTGATTTTCATAAGCATAATATTTATGGCAAAGATGATGAAGATGCACACCTCCAGACTAGTAGCCCAGCATAACGCATCTGAGATACCTAAAATTGGGTAAGACGGTGAGCCAGGTCATAGCCTGCTATAGGTCACCAACCATGTCCCTAGACTCTCACTTTATGTTTCTAAGCACCCTGGAATCTATCAAGGTCCAACCCAACATAGGTAGGTACTAGGCTATCTGCCTGAGGGCATTTTTAAGCCTAGCTAGAGTGTGTCGGCTTTCGCTACCCCATTGATTAATTAATTGAGCCTCTGTCAAGCAGAGCCAATGAAGTGATCCCAGGGGTGTATTTTCTGTTAAAGAAACAGCCTCTGCAAGTCTTGAACCCAGGACCCTCCACACCATAGCCAAAGTGATTTACCACTAAGCCCTGTCAGATATATAGGTTAGTACTAGGCTAACTGCCCTTGTGAGCCATTTTAAGCCTAGCCAATTATCCCCTTTGAGACTCAAACCCTGTACCTTGTGTTTGTAAAGCAAACACCTCAACCATTAGGCCACCCTCCCCCATGACCTCTCTTACTATGAGACTTCAACTACCGCTCCATCAACTGGGAAAACTACTCAAGCACTAATATACTGGCTCAACGCTTCCTGGAATTCATCAACTCCAATACCCTGGACCAGCTCATTCTGACCTCCACTAGAGGAAGCAACATCCTTGACCTGGTTATTACTAACATGGGCAACCATTGCTCTACACAAATAGTCAATCCCTCCCTGGTCAGATCTGACAATAAACTAATCACCATGGAAATCTACATCTCACCCATACCCCCTCACAAAGGTAACCACTTTGAAAAACTTCTCCAAAGTTGACTTTGGACTCCTAAAACAGAAGATAGCTAACTTCACAGCACCCATGTCAATGGAAAATAGCTGCATGACTGTCAAATCATACACCAGTGCACTGTACGGACATGTACATAAATACATGGAACTAGCCATACCCAACAGAACCAAGATGCTCTCCTCCAAAAAAAAGAAGCCAATCCCCTACCATTAATAAAATCTACAAAAGAAGGAAGAAACTGTTGCAGAAAAAGGTGAAGTTCCAAGACTGGAAAACCTCCCTTACTAACCTCAACAAAAAGATGAGATCCCTCATCAAATCCTCTAAAGCCAGCTATGAAGGCAGAATTGCAGCAAGCACTAAAAACAATCACAAAGCCTTCTAAAGCTATATCAAGAACCTCCACAGCAATACCCAGATTTGCTCTGAGTTATTGCACAATGGTCCCTTTTATACTGAGCCAACAGATATTGCCAACAAACTGGCCAACAGATTCAGTGCCAACTTTACCCCCCCCCCCCAAAGGACCAATCACAATGCCGGAAGAATGCCAGGCACCCAGCATTACTGCAGCGCAGGTTAAAGCTGCATTGTCCAAGGCTGAGAATACAACTTCCATGGGACCAGATAATATCCCCGTCTGTCTTCTACATGAACTACAAAGTGAACTGGCACCACATCTGTGTGCCCTGTTCAGTCACAGCTTCACCTCAGGCTTTATCCCTACCAAATGGCACACTGCTACAGTCATCCCTCTCCATAAAGGGGGATTGACTACAGACCCTGGGAATTATCCCTCCATTAGCCTGATTAGTCTGATATGTAATGCTATGGAGTGCATCATCATGGACCTGATTAAAAAGATATAGGAAATCTCCAAACTCTAGACCCTATGCAGTTTGGCTTTCTGAAAGGGAGATCATGCCTGCTCAACCTGGTTGACTTCTTTGAGCCAGTCACCAGGGCTGTCAATGAAGGTAAGGCAGTGCATACAGCCTGCCACGAGCTGACCAAGGCCTTTGATATCATTCCTCACTCAGGAATTATTGATAAACTCACCAAACTAGGCAACAACCCCTATATCACTAGGTGGGTTGCAATTTGGCCCACAAATAGAACACATGGTGTGAAAGTAGCGGACTCCAAGTCAGACTGCTGACCAGTCACGAGTGGAGTCCCACAGGGATCAGTCCTGGGTCCTCTCCTGTTCAGCATCTAATGCTCATAAGTCCAGGAAACACAAAGAGACTCTGGCTGACCAAATTTGCAGATGACTGCAAACTGGGAGGAATTACTAACTCCCCATGGGATGGAGAAATCCTACAAAAAGGCCTCACTGAGACCAATGACTGGTGTCAAAAACATGGTCTTAAGCTTAACGCCAAAAAATGTGTCATCATCCCCTTCGATAAAAACTCACTTCTCACTAATTACCACATCGATGGGAGCCCACTGAACACTGAAGGAGTTATAAGAGATCTGGGGACACAGGCTGACAGCAACCTCTCCTTCGACCACCACATTGTCAAGGTGGTCAGAAAGTCCTTCTATGTGGCACATCTAATTACCAAGGGTTTTGCATCCAGGAAGAAAAAGGTCATCATCTTTCTCTACTCTTCTCTCATTAGACCAATAATTAAGTATAATGCCCCATTTGGCATGTACCTCACTAAACACCTGCAAAAGTTGGAGAGGCCACAGAAGTACCTCATGAAGAGAATCCTAGGTGTTACATGTTCTACATGGACAGACTCAAAAGACTCCAGCTATTATCTGTCTCATATTCCTACTTAGAGGCGATCTTTGCTTGACTTACAAAGCCATGTCTGACCCAGCTTGTTAGAAATGCTACATCTAAAAAAATCCCAATCCCTCCTCACTACACACTCCAGAGACCTCATCCTCATTATCACAATAAACAGAACATGCTGGAGGGGCAGGTTCCTCACCCAGAGACTGCCCATGCTCTAGAACAGACTTCCCATACATGTCAAGCAGAGCACCTCACTGTTCCTCTTCAAGAGAAATCTTGATGAGTGGGTGGGCACTAGAAAGTTCACCCTGGGGATCACTCCAGTGGCTCTACTTGATAGAGACACTGGGAACTAACATCAGGCAGCACGATGTGCTGGGGTACTTCTATGGTCTAGGCTTGTAAAGGCTCCAGGGCCATTAGCCTAGTACACACCTATGAACTATTTGCAGTGTTATAGGCATACTTCTCAACTGTACAGATTTTTGCAGAATGTCTAGATTTTTGCCTCATATTTTTGGTCTGTTTTTCATAAAAGTGTGGTTTTCCAGCAAATTAGAGGCAAATCATTAAAGACTGAAGTTAGAAAATAATGACAGACATTTGAGTTTCAGACATCATAACCTTCAGAAAATTAATTCTAACATAAAACCTAACTTATACCTATTATACCTGTCCACTTTCTAACTTTATAAGAACAATGTTTAAAAATTGCCCCTATTTTGGGGCCTTTGTTCCACTTTCATTTATGGCTTTGTCCAGATTTCTTGGTCTAAGAGGTTGAGATGCATGGTTACAGGTGGATTTTGTGATGCAATATTCATTTGTAGGTAATTGTGTATTGCTGCTTATATTTATGGGTTGTAAAGAGAAGATGGGATGGGCAGCCACGGTGGTGCAGTGATTAGCATTGCCGCCTCACAGCAAGTGGTTTCCCAGTTGGATACCCAGCTGGGGTGCCTTCTGTGTGGAGTCTGCATGTCCTCCCTGTGGTCATGTGGGTTTCCTCTGGGTGTTCTGGTTTCCTCCCAAAGACATGCTGTATATGGATTGGACACTCTAAAATTGGTCCTAGGTGTGAGTGCATGTGTATGCCTTCTGTGGAAGGTTGTGTGCCAGGCTGGCAACTTAATTAAACTCCACTGCCAATCATGAGCAGACAGGTGACCTGCTGTGGTGACCCCTAACCAGGAAAAGAAGAAAGAGAAAATGGGATGTGGTAAACAATAGTGATGTTGTCTGATGTCAAAGTACCTGATTCTTCTGAGTGAGATTTTATGGTACGATGCCGGGGCACTTCTATGGTCTATGTTTGTAAAGGTTCCAGGGCCATTAGCCTAGCACACACCTATGAACTATTTGCAGTGTTATAGGCATACCTCTCAACTGTACAGATTTTCGCATAATGTCTAGATTTTTGCCTCATATTTTTGGTCTGTTTTTTCATAAAAGTGTGGTTTTTCCAGCAAATTAGAGGCAAATCATTAAAGACTGAAGTTAGAAAATAATGACAGACAATTGAATTTCAGACTTCATACCCTTCAGAAAATTTGTTCTAATGTAAAACCAATCTTATACTTATTATACCTGTCAACTTTCTAACTTTATAAGAGCAATGTTTAAAAATTGCCCTATTTTGGGGCCTTTGTTCCACTTTCATTTATGGCTTTGAACAGATTTCTTGGTTTAAGAGGTTGAGAGGTATGGTTACAGGTGGATTTTGTGATACAATATTCATTTGTAGGTAATTGTGTGTCGCCGCTTATATTTATGGGCTGTAAAGAGAAGATGGGATGTGGTAAACAATAGTGGTGTTGTTTGATGTCAAAGTACCTGATTCTTCTGAGTGAGATTTTATGTTTATGGATCTGAAAGAACTGGAACTAAATAAAAGAGGCTTGAAAAGGGTGAAAGTGTTATGTTAGAATATCAGGTAAGTGCATCTGTTAATAAAAATGGGATTGAGAAAGGTAATATTAGTGAGGGGAAAAGAGGCAGGATTGTCTAGTATAATCAAATATTTTAATTGCAATGGATTTACATGTGATTATGGTGAGACAGAAAATGAGGCTGCAAGAAGTGCTGATAACTGGAGTAGTTTTAACATTTTTACTGGTATATGACTGCATTTGCAGACCTTTCTGAAAGGAGTCAGAGATGCTATGCAACAGTTTCACTAAGTCAGTAGTTTCAGTGGGAGAGGCAGGAGTTGGAACTAATGAGACAACTTGTGAGATATTTATGGTTGCAAGTCTATTTTAAGATCAACATATGTGTAACATGTGCCGTTAACCCCCCCCCCCCCAGGCAAACAGGTGAAACATACAAACAAACACACAAACAAAGTAAACAATCCACTGCTCCCCAAACCACAGACAGGCTACAACCAGTGGGGGAAACAATGTGGACCCGCTAAGTCTAATCTAGATACAAAGACAGGAATGTCCCTTGCAGGACAACCCAAACATTTTGGTTATTTGGATTCCCGTCAGAACACTGACTCATCAAGGCAGGGTGCATATGTACTCAGACTACAAGGTTGGGAAAGCCCGATGACCCATGGGTCGAGACAACGTATGAGATGGGTACTGAGAAGTGGAGAGTGGGCAGTGTGTTGTGGTGTGGTTAGACCCGACCTGCACCCAGAGAAAGGATGAGTGCTGCAGAGGAGGACCGGGAGGAGGGAACTATGGGTATGAAATTATGGGTCAAGACGTGCAGGTGTTGGCTGGAGCAGTTATAATCAGACTGCCTTGTGGATGTAAGCAATAGTGTGAATTGGGCAGAGCTGTCACCTAACGAGCAGCCATTCCCAGTATGAATCCCACTGCAGCACAGTCAAGTTTACATGGCAAAGCACGGTATAACCAGATTTGTTGTTGCAAAACCCGTTAAATAATACCAAAGAACACATGGTCGCAGATCCCCACTGTAGGCATGTAAGCCATTCTAATTGGCATCACAATTTATTATTGTTGTTCTCACCCCCACCCAGGGATGTGAGTGTCCAAATCTACCTCCAAATTCAGTGTGTATGCACAGCTGTTGCTGTAGAATAAATGGCCAGCTGTGGACCTTCCCTTCAGCCTTCCTGCACATCACTGGCTATCTTCCCTATTATCTTTCCCTATTTGTGCCCCTTTAACACCACTTACCTATCAACCCCTTTGTCATGTTTATTACAGTTTACAGTTACAAGTAGGTGACACCCTCTTCCCCAACTATATTGGCAGAATCTGGAACTCCCTACCCACATGTATTACCTCAGCTGTCCCAAAGAACACACCTCAAGCACACTTGAATCAGCACATGCTCACCACCTGGCTAAATACCCCCCCCCACCTTACACTCTATACCCTTACATCAACTACTGAAACCAACACCTCTTGTCCTGCTTCGCATACATATCCCAACATCCTTTAAACCTTCCCTAGTGCTCCCTTACTAATTATTCCCACAGCCTAATATACAGTTACAATGTCTCCCCCTCTACCTACCTACCTACTCCTTCACTATTCTCTTCTACTCTACCACACAGGTATGGAATAACTAAACCTAACCTGAATACCTGAGTGTAACCTATCCAGAACTGTTAAACTGGAATCTAACGTCACCTTAAACCGACCTTTGTCAACAGTCATACCTGACATGTAAATTTTAACTAAGCATGAATAATATGTCACTTAGCTATGTTACGTCTGTTACTCTCTTTGAATGTCAACACCTCCGTATTACTTGTAATGCGTAGCTGGGTTGTACTGTGGAGCTCTACTCGTCGGGCCACTGCTGAAAATGGACAAGCATCCAGTCGGATTTTCCCAGTCAACAAATGTAAAATAAATACATAAAGTAGCATGGGGGTAAGCAGGAGTAAGTGGGTTTAGGTTTGTTCAGGTGGCGGTAAGCAATGCCTACACTGGTTAAGTAATGTAGAAGCTAACTCAGTGTAAGACGCTGTAACCAGAGGTCAGCATTGCTGACCCTCGCGCAAACCAGTGCATACTCACTTACAAGTGCTCAAAGGTGCCTTAGTCACTCTGTAGCCAACAGGTCTCATCGTGCCAAGCAACAAAATAATCTGCACTCCAAGTTTGCAACCCCCAGACCCTGCACACTATAGTCAAAGTGAATTACCACTAAGCCATGTCAGATACACATACAGCTGCTGTTATCACAAACATATCATCCAACACAGTCATTCAACAGTATAGGAAATTTATGTAATTATGTAGATTAATACCAGCAACCATTTGTACATTGCTCAATTACAGTATTTAGAGCAGTCATTGTGCAGCATAAAAACAGTGCCTGTCCAATCATACTGTGAGAACAGTGGTCTTGCATAATACTTAAGAGAATAATACAAAACGGTGCATGTCGAGGGGGCATGTGGGCGTGCTTCATGCACAGAATGTCAAACCCGGGACGTCGGTTCCACGGAACCGGCAGATGAGGTTGGCCAGGTGTGTGAGCAACCTGTTGCTTCACAAACCCCTGGCAGGATGCTACCAGTGGGAGAAACAGTATAGACCAGCTAAGTCTAATCTTGACACAACAACAGGTCCATCCCTGGCGGGACAAACCAAAAATTGTGAGTCACATCGATGTTTGCACCAGTATCAGAGGATGATCAAGGCAAGACTCGTATATACGTGGACTAAACGGATGAAGAGCCTGCAGACACTTGAGTCGAGACAGTATATTGGAGGAGTACCAAGACATGCAGAGAGGGCAATGTGTGGAGGTGTGGCATGGCTGAGCTAGCAACTGGAGAATGAATGGTTGCTGTCTATGTGGAGCTCAGGGGGTGGAGAAAGGAACCATGGGTATGACATTATGGTAGAAATATGCAAATGAAACAGAACAGCAATAGTGTAGTGGACAGAGCAGGCATTCCTACTTCGAGTCCCACAGTAGCACAGACTATTTTACATGCCAAAGCAAGTTATAACCAATAGTTTTGCTGCAAAACCCACTAAATAGCATATATATATATATATATATATATATATATATATATATATATATATATATATATATATATATATATATATATATTTATATATATATATATATATATATATATATATATATATATATATATATACATATTTATATATATGAACTGGAGTACCACAAAAAATTCACATGTGAAGTATCAGTGTCAGACTGAATAAGGCACTAGTAAGCAGGTTTAAGCACAAATAAGCAAGAGTAAGCATATGTAAGCACTAGTAAGCAGGCGTGAGGCTGTTTGCATGATGGTAAGCAATAGCTCAACTGGTTAAGCAACTCTGAAGCTAACATCCTGTAAGCAGATATAACAGCGAGTTAGCAGTGCTGATCTGCATGCAAACGCGCTAACAACTGACTAAACATGCCCTAACCAGTCTGTATCCAATAGCCCATGTTCTGCCCAGCAACAAAATAAATGGCCTCTGTTAGGCTCGAACATAGAATCCCACACGCTATAGGGAAAGTGATTTACCACTAAGCCATGTCAGATATACATAAACCTGCTGCATTCAAAACATATCAACTAACCCAGTCATTCAACAGTACAGAAAATGTATTCCGACAAGTAAATGTATTTGTGTGAGTAAATATAGTAATATATAAAAAGATACAACATACAAATAGATGTAGATCTCTACATATAAATATCCATAGCAATATATACATATATATACGGCCACATATCTGTAGATAGCAATGGTAGATTAACAAATACAAATATGCCCACATGCACCGTTAATGAGGTTGGGACACCCCAAAATAATATACGTCATGTATGAAAAGGCATAACCCCCAAAGCCAAACACGTCAGCCCTGCAATACACTAAAGTCTTACGGATCACATAAGTAGGACCTGACATGATATGTGCACAACATGTAAACAGTACTACAACCCACCTGTATGATGTCAGGCCGGTATTAGTAACATAGCATACAGTACCTTTTGGCTCCGATAGGAAATGTAAAATATGGCAGCTATCAACATCCCCAGGGTACATATACACAGACACATATGTGCAGATACAGATATATATAGCTATATATATATATATATATATATATATATATATATATATATATATATATATATAGATATACATGTAACTACACAGACACACGCAGAGATATGTACAGTAAGATACATATGTAGAAGGTGCACACACAATGGAACAGCCAGTATGCCTACAGTTAACACCTTAACAACTGGACACAGTATGGGCCACCCATACAAATGACAATCATTACCTGCAACATATGCCCACAGAGAGGTCATAGGATAAAACACCACACACAGGTTTGCAGACATGGATAACCTTTTCTTGTGTACTATTACAGTTGTATATGCCATGTACTATAGCTGTTCAGACACTGACATCCATATAAACAGAGTAATGCACCTGTGAAACAGTTATACTAATGCAGTAGTCTGGACAGGTTCACAACTGCTGATGTCCAGGCCAAGCCCTAAAAATTGTACAATAGTAAAGACAGACTGGGCCACAGGATAACAAACCATCAGCAGTAAGTAATGCAGGTGTATAGTCCAGCAGCCTCTATCTACACTCTGTACAAAAGCACTAGGTGGTAAAGACGTCAGTTGACCAAATGGGATGTCACTGTTACATAACAAGGCATAACTGACACCATCACAAGCACACTGACAAACAGAACAGTCTGTATGGCAGGAGGCAATAGGCCTGTATTAACCCAATGTATGTAAGTAGTGTAAATATAGGTGCAGTTTATGGTACTGTATGTCCAGATACCATAAAGCAGCACACCCCTGATACCCCCACATTTTGTAACAGCCTAGGGTATTTATGGCGCATCCCCCCCAAGACTCATTAATACAGGCCCATATACCCCTTTTATGTACAAATGCCTCTGGATTGCATAAGGGTACACATGTATTGTGTTGGTGAAACCCACACATATATGGCCTCAGCCCTACCATATGTGTAGAGGATACAACAGCAGTGGACAGATGGCAGCAATGGCAGTGTGATATAATCACAGCCCACTACAGAACAACCCCTGACAGCATGTCATATGTGCAAAGCTTGGCATGTAGGTGGAGGACAGAGGCTGGAACACAGGCCCATATGTGGACAACTGTTGCCATACACTAAGCAAGTCGCTGGTGTTACAGGATAGTCTGCAACGTACCCTTAGTCAGGGAATTGAGGTTAGAAACATAAATAATGTAGTCATGTACTGAAAGCACTCAACAAAAACACTGCCAGTGAAATAACTGGCACAGCACCTGTGTGGTGGACAGACAAAACATGATAGGCACACCTCTGGCCACCAAGAGGATAGGTCCACAGCTGAGAGCTATGCAGACAGACTGCATTCCAAGGTAAACTAGTATGTACACACACACATTGAAACACCAGTACTACACAAAGCATAATAAAACTCTACTCACACTCTGTCTGCAGTTCTGGAACCTACTACAAAAATGTAGCTGGTCTGAGTGTGCTGGTTCTCCTGTAAAAGGTATTGCTACCTGCTGTCTGTAACACTGATGCCCACACACAGGAAGGATGTCCATCACACAGGAAAGGTAAAGGGACAATGTCCACATGATGTGTGGATTTATAGTAGGTGGCTGCAATGACAGTGATAATTGGAACTACTACACAGCAAGCTGTATTCAGTTAGCAAGTGGAGGACACCGATTGGTACAGAGGCCATCACCTACTCATGTTGTGCATCACCTACTAAAGGGGAGAAAGAGAGAGAGAAAACACAAAATAAACAACAAAAGAAATGACACGATCTAAGTTGACGTCACAGTAGTTTAGCCAGCTGTCATTCAAGAAGACATCATTCCCACCACAGGTATGTGAGGTATATATACATGTAATATAATGTAGTACCTGGTCCATCATAATGGGATAGATCAAGCAAAGAAATAACTACGGAGCTACCAGACAAAGTCACAGTACATAAAGGCAGGAAACTGCAAAATATATGACTCTCTGTATATTCAAGTAACAGATATTAAAGTCAATATACGAACTAGTTCAAAAAAGAGGTTTATTGTAAACGAGGTAAGCGCTTTCACTAAGGAGCTTCTTCAGACCTAACAACTAACAAATAAAAGTCACTAAATATATATACATCTCAATCAACATCCATCAATTAACAAATCATACATCAAGGCAGATTCTTAAAGACATATAAACAACATAATATTGGGAACAAATTTATATAAAATTATAACAAATTTATAATAGAAAAATATAAAAACCTATATAAAATACATTTCTAATGAAAACCTGTATCATGTCCATATAAATAAATATACATATATATATTTAAAAAAAGTATATATGTCCATAAAAAGTATGCATGGGACCTTTCACTGAAGTGAAAAAGTTATTTGCGTAAAAGCCTTCTTTTTAAAAATGGTTTAATGGATGCTCGCTCATTCAAGCCCTTGCCTCTATCAGCTTTTAAGGTAATAATCCAACAAGTTTCTCTATGCTCTGTGTAAATTCTAACATCTCCTTCCCTAATATTAGTGTGAACTAATTCAATAACCCTAAAGCTAAAAGAGTGTTCTGGATCTAACTCACTGATATGTTTGGAACGAGAATTATTAGGTGACCCCTTCTTTATATTGTACAGATGTTCCCTCATTCGGTCACGTAGAACTCTGTTGGTCTTCCCAACATAAAATGCACTGCAGAGTCCACATACTGCAAGGTAAACCACATTCATGGACATACAATTATGGTACCCTCTGAATTTAAAAGATTTACCCAGGTCTGGATGAAAAAAATTCTTCTTCAGAATTAATGAAGCCACAAATATTGCAAGAGCCACATGGTCTAGTAAGACCAAACTGACTGGATATCTTGTCAGCATTCTTGTGACATAATAATCTCTTCAAATTCTTATGATTTCTATATCTGAAAGTAGGGGGTTGACCAACAATGTTAACCTATATCATTATTGACCAAAAGTATAGGCCAATATTGTTTAAAGAGATTTGTTATGTATCCAGTATCATTTGAATAGTATAATGGAATTTTTGTAGATTTAATTCTATTGTTAACCTTAGTAACAATGGTCCTATTATTCTCACCAAAATATGGTTTCGCTCTATTCTCTCTCAAACTGACAAGATTATCCCATTGTCTATGTAGCTCTGCATGTGAATAACCCCTCTCTATCAAATTCAATCTAATCTGGTTCAACTCTGAATGAAAGCCAATATCTGAGGAATTCAACCTAGATGCTCTCATTCCTTGCCCCTTGACTAAATTTTTAAAAACATACCCTGGGTGCATACTTGTTCTAAACAAAAATGCATTCTGATGACAAGTTTTATGAAACACACCAGTATTAACAATACCTGAGTCTAACTTCTGAATATATACATCTAAAAAATCTATCAAATCAAATGAAAATTTATATGTAAATTTCAAACAAGAAATCAGATTGTTCACTTCTTCAAAAAATTCATTAAAGGCTGATAGGGATCCACGCCACAAAATAAACAAATCATCAATAAAACGTTTATAAAACAAAACGTGTTCTTTGAATTGATCTAATGAAAACAAAATACTGTGTTCCCAATGGGCTAGAAACATATTGGCGTAGCTATTGGCACACAAAGTGCCCATAGCTACATCATGTTTCTGTAGAAATATTTGCTGCCCAAAAATAAAAACATTATTATTAAGGACTGTTTCTAAAAAGAAACAAATCAAATCTATCTGTACATCTGTATATTCACTATATATATTCAAATATTCTTTAATAAATTAAATACCAAGATCATTTAATTTTCTCCCCGGGCCTCCGCTGAAAACAGGCTCTGTGGAACCTAGTCGGACTTTCCCGGTCAACAAATGATAAATAAAAATAAATAAAAAATTAGGTATCATGGTAAATAGCGACTGAATATCCATAGTAACAAATGCTACATCATCTAAATCAGTTATATCTCTTACACAGTCATAAAAACCCATCAAAAATTGTTTTGAATCTTTCAAAACAATAGGGTTCAAGTTAATAATAGGACGTAGATATTTCTCTACATATAAAGAAAGGGGTTCAGTGACCCAACCAGCACCCGCTACTATGGGTCTCATAGGTGGCCTAACCGCATCCTTATGAATTTTCGGAAGCCCTTGAATAATGGGAATCAGTGGATTATTAGCATGCAGAAATTCAAACATGTCATTCAAAATGATACCACCATTTTTCAAGTCTATTAAGTCATTCTGAACTCTCTGGATAATAGAATGTATGTCATTAACGGAAATCTGTTCATAGAACATCGAGTCCGTTAACATTTCACACATACTTAATGTGTATGCTTCAGTATCCATTACAACGATCTTCCCCCCTTTATCTGCAGGTCGAATAGTTAAGAGATCATTCTCTTGTAAAGTGAATAGAACCTTTCTCTCTTTAGGTGTTAAATTACATTTCATAGATCTCAAAAACTTATTAGTCCTCCCTTCATAAAATCTAAAAATCTCATCTTCTGTCAGCTTACAGTAGGCTTCAACTAGGGGGTGGTTCACAGGAGTAAAACAACTCAATTTTCTTAAACATGGTTTCGAATTTGCCTCACTTTCAACCCCATCAGTTTGATCACCAAATATGAGGTGTAACATAAGGTCTCTACAGAAGACTTTAAGATCTATAACAGTGTCTTCTAACCTACTGGGACGCGTGGGTATAAAATTCAAACCTTTTTGTAAGACATTAATTTCTTCTAATGTCAAATCACATCTCGAAATATTATGTATCAGCGTGGAAAGTTCTTGTTCCACATTCTCTTTATGGTTTGGTTCTGTTGTACCTCTCCAAAGAGTTTCCTCTTGTGTCTGTTCCGGCTGGTTGACCTGCCTCTTCCCCCTCCCCCATATACACAGACTGGTAATAGAAAAGAAGGTAGATTACCAGCTTTATTAGCTTTATTGGGTATGCCATTGAATGTGTTCACTCTCAAAATTTTGGGTCTAACTACTGGTTCGGTTTCCTCAAGGGTTAAGTTACTCCCATTTTTGTTTACCATGACCTGTGGATAAAGATTCATAACAGAGTCAACCACATCACTATTCCCATCACTCAGAATCTCGGATCTCCCTCTATCACTAAGCAGATGCTGTGAATGTGCAACATCATTCGTATTTGTAGGCTTACTGGGAGCATTCATGGAACTATGATTACTACTCTCTGGTGTGTTATCTACTGAAACTTGTACAGTATTATTGGATATACCAGTCTTACCACTAGCTATATCAACAAAAGGCATAGTCTCTCCCTGTACTAAATTCGTATCACATAACTTCACATTAGATTTAGATAAATCATTTACATTCAATGCATTCCTGACATTAGAAGTCCCGCTGTTTAAAGAAATATTATTGCCATTGTCATTATAGTGTCCATGGCGAGGCCATAAAAAGACATGGCCTGCTCTAAAGTCAGTAGTGTCTCTTATAATCTGTGTCCTTTTCTGTACAATTAGTTGCCGCTCAAAAACGGCTACTCTATCCAATAATAACTCAAAAGGTGACTCATACACACTCACCCTATAGCAATTGAACAGTTCTGATTGTTTCTGTAACAGGAGCGCTTGTAAGCGCTCTTCTTCCGGTTTAAAGAAGTCAATAAGGAGTTTCATATAGTTCGCACTCACCTCCAAATTTAATTTTTGCCAAAGTGTCAACAACTCCGGATACTGAGTGCCTTGGCTAGGCATGTTCAAGACCCGCAATCCTCTAGGGACAATCTTCCTGTCCAAGCAAGCTTCAAAATGCAGTCGCTGAAGCTGTAGGCATTTAAATCGCAAAAATATCTGCTCTAAGTCCTCTATATGAAGGCGTACTTTCTCCGAATCACCAGTCAAGTCGACAACGTCTTTTGTGGCAGAACACAAATCATTTCCCCATAGACTCTTGAAGTCTCGATTTAAATACTGTTCAAATCTCACTGATAAGGTATCCAGGCTCGGGATACGCCTCCCTCCAGGTAATGGAGTCTCTGATTGGTTCATCATTCCAGCACTCATCTGGTCAGCATTCGCCTCTCCTGCTGGAACATAGGCAAGTTCTATATCTGCAATTAACTCAGTAGCCATGTATATTTATTTATATGGACATGATATAGGTTTTCATTAGAAATGTATTTTATATAGGTTTTTATATTTTTCTATTATAAATTTGTTATAATTTTATATAAATTTGTTCCCAATATTATGTTGTTTATATGTCTTTAAGAATCTGCCTTGATGTATGATTTGTTAATTGATGGATGTTGATTGAGATGTATATATATTTAGTGACTTTTATTTGTTAGTTGATAGGTCTGAAGAAGCTCCTTAGCGAAAGCGCTTACCTCGTTTACAATAAACCTGTTTTTTGAACTAGTTCATATATTGACTTTAATATCTGTTACTTGGATATACGGAGAGTCATATATTTTGCAGTTTCCTGCCATTATGTACTGTGACTTTGCCTGGTAGCTCTGTAGTTATTTCTTTGCTTGATTATTTATTTGATTTTTATATTACGGAGCTTTTACTTCTGGGACTGCTGACCACTTCTTTATATTTTATTTATATATTTTTATTGGCGATCCATGGGGACATGGCTACTGAGTTAATTGCAGATATAGAACCTGCCTATGTTCCAGCAGGTGAGGCGAATGCTGACCAGATGAGTGCTGGAATGATGAACCAATCAGAGACTTCATTACTTGGAGGGAGGCGTATCCCGAGCCTGGATACCTTATCGGTGAGATTTGAACAGTATTTAAACCGAGACTTCAAGAGTCTATGGGGAAATGATTTGTGTTCTGCCACGGAAGACGTTGTCGACTTGACTGGTGATTCGGAGAAAGTACGCTTTCATATAGAGGACTTAGAGCAGATATATTTGCGATTTAAATGCCCACAGCTTCAGTGACTGCATTTCGAAGCTTGTTTGGACAGGAAGATTGTCCCTAGAGAATTGTGGGTCTTGAACATGCCTAGCCAAGGCACTCAGTATCCGGAGTTGCTAACACTTTGGCAAAAATTAAATTTGGAGGTGAGTGCGAACTATATGAAACTCCTTATTGACTTCTTTAAACCGGAAGAAGAGCGCTTACAAGCGCTCTTGTTACAGAAACAATCAGAACTGTTCAATTGCTATAGGGTGAGTGTGTACGAGTCACCTTTTGAGTCATTATTAGATAGAGTAGCCGTTTTTGAGTGGCAACTGATTGTACAGAAAAGGACAAAAATTATAAGAGACACTACTGACTTTAGAGCAGGCCATGTCTTTTTGTGGCCTCGCCCTGGACATTATAATGACAATGGTAATAATATTTCTTTAAATAGCGGGACTTCTAATGTCAGGAATGCAATGAATGTAAATGATTTATCTAAATCTAATGTGAAGTTATGTGATATGAATTTAGTACAGGGAGAGACTATGCCTTTTGTTGATATAGCTAGTGGTAAGACTGGTATATCCAATAATACTGTACAAGTTTCAGTAGATAACACACCAGAGAGTAGTAATCATAGTTCCATGAATGCTCCCAGTAAGCCTACAAATACGAATAATGTTGCACATTCACAGCATCTGCTTAGTGATAGAGGGAGCTCCGAGATTCTGAGTGATGGGAATAGTGATGTGGTTGACTCTGTTATGAATCTTTATCCACAGGTCATGGTAAACAAAAATGGGAGTAACTTAACCCTTGAGGAAACCATACCAGTAGTTAGACCCAAAATTTTGAGAGTGAATACATCCAATGGCATACCCAATAAAGCTAATGAAGCTGGTAATCTACCTTCTTTTCCATTACCAGTCCGTGTATATGGGGGAGGGGGAAGAGGCAGGTCAACCAGCCGGAACAGACACAAGAGGAAACTCTCTGGAGAGGTTCAACAGAACCAAACCATAAAGAGAATGTGGAACAAGAACTTTCCATGCTGATACATAATATTTCGAGATGTGATTTGACATTAGAAGAAATTAATGTCTTACAAAAAGGTTTGAATTTTATACCCACGCGTCCCAGTAGGTTAGAAGACACTATTATAGATCTTAAAGTCTTCTGTAGAGACATTATGTTACGCCTCATATTTGGTGATCAAACTGATGGGGTTGAAAGTGAGGGAAATTCGAAACCATGTTTAAGAAAATTGAGTTGTTTTACTCCTGTGAACCACCCCCTAGTTGAAGCCTATTGTAAGCTCACAGAAGATGAGATTTTTAGATTTTATGAAGGGAGGACTAATAAGTTTTTGAGATCTTTGAAATGTAATTTAACACCTAAAGAGAGAAAGGCTCTATTCACTTTACAAGAGAATGATCTCTTAACTATTTGACCTGCAGATAAAGGGGGGAAGATCGTTGTAATGGTTACTGAAGCATACACATTGAGTATGTGTGAAATGTTAACGGTCTCGATGTTCTATGAACAGATTTCCGTTAATGACATACATTCTATTATCCACAGAGTTCAGAATGACTTAATAGACTTGAAAAATGGTGGTATCATTTCGAATGACATGTTTGAATTTCTGCATGCTAATAATCCACTGATTCCCATTATTCAAGGTCTTCCAAAAATTCATAAAGATGTGGTTAGGCCACCTATGAGACCCATAGTAGCGGGTGCTGGTTGGGTCACTGAACCCCTTTCTCTATATGTAGAGAAATATCTACGTCCTATTATTAACTTGAACCCTATTGTTTTGAAAGATTCAAAACAATTTTTGATGGATTTTTATGACTGTGTAAGAGATATAACTGATTTAGATGATGTAGCATTTGTTACTATGGATATTCAGTCGCTATTTACCATGATACCTAATGATCTTGGTATTTCATTTATTAAAGAATATTTGAATATATATAGTGAATATACAGAAGTACAGATAGATTTGATTTGTTTCTTTTTAGAAACAGTCCTTAATAATAATGTTTTTATTTTTGGGCAGCAAATATTTCTACAGAAACATGGCGTAGCTATGGGCACTTCATGTGCCAATAGCTATGCCAATATGTTTCTAGCCCATTGGGAACACAATATTTTGTTTTCATTAGATCAATTCAAAGAACACGTTTTGTTTTATAAACGTTTTGTTGATGATTTGTTTATTGTGTGGCGTGGATCCCTATCAGCCTTTAATGAATTTTTTGAAGAAGTGAACAATTTGATTTCTTTTTTGAAATTTACATATAAATTTTCATTTGATTTGATAGATTTTTTAGATGTATATATTCAGAAGTTAGACTCAGATATTGTTAATACTGGTGTGTTTCGTAAAACTTGTCATCAGAATGCATTTTTGTTTAGAACAAGTATACACCCAGGGTATGTTTTTAAAAATTTAGTCAAGGGGCAAGGAATGAGAGCATCTAGGATGAATTCCTCAGATATTGGCTTTCATTCAGAGTTGAACCAGATTAGATTGAATTTGATAGAGAGGGGTTATTGACATGCAGAGCTACATAGATAATGGGATAACCTTGTCAGTTTGAGAGAGAATAGAGCGAAACCATATTTTGGTGAGAATAATAGGACCATTGTTACTAAGGTTAACAATAGAATTAAATCTACAAAAATTCCATTATACTATTCAAATGATACTGGATACATAACAAATCTCTTTAAACAATATTGGCCTATACTTTTGGTCAATAATGATATAGGTGACATTGTTGGTCAAACCCCTACTTTCAGATATAGAAATCATAAGAATTTGAAGAGATTATTATGTCACAAGAATGCTGACAAGATATCCAGTCAGTTTGGTCTTACTAGACCATGTGGCTCTTGCAATTTTTGTGGCTTCATTAATTCTGAAGAAGAATTTTTTCATCCAGACCTGGGTAAATCTTTTAAATTCAGAGGGTACCATAATTGTATGTCCATGAATGTGGTTTACCTTGCAGTATGTGGACTCTGCAGTGCATTTTATGTTGGGAAGACCAACAGAGTTCTACGTGACCGAATGAGGGAACATCTGTACAATATAAAGAAGGGGTCACCTAATAATGCTCTTTCCAAACATATCAGTGAGTTAGGTCCAGGACACTCTTTTAGCTTTAAGGTTATTGAATTAGTTCACATTAATATTAGGGAAGGAGATGTTAGAATTTACACAGAGCATAGAGAAACTTGTTGGATTATTACCTTAAAAGCTGATAGAGGCATGGGCTTGAATGAGCGAGCATCCATTAAACCATTTTTAAAAAGAAGGCGTTTACGCAAATGACTTTTTCACTTCAGTGAAAGGTCCCAAGCGTACTTTTTATGGACATATATACTTTTTTAAAATATATATGTATATTTATTTATATGGACATGATATAGGTTTTCATTAGAAATGTATTTTATATAGGTTTTTATATTTTTCTATTATAAATTTGTTATAATTTTATATAAATTTGTTCCCAATATTATGTTGTTTATATGTCTTTAAGAATCTGCCTTGATGTATGATTTATTAATTGATGGATGTTGATTGAGATGTATATATATTTAGTGACTTTTATTTGTTAGTTGATAGGTCTGAAGAAGCTCCTTAGTGAAAGCGCTTACCTCGTTTACAATAAACCTGTTTTTTGAACTAGTTCGTATATTGACTTTAATATCTGTTACTTGGATATACGGAGAGTCATATATTTTGCAGTTTCCTGCCTTTATGTACTGTGACTTTGCCTGGTAGCTCCGTAGTTATTTCTTTGCTTGATTATTTATTTGATTTTTATACTACGGAGCTTTTACTCCTGGGACTGCTGACCACTTCTTTATATAATGGGATAGATGATGTGGAATGATTTATATGTGCCATCAGGTGTTGTTGTGATGATATTCACCTGAACAACTGCTATGGACAATGTCTGTTCCTGTGTGTAGTCGGCCATAGCCATTAATTGTGCATGTCAGAACTGACAGACAAGATGTAAGCCGTCATAGTGTGCGTTGTGTAATGGGAAGTATGTGTATTACGTGGCCAATAGCTGGTGGTGGAAGTAATGCCATTACGATTGACATGTGGGAGCCACGGCCCACCACTGGTAGGATACTCAGGAGAATCTGTAGTGTAGCATGCCTGAATGCCATAGGTGTGTAATAGGGTTACCTGCAATCAGCCCCTATCTATACCCCCCTAATTTCAGGCCGTATCTATATGTGGCACCTGTGTTGTGGCAAGGCAGAACAGTGCAGCTGTGCAGGAAGGTGTTGTGAGATTGTGGAGCTGCTGTCTGAATGTACCCACATATAGGTATGCATACATGTACATATGTCACATATATAATATTTAAAGATATATATGTATATCAGCATGTATGTCCAGAAGTATACATATACCCATGTGTAGACATATATATGTGCACATATATATGTAGTCACATATATCTACACACATATAGATAAATACCGATATGCAAATGTCAACATCTGTACAAACACACACACAAACAGATATGTATGCTAAGATATGTCCCCTATATCACTACCACAGTGATGTGTGCTATGTGCAAGGCAGCAGCACATATAGCAATACAGACAGATATCTACAGATGGCAGTGTATGCGACATGGACAGGTATGTCACATGTTAGTCCTGTCCTAGCACCGCAAAGCCCCCGCCTGTGAAGCACGCAATGAGAATATGGGGAAGTCTGGCAGATACACATGTGGAGGTGGTCAGGATTGGTAGATATAGAGGACAGTCTACAGGGGTGGTATGTGACACATGTGTTGGGTAAACACCATGGATGGTGTGTGTGGTCTGTGATGTGGATACCCGATGGTCCCCAATATGGCCACAATGGGAACAAGGCTCCCTGCAACTCCCACTCACAACAGCAGTCTATGTCCTGAAGGTGCCAGGTCTGGTGGCTGAGCAGAGGGAGCATGTTGGCCATGTGAATGTGTACCTCAGATGGATGTAGCACATCCCTCATGTGTCTGTGGAGCCTTGTATGGAACAGACCCAGATCTGAGCTCAGGGGACAGGGACATGGTGTGTGGCCAAGAGGGGTGGACCAACATCCCCTAGGTGATTCCACCTGATGGTATGGCTGTAACAGTACACGAGGAGGCCCCAGGTTGCACACACATACTATGTGGCCTGGTATTCTGGACAGAGAGGTGTGGAGAGGTGGATCAGCTGACCAATGGAACATATGCATGTTAATGTGTCACTGTTATATTACTTATGTAGGTAGTAATAGTCTACACAATCCAGGTACATGTCCAGCAGCATGCATAGAACCCCTCTATAACACAGACTGTCAGATGTGCAGCAATCTCAGAGCAGCCATACCACTGGCATATATGTAACCATAGTGGACCTGACAATGGCATGCAAGTAAACAGTATGTAACAGGCCAGCAATGTTAGTGTCCACACAGGTGACATTGCTACAATCACATAGAAGAAGGTGTGGAACACTACACAATCTGTCTAAATGGTAGCTAAGCTGCAGCCATACTTAATGGGTTGTGTGTATAGTCTGTTGAAGCTGATATGGGGGGAAGGTGACAGCGATGTGTATTATGAACCATGGTAACCTTGCCATATAAGTCACTCAAGTGTGTTCCCATCCTCATGTTTTTCAGGCATGATGGCACACAGCCGCCTACCAACTTATTCTGCAGAGGAGAATGAAGTGATAATCAACCACCTGATACTGCACTACCAGGTCCTATTTGGCAGGACAGCAGTGGAACAGCAGGAGCGGACCACCCTGTGGAACAATCTCGTCCACAGGGTCAATGATGTTGGCCTGCATAACCGCAGTTATGAGCAGGTCCGGCATCATTGCACCGACCTGCTTCACAATGCCCGTCGGTGTGCTGTCACAGTCCGGGGGGGATCACCTTGCCACAGGGGGGGCATGCCATCCATCCCCCCTTACACATGTGGAGGAGCTCCTGGCCAGCCTCATGGCACCTGCCTGTCCTGAACAACATTTACCACTGGACCCCTTTGTGGAGGTGGGTGTCACCCACACAACAGCTGAGGAGCATGCAGGTAAGGACACAGGGCACATCAGTAGACCACTGTTGTGTAAATATCCACAGTGGTACATGTAGATCATGCATATCTGATATGTTATACAAATAATGTGTTGCTGCATTGTAGTGATAATCAGATGTCCAGATGTGTTAGTATTGTGTGTATTTAATGTAGATTTATGGTAGTACTGTGCCCAGCCTGTAGTGGTGCCACAGGTGTGGGCACTGGCATTGCATCTCTCACCCACTCATGTAGGTCCCTCCGGGGTAACAGCAAGGCAGCAGCCTGAAGCTGGTGAGTATGTATTATGTAGATGCATGCCAACACACCGGACATGTAATGGTGATATAATATTCCATGCACACATCTAACACATCTACCCTGAATGCATGCTGTACATGTGCATGTATTGTTGCATGGTCTCACAGGGGCAGACATGATGGGGTATTGAAAGGGTATGTCACACACCTGCATGACAACTAACATCCTGTCATTGTGGAATGTGTCCACAGGGGGTAACATACTGTTGGAAGATATGGCCTACAGTGGCGAAATGTTCTGGACAACACCAAAATGCAGTGCAACACCAGTGTACATACTTGTAGGGCAATACCAACTGCTGCCAAGATACACTATGGAATACAGTATTACACTAGTCCACATTATCAGCTGGGTCTAAGCTGCAACATGTGGTTTGCAGTGTATGGGACACTGCAAGCCGACACTTATGTGTATGGCTTACCTGTCATGCATCTGCATAAATGCTGAGGGGGGGGTCTCAGCATGAAACACCAGTGTACTGCAGCAGGAATCCTAAGGATGGTAGGAATGGCTCTATCAGCATATAGTCAGGTCCAGGACCCATGGCAGCCATAACCCTACCCACACTGCAATAGTGATGACATTGTGTGAACACCATGGGATGGGCACATGAGTGGACCTTGCAAACATGCAGAATAGGGTGACATGTGTAGAGTAGGCTGAACATACACTGGCAGTTGTGGAAGGCCCATGCTGGTATACCCCTGACATGAGCAGTGACTGCTGTAGTACACACAACAAGAGGTGTGATAAACCATCACAATAAGGGTGTGCACACACATCCCCACATGGTGTGTATGCATCGTGGTCATCAGCCGCACACCTACCACAATCTGTAGACACTGCATGTGAATGTACAGGACATATGTTACATACCAGGTGTGTGTACAGCTAAGATCTGCAGTGTCATGGTCCCATGCCAGATCACGGATGTGTGTGTTAAAGCCATGATGATTTGTACACCCCCCATAGCCATGGTATGCTGTGATGGTTGTCAGTGTAAGCATTTCTGCAGTGGCCATACATGGTCTGTTGATGTTGGCAGCTGTAAATCAGGCATCCGGGATTCACCAGTGACAACAGTCCACATATCATCCTAGGTATGTGTTGCTGAAACACATAGGGGCTGTGAGAGGTACAGCTGGCATAAGTGACATGGTTCTACACATTCTGCAATGGGTTGGACACCTGTGAGTTGCTGGGCACAGTACATGGCAGGGTGCAGAACAGGTGCACAGCAATAATGTGTACATGGATGCAGAGGTATCCAGAGGAAGGGGCATCACCTAGTCACAGCACATGCATCATACACATGTATACCACTGCGTGCATAGTGTGAATATAGCTGAACTGCATGCTGTTCTGTACCATATGTTCTGCATGTTGGCAGATGGGTAATTGGAGGACTGTGTGTGTGATCAGTGTGCATCCTCACCTGCATGTGTGTGTGTTTGTGTGTGTGCATCCTGGTGGTTAGTTAGTTTGCCTGCATGGTCACTCTGGCAAAGTGGTGGGAGATAAATGCATGTATGATGCATTTGTGCATGTGTGTGTTTGTGTGCATGGCCATGTATGCACATGTGTGATTGTGGGGTTGTTCATATGGCTCTACCCCCCTTTGTGACCATGCAGTACATGAACATGGAGTGCCACATTGCACACCAGGAATACCTGTCATGTACTCATAGGACAGCACATAGTATAATATGGCCTGCAGCTTGGATCAGGCATCCAGAGGGAAGGTAGACCCCAGGTACACACATAATATTGCTGTCAGCAGAGAGGTCACCTACAGCCCATGTATGCAGCTCTACAGATGCATTGGGGAAGGAATAGTCAACCACAGGGAGTGTCTCCATATATTACAGCTGACACTTGATGGGCCAAAGGAGCAGCATATCCTGCATGTACTGAGCATTAGATACAAATGACACACCAGTGGGAGGTATTATGGCTACAACATAATAGCCCACACATATAGGGGCCATGCACATCACTCTGGCCATACAGAGGGTGCATAGCGAATGACAGCATTGGGGTCATGTTAGTGCACTACACACAGGTCAGGCAGGTAATGTAGCATCAGGCCTTGTGTCATGGCCACTTGTGTGGGCATTTAGAGGACTGTGATGTTAATGAGTGGTAGCAATGTGTGTACGTTAAGAAGTGTGATGCAGGATGGGGTAACACATGGACATATATGTGGGGCTGTCTGTAAAGGCATGAACAGGTGGGTAGTACGGAGATATATGTGTGTGTGTGTGTGTGTGTGTGTGTGTGTGTGTGTGTGTGTGTGTGTGTGTGTGTGTGTGTATGTGTGCGTGTATGAGTGTACTGTTAAGCAATGCTGTACAGGTTTTAAAGTGCGGTTATTGTTTTCCCCCCACAGGTGGAGAGGTGGGTCAGGGTCCCTCCTGCACCTAATCTGAGGTAGGTGTCCATACAGACACTGATGATGATGATGATGATGATAATGGTGCGGCACAGGTGGGGTATGTCAGGGGCCAACACTGCGCATACATTTGACATCCCCTTTTAGCCACCCCAGCCCCGCACACAGTTAAAGTGCCTATACACACCCCAGCACCAGTGACCATAGCAGAGGGACAGCTGGCATTCAGTGGCATTATACAGGAAAGTGTGGTAACCATGCCTACTGTGTCCAGTTGCAGCAGGCATAGCTAGATGTCTGGCAGGCTGCCACATAGGTGGATGTCCCAGGGTGCTCGTGGTAGGGCCGCTGGACATCATGCCCCTGGCATAGGCAACATAGCTGCAATCAGCAGATGCATGTTCCAGGCTGTAATGGCAGCACAGGCACATATTGAGCATTACCCCAGACAGGGCGTTAGAGGGCTGCACTTACTACTGTAGGCGACACCCTCCATGAAGTGGCAGCTGCCATCCCTGCTTCTAACAAGCAAGTGGATAGATGGCATGATGAGCTAATGGCCCTCATCAGCTGTGGTGTGTCTGTGCTTCAACATGTGGTGGGGATGCAGCAATGCCCGCGTGGACGTGGCCCAGCAACACCAACAGCTGGCACTCAGTGTGGGCATGCTAGGACACTAAGGGGCTCCCATAGTGGCAGTAGCAGCCAAGGCAGTGCAGGGGGTGTGCTGTCTACACCACACCACAGCAGGCCACATGCACGTGGTTCTGGCCAGTCCCAGGAGGGATGTGGTACTAGTGGACAAATGTCATCAGCAGCTGAGAGTAGCAGTACGCCAGTACCTGTATGTGCTTGCAGAACCCCTGGCAGGCACAGTCCATGTGTCCATGGCTGGAGGCAGTGAACTGCACACCCTGCCAGGTATGGTCTGCAGCTGTCCATGAACACCTGTGTAGGGCAGCCACAAGGCAGAACTGTGTGCATGCATACCCACACACTATGCAAACACACCTAGGGCACCTCATACCTACACACACCACATCCCCTCAGCCAGCTCCCCAGAATGCATGCCTCACCCATACATATAGTGTCAAATGTATGGCCCACCCTCGGCCGCTGGCAGACCAACCCCACACCCTGTGCATATGATGATACCTGTGCCCCTTCCCTGTCATCCATACCATCGATGCAGGGACAGGCTCATATGGTTCTGATGCACAGGGTGAGTGTACACCAGTGTACCACAGTCCTGTAGTGTAACATGTTGTAGAATGTAGAGTGTGAGGCATAACTGGCAGGTGGTGTACCCATCCAGCAGTGATGCCTTCTAGCTGTTAATAATACTTCTTGGTTGTGGTCTGTAAACTGATATGCAGGGGTGTTGTAGGTCTACATGTGTCAGCACAAGGATGGTCTGCAGTCATAATGCACAATGGGGTATGTCACTGTGCTAACACCATGGCAGTGACATATCTGGGGTACAGTCAGACACATTTCACAGGTTACTATACCGGGTATTGCCTGTGCCAAATGGACAGGTGGCCCAATGAGGCATGTATACCCTGCAACCTGATGTAGACCCATCCACATACATGCACACAGTTACTTGTCAACACTGGGACTAGACCCCTACCTAGCTATGTCGTGATACTGACATGTGTGGCCTACATTGCACAAACACTGCCTTAACCACTCTGTATCCAATGGTCCTTGTTCTGGCCAGCAACAAAATATGCAGCCCTTGCAGGTCATGAACTCAGGGCCCTGTACACTGCAGTCACAACACATGACCACTACGCCATGACCACTGTGGGGACAGCTGTTGTGTTACTAATACATCTGTCATTACCCAAATTGAGTGGTATTGTGTAGTCCTTGTCATTAATATGACTGTTGCATCACATATGTTGTTATGTTGTTTCATCATACTGTACACATAGCAGATACATATGGTGGGAAACATGTGGGAGGGTATATGCAACCATGATGTTTACTTATGACAGGTATATGGTTGCATACATATAGGTGTATAGATGTCTACATGGACATACACAGGTATACACATACATATGTCTGTATACACATCTGTATAGTGCTACATATATATGGCCATGTGTACACCTCTTCATATGTACATATGTGTGCATATCTATACATATATGCATCTATACATATGTGTATATGTAGGTATACATATATGTACATATAGATATGTGTATACAGCTATATATGTATGCACATCATATGTGTACAGATGCCTAGTTATATTGGTATATGTATAGATATCTATGACTATATGTGCATACATATCTATGCCAATATACCTACTACTGTCGATATGTCTGTAGATATCCATATGTTTATGTGCATATGCATCACTATCTGTATATGTGTAGACATATATTGCTCTGTATATGTATATATCTGAGTGTGCATCAGTATATCTATGTACTTACACATACCCATCTATATATGTTGATATGTGTATGTGTAATCATAGATATATATCTCGATGTATATATGTACAGATGTCCTCACCATATGTCCTGGGCATGGAGTGTAGACCTACACCAGCCCTTATAGTCCCAACATCGTAGTGCAAGTGGAAGTCAGGTATGTATAGCAGGTATACTGGTAGACTATTGCTACTGTAATTGTGATTGTCTTCACAGACATAATGTGTGTGTGGGAGGTCACATCTGCTTTCCACATGTGTGCCATTGGCTACTGACAGACATCCTAAGGACATCCTAGTAAAGTACCACTGCTAGCATGTAATTCCCCCATGGACTGCAGCACAGATATTGGCCAATATATCTGGACATTCTGAAACACTCCCTACAGTCCAGAGGTATACACAGAACCCCTTAGTGCTAAACATGTGTACCATGCATGGCAATATGGATATTAACAGCCATGTAGATGGGTATAACACATAACGACTGGTATACATATGCCACCATGGGTATGCATTAAAACACCCCTGTCTGGCCTGTCACATAATACCACTGGTACAGGGGTGCCATGGCCACATACTACCCATTAAATAGTGGCATACATCTGTACAGAATCCCTCTGCTCTGTCTGACATACATGACTCTTAATGGAGACCCGGCAACAGCACATCCGGCAAGTATCTCCACATGACATCTCACTGGATATGTACACTAAGCTGCTAGATATGTAACAATGCACTGTGCAGGCTACAGGCAGACTGGCTCATCACTGGCCAACATCTCCTATGGAGGAATGCACATGTACTTGTATATATAGCAGGCATGTCACACCACAGGGTACGATACAGCTGTGTGAAGGTGCATAATCACATCCAGTGTGAACACAGCCACAGCCACATATGGTAAGTTAGCATAAAAGTACAGTATATGGAGTATCTGTTCAACAACATCCTCATATGTGACACTCACAGACTAACCCTACATATACTGGGCTGCTACACAATGTGGTCTGCTGTCTGTCTGTGGTATGGGACATGTGTGTGTGTATGGCTGTACAAATATGTAAACCAATATGGTAACATACAGTGAAGCAGCAAGTAACATCAAATAGGATGGGACCTATAACAATGACATCTACCACAGACTGTACACAGGGTAAAGAACATGTTCACAATACACACACTGTTGACAGTCGCCATAGTTACACAGCAAATGTGAACACAGCTACAGCCACAGCCACATATGGTAAGCTAGCATAAAAGTGCAGTATATGGACTATCTGTTCAACAACATCCTCATATGTGCCACTCACAGACTAACCCTACATATACTAGCCTCCTACGTGATGTGGTCTTCTGTCTGTCTGTGGTATGGGACATGTGTGTGTATGGCTGTACAAACATGTAAACCAATATGGCAACAAACAGTGGAACAGCATGTAACATCAAATAGGACGTGACCTATAACAATGATATCTACCACAGTCTGTACACAGGGTAAAGAACATGTTCACAATACACACACTGTCGACAGTCACCATAGTTACACAGACCTCAGTACCGTACAAACAACCACGGAATGTCCTGGTAATGTTGGCAAATATTACTCGTACTGTACATAACATGTGCAGCAGTCTGATAACTCTCTGGCTTGCTATCAGATATGATGACACTTATGATGGTGTATAGCACACATGCACCTCGTAATGCACAACATATGTACAAAGGTTGACAGAGTTGTGGCTGGAAGCACATACACAGGGCCAATACTGACATGTTTGTTAACCTCATACATGTACTGTCGTAACAGGGTTTGTTGCAACATGTGTCTTATGAAGGATATAAAGTCAGTAACTGTCAGGGCTTTCACCATCTACAGACCGTAATCCTCACACTACCTTCTGCAGTTCACAAATACATGCTCTGTGGGTAACACATGACACCAAGAGCACAACACACTTCCCAGTCTGCAGACGACCCAGCAGATGCGGATTCCTCATAAACACAGTACTGACATGGCAGGTATTACAACTTGTAGGACAGCCATATCCACACACACATTGTGAAACCAACATTACTCCACATGCAATATAGCAGCACTTACAGTCTGTAGTCAGGTCAGGCACATCCCCCTCCTGTGTGTTGCCCTGTTTCCACAGTGTAAGCTGTTAGAGGTAAATCGCCAATCCATCTGAGCTGCATTTCGCCAAATGATTTCACCAAGGGAGGGTGGCCTAATGGTTAAGGTGTTTGCCTTACAAACACAAGGTGCAGGGTTTGAGTCTCACAAGGGATAATTGGCTAGTCTTACAATGGCTCACAAGGGCAGTTAGCCTAGTACTAACTTATGAACCTTATGACAGTTGCCCACAGTGGATGCAAAGAACCAACACCAAAATGATGTTCCTAGATATTGGAGTGTGTTACCATGCAATTGGCTATGGGAATGTTACCACAGCTATTCCACATGTACTCAGTGAGAGGAGGACTGCAATTGGTGCAGAGGCCATCAGCTGATCTTGACCACCACTTACAAAACACAAGCTGCTGCCTAGAAAAGCAGGTGTACATCCCACATCCACCAGAGAGGGCGTGGGCAGGACAGAGAAAGTATGTCAGGGAAGGTGTGGGTGAGTAAAATGTAAGCATGTTTGTGTCACATGCCTACCAGTATGGGGTTTCAAACACCTGACTGCTATGTATTTCTATCACATGTGTATGCAGTTATTGCATGCACCACATAGCTTACATGTTGGTGAGCTGTTCAGATGTATATGTGCTGGTGTGTGGCATCTGCAATACTGTTGTGATACAGTAGGAGTAGCACACAAGCCTGTCCACATGAACAGGTGTCAGCGTCAACACAGCCACACTCTGTAAGGGACCCATATACATTACCACACTTGGCTGGGTAACAAATACACTTCCTAACCAGTTACCTTGCCACAATACAGTAATGCATAGGTATAAATTGGTCCACAGGGATTATGCTGGGGTTCTATGGTCAAAGGTTATGTGACGGTGTCTGACATTAGACAGCATGCTTCAGTATGCCACTGGGTGTGGCACTGGGTGTGGTTGTGGTCGGAAGCTTCATACACCACACACACAGACACATGACATGGACAGTGTTTGGGATGTGCACACCTCCCACATTCATGTACAGTGGCAATTGGAAGTGTACCTGGTTTGTCTGGCCCATGTTGTGTACACAGAATGCAATCCTCAGATGAGACAGTCCTGCCCTCATGCGGCGGGGCCAGGTAATGGACAGCTAGTTGACCCTGCAACTACATTGGTAGTACGCTACAGGTATTCCCTGGTGTCAGTGGCATCTGTCCATACATGGCATGTGTGTAAGGCATGGTATGTCTGTTGTGGATCACATTTGATGGAACCACAGTTTTTGCAGGCATCCAGTGGGAAACATACTGAAGGTGCACTGTCTGCAATTAGGTGTTATCGTACTGCTGGACAGGGTGCCATGGCCATTGTAGGCCACTGCATTAACACCATTATTGCTATCATTCGCTAATATGCAGTGTACTACACACATCTTGGCTGTTGCCACGCCATGTGTGTGTGTATAAGACATAAGTTGAGAGTGTGCTCTCGGTAATACTGGGGTTGCTAACTGTGATTGCCTGGCCTTGTTGTCACATGTATGGGTATGGATATGCACCCCAGCTTCTCGGCTATTTCACAGCTACTTTTCCTGTACAGTGGATATTGTGATATGTACTAGGACCACCATATAGGAAAATTGCAAAACCCACTACACATTGGGCCCAGGTGTCACACACATTCCTATATACAAGTTATGGGGTACAAACACACATGCATACACACACACACACACACACACACACACACACACACACACACACACACACACAGACACACACACACACACACACCTGTCATGTCCGGGAATAGAACCCCTACCTAACTAGTTTATTTCACTACAGCACTATGCAGTTACAGTATGTGCCACAGTGATTATTGCAGTACTCCTTCCCCAAAGGTGTATATCACATTGGCTGACATCAGCAGGATTGTCAAAGTAGGGCATTTGACATGTACTGAGTGTGACTAGCCTAAAATGAATTGCTCCCTACACAGACAGTGGAATACACACAAAACATCCAGAACTGCCATGGGTGGGTATAGAACCCTACCAGGGTTCTGAATCACACTACAGCAGTATGCAGTTATGGCACGAGCTACAGAGATTACTGGGCTACAACCTTCCTAGAGGAGTATTACAAGGTGGATGACATCAGCTGTCTTGCAAAGGTTGAGCATTAGGATTGTGGGGAGTGTGGCTAGCCTAAAAAGCATTGCTTTCTACACAGACAGACAGACACACACAGTTGCCATGTCTGGGGATAGAACTCCTATCTAAATAGTTTATCACACTACAGCGGTATGCACTTACAGGATGCACTATGGAGAATACTGGGCTACAGCTTCCAAGAGATGTATTGCTTGGTGGATGACATCAGCTGCCTTACCAAGTTAGAGTATTTAAATTGTAGGGAGTGTGCCTACCCTACATAACATTGCTTTCTACACAGACAGAGTCAGACACACACACACACACACACACACACACACACACACACACACACACACACACACACACACACACACACACACAGTTGCCAACGCAGGGATTAGAACTCCTACTTAACTAGTTTATCACACTACAGCAGTACACGGTTATGGCATGCACCACAGAGATTACTGACATATTACTTCCCCAGAGGTATATTACACAGTTGATGTCATTGGCACACTTGTCAAAGCGGACCATTGGAGGTTGTAGTGTCTAAGTCAAAAACATTGCTCCCTACCCGGACATAGCAACACACACATACATCCACACTTGCCATGTCTGGGAATAGAACACCTACCTAACTAGTTTAGCACACTACAATGGTACGCAGTTACAGGGCGCTCTGTACACAATCAGACAGACATGCACACAAACACAGTTGGTAAGTCAGGGATTCAACCCCCTACCTAACTAGATTATCACACTACAGCAGTACAGTTATGGGATGCGCCACAGTGATTACTAGTCCACAACTCTCCCAAAGGTGTATTTCACATTGGATGACCTCAGCAGGCTTGTCATAATAGGGCTATGGGGAGGGCAGTGTGCGTGCATGGGCCATTACCCATTCATCTAGGGGTTGACACAACACATGCGGCCACACACAGGGTCATATTTCACAGGTAAGTGTATGCAGTGGCTAGATGACTTCCTTGTACAGTCATGTTGCACAGCTGGCATGTGCACCATATAGTCTGTACTGCTGGCAGATACTGGTGGCTAGTATCTGCAGTGAGTGACATCTGCACCTCATGTGTTTGGGGCCCTTTGGCTGTGTGCTGGGTGGGACAGGCCTGGATGGCTCCTTGTCACAGTCACCCTCTTCCACACATCTATGTCCATCTACTTTTGGCTTATTATAGTGTGTTGTCCTTACATATATGTCTGTATTCCTATCCACTGTGTGTGCAAGGCATGAGTGGTGCATACTGACGAGTGTCTTCACTAACAACTGCGACTGCCAGACATGTCTGGTCCACTGGTGTTTTCAGACATGGCCTTCATGTGTTTAGGTGTGTGAGCATGCCCAGTGTGACCTTTCAGTATGCTGTTGACTTACATTGCCTTCATTTCTCTATGTGTATGAGCATGTCCAGTATGGCCATCTGTATTGCATGTGTGGGTCAAGTCCAAGTAGTTTATACTGCAGTGCTGACGTTTGTGTTGTACACCAACAGGTGGCATGCTGTCTCAGCAGGGTATCCATCGATCAGTTGGCATAAACTGCATGGGGGGGCACACCTGACTATTTATACATTACTATACAGGATTGGGGGGAACACTTGACTGTTACTATATGCCGACGTAGGATTGGTGGGACACCTGACACTTGTACAAATTTGCTAGGACTGTACTGGTATGTTGGGTACTCCATTTCAGTCTGTGGTCTTACCTATCATGCTGGCTAGTGGCATACGAGTGTACTACAGACCTTAGCTTATAATTACCAACATATTCATGTCTGACTTAATAGCCTTCACAGCTGACATCCCACTTCTTGGCCTGCTGTAGTCAGTCTGTGTAGGCATGGGGGAGGTTGCCCATAGGCCTCATTCAGAGGCCATAGCACAGCCATTGTTTGTGTTTTCCTACATCTGTCCTGCTGGCTGTGACTGTTGTTGGGTATGTGACCCCCACCCTCTGACTGGCATGTGTGAGTCACTTACCTTGTGGGTGTCCCAGTATTGAGGGTGGTGCTGCAGGGCTGCCTATGTCGGATGCACATAGTATACTCCCTACACATGGCTAGGCACAGGTAGTGTAATGTTCAGCATCCCTTTTACTGTATGTGAGAGTCAGAGACAGGTGTTATTCCCTGGTTTCCTCCCAAGTCAGTGTATGTGCTATGCGTTGCCTCTTTGCCAAGGCCAGGGTATACTGGGCATGCCTCCTTCTGCCTACTGGGGAAGGCTCAAGTTGCTCCTCCTCTAAGTCACTCTGTGCCTGTGCAGGCCTGGGCAATGGTGGGGGGCTGTGTGGCCCTGTTCCATGCTGTTCCTGATGCAGCTGTTTCTGCAGGATCATATTGTGTAGCATGGCACATACAAGGACAATTAGGGTACATGTAGCTGGTGAGTACTGCAAGACTCCACCGGATGTGTCCAGGCACCGGAACCGTGACTTGGGCATCCCAAACACACGCTCTATTATGATTCTTGTTTGTGCGTGTGCCTCATTATGGAGTTCTTGTTCGGGTGTGTGTGCATTTCTGATGGGTGTCATCAGCCACGGCTCCAATGCGTATCCAGCATCCCCCACTAGGTGACTTTATGGGATGTCCCCATTGGCAAACCTGTGGTACAGCTGCCAGATGTGGGAATTGTGATAGCTTCCAGGGCAGCCAGCACACACTTTCATTATTATGCCCTGAGCATCGCACATGACCTGGCAGTTGATGGAAGGGAAGCCCTTGCGGTTAATGTAGACCCTACCCCACTCACTGGGTGGTGCTTTAATGCATATGTGCGTGCAGTCTATAGCACCCACTACCTCAGGGTATTCTGCTATTTGGTGGAACAGTTGCATAATGCTGGCCAACGCCTCACGGGTGTTGTGGAAGTAAACGTGCTCACCGACATGTGCTTGCATGGCATCCAGGAACTGGTGGAATACCCTGGATGCTGATGTCTGTGAGATCCCCATCATATCCCCAGTTGGCCTTCGGAAGGTACCTGTAGCTAGTATTCTTAGGCCTACACATACCTTTTTATCCACTGAGATGGGATCCCCTCTGTTATTTCTGTGTGTGAGGCATGGCCGGCACAGCTCAACAATTTGCTGTAGGATGTCCCTGTCCACCTTATAGCGCTCCACTATCTCCAGCTCATGTAGCCCTTGGTAGGTTACCCTGGGTCTGTACACGCTTCTCCACCTCCTCACTGTGGGTTGCTTGGCAGCATTCACATTCTCACCACCCTCAGCCTCTTCCACATGTAGTTGTATGGTAGCTATTGCAGCCCCTAACATTTTGCAGTTGTGAGTGTTAAAAGTTCCCCGCTTGTTTACACCGGTGGTGTAGAGTGTGGGAAAAAATGGAGGGGTAGGTGTTTGTATAGTTTATAGTAGTGTTCTGGGTGGGCTGGTCTGCTGCCTGTGAAATTGGCTGGTTCTGATACATTTCACCTGCCAGCTAAGCTAGTTCTCCTTGATTACCTTCCTACTGCTGTTTTCCTTTCCCATTGCCTTCCTGTTTGAGGCCATGTGCACACTATGCAAACAGAGTGCTCAAATGCACACAGTGCTGCTATTTCCTGTTTTAACTTCTTTTTTCTTCCTGTAAAACTTGGTGCACGGTGTGCACACCCGCTTAGGCTTTGTAAAGAGTGCTAGGCAGGTTTAGACACACCCCCTAACTTAGCTGTGGTAAGCTAGGAGCAAACCCAAGCCACAGGGCTCTAATCCGCTTACAGTATGCCTGACACACACCCCCATGATGTCACCTACCTCCTAGGTTTGCACCAAGCTATTCCTACTCTTACACTGTTGGGACCTGACTCACATGCTGGGCAAAACTGGGATTCACTTTCCTTCCCCCCATTTGCATAGGAATGCCTGTTAATGCATAGTTACATGTCTTACACTGAGCCTCCCCCTTAGCAACCATTACTCAATGGCCAAGTTGTCTTCTGCCTGCCATTGACTTGCATGGCAGAATACTGATTTTATTTAGAATGCTTATTTTAGGTTTATTTTATTATGTCCCCCCCGATCTGATTTGCACGCCGCTGCCCTACACTTAAACAGCCGAGATTGGCTAAAAAAAAAATAAAAGTTGTTTATTTTATTTTTTTGTTTGTTTGCAATGCCAATGGCCTTATGCTTGGCCATTGGCATGCTTACTACTTGATATGCAGCCTTTATTCGGAGCTGTCATAGCTCCGTTTTGGATTTTGCAGAAATGTACTTGGTTACTAACCGAGTACATTTCTGCAGATAGAACTAGTCTTGCACAGAATGTTGCAAGCTTCCTGGATTGCAAAATCACCTCATTTGCATGGATTTTACCTGCAAATGGGGTGATTTGCATACCAGGGCTTAGTCCATGCAAGATTAGTGCAGGAGTGCTCATGCACACCCCTGCAGGCTGTTCCTGGATCGCACGGCAGACATATTGCCTGCTTGAGCTCCTGCACCAATCTTGCACTCCGTGCAAGCTTTTGAGAATCCAGAGGACAAAGTCTCAGAATTATGGAGGAAATATTTCTGCTATAATTGCTTTATCTGATATCTGGAGCTTTTATGCTAAACAAGTTATGTCACATTAGTAGTCACCAAATCACAGAAACAATCTTATGCAAATATTTTTCTTACTTATAATATGAGCCCTGCAATACCTGCTCTTATTGATTTCTACCTCTGATGGCTTCATCTTCCTTTTGGTCTTCAAATGCTGATTTACCCCACTTTTATGGCTTCTCTGTAAATTTAACTTTTTTTCTTTAAATGGTATATTAGATATATGAATACTAGCTAAGGTACTGTGCTTGACACTAAAATAATTATATGTAATTTTCTGAATTGTATGCATCTATACGGTGTTCATTAATTGCAAATATTTTCTCCTGTTGTGTTTTAAATGTGTATAATATCCACTTTATTGTTTTTAGTACATATCTTTTCTTGATGCAATATTTCAGATACAATATTTATTGCCTTGTTTACTGTCCTTTTAAGCACTGTAACATTATTTTAGTGCTTGCTATTTTTCTAGCAGTGTCTTTCATTCATGCATACTGACCATCAGTATTTCTGACCACAGTGCCCATTTTTCCTCCAAAAGCCAACCCAGGGATTACACCTTTAACCTCTCATGTACTCCCTGCATGCATTCTAGCATTTATGCGGTATCTATATAAGAGATGTAGCACAGGGCTGACATTAATGTAAGCTTGTCCCATCTCCAGAAGCAGATATTTCTCATAAGATCTTCAAGTCCTCTAATCAGTGGATGTAAGCAGTGCATGTGCCCCATAGAATAGGATTCCAACTCTCCCAAAGAGGAAGAGGTATTTAGATAATGCCACATTACTCCTTTTCCTCCATACCTGTTTCATCGATCTCTTTAGCTGCCATTTAGTTCTAGGGGTTATTAGGATGGTGCAGTTAAGCTAGACAGAGATACAGAGATTAATACTTTATCTGAAGATGGTTGAGAAACAAAGGAAAGATGTGTGCACAGGGTTAGCATATTCAGAATGCCAGGTGGATTCATTGAACCAAATGATAAAGACATGTGAATACAAAAACAAGAATCATAAGATCCTTTATCAATTTTAACAATTAACTAAGTTCCTATTCCTAATATGTTCAGCTGATTGGCATGGAAGAAGGTAAAATGACATTTCAGATTTAAAGTATGAAGGCAAAGACTGAGTGCCAGCAAATGACTTCTACAGCTGGTAATTTAAGACAGCATAATTTCAGGTTAAACTAGGATAAATATTTTTGAATGAAAAGTATGAAATATGGTCATAATCAAATGTCATAGGAAATAAACTATGATACAGAAGAAGTCGGACTATTTGTGCAAATACCAAAGTCAGAAAAAGTGAAACAGCTCTGAAGTCTGTAGGAATAATGCAGTCCCTTGCAAATTTTGAGCTTAAAAGGTCTCATTTAACTATATCTCTAGAAGAGTGTTAGATCAAGATGTAATCTGTGAATGGAGTTTTGAACAAGAAAACAATTTAGAAATATTCTAATAACTAGTTGCTGCTATAACAGTGTTAATACACAATGATGGGAATAACCCCCAACTGTGTCACAAGTATATACAATTCAGAACAGTATAGCTGTGATCTTACAATAAAAGAAAGCTGTTGCCTGTAGTTCAAGAGTACTATAAATGCAAATAAACAGATATGTTAATATAAAAAAGGAGCTGTCAGCCATAGTGTATCAATATGTGAAATTCAAAGAATATGTCTATGTAAGCAAATTCATGTGGACACAAAACATAAACATTTGCAAAACAAATTCAGAAAATATTTGTGCGAAGCATATCAGTTATATAGGC
>NC_056733.1:1198389698-1198442198 GCF_019279795.1 Protopterus annectens
TGTATTCTCCATCCATGTGCCATTTCACTGATGTGTGTAGTATTGGCAGCATGTGTGTCTGTGTGTGCACTACGTGTGTGATGTGTGTAGTACACGTGTATACATGCTTACAAATGCATACACGACATTACACAGGCTTCACCATTTGTACACTAGCTTACTCGTTCTTCCACACTCCATACGCGCACACAGGCTAACACGCGTGCACACATGCTTACTCGGGCTTACTGGCGCGCATGGGCGCAGACACACTGTGGGCAGGTTTGCAGGTCACATCGGTGGTATCCATGGCGTATGCCGTCAGTCTCCTGATGTTCCCTAGGATAGCTCATGACATGCCTCTTCCACTGAGTACTGACAGCACACATGTGACACTGCTCTGGTGAGGTTACAGTGTTTTATACATACACACTCATGTTGTCACCTATCTTCTACTCTAATAGTCCCCTTAACCTACACTACACTGTAGAGGCTTGGCCCATATGGCATGACATGTTGTGATTCACTATCCTCAGCCTCACCTGCCTCACATTGCCTACAAATGCTTCGTTACATCTCTGACAGAGCGCTTCCACACATAAGTACCAGTACGCAGTAGCCATATTGTCTCCAGCTTGCCATTCATCTGCATGGCGTACTAACATCTAACTAAACCTACATTTTGTATGTATATTATCCATATGTCTTGTTTTGAAGCACAGCGCGTTCTCATGGTGCTGCGCTATGCTTCCACACCAGGGATCGGGGGATGACAACTACTGGTTTATTGATATCCAATGGACAAAGCCGCCACTGGCCTTGGACTTGGACATTGCCATGCTTCTTCGACTGTATTCATACTGTATTTGCAGCTGTCATTGCTCCTTTTAGCAACATGTAAAATGTTTGTTGCATAACATCCGGGTAAATTTCTGCACATAACTCTGCTCTTGCACGGACAGATTACTGTTTCATGTATCGCGTAATTACATCATTTGCATAGCTTACACATTCAAATGGGGTATGTTGCAAATCCCAACATTGTCCGTGCAATGTTCGTGTTACAGGCGGTCTTGCACACCCCTACGGGTGTTTGCTGAATAGCCCGGCAGTCATCTTTCCTTGCTGCACTCTCACTCAATCCATACATGCCGGAGGCTTCGTGTATCATGGCCTAGGCTTTGCTGTGTGCTATGTCTATTTGTGGTGTCTGCATGGCTGTGGGTATGTCCCACTGTCATCACTGGTAAAGGTGACGCCCTATAGGTACTTCCTGTAGACTGCTGTGTCATTTGATATGTCAGCACATACCTGCGGACAATACTGAACTTCCTACTGCAGCGCTTTTCATACCTTCTGAGTTATCTTGCGGTCGATAATGCTGTTTCCTCAGACATGTATCTGTTTCTGATAATACCTATCAACCTCCTAGGGCAAAACATCTGTACAAAGCCTAACATGATGGGGGGACAGATAGGGGAAGATTCTACATATTGCTCTTACAAACGTAGATAGTTGACAGTATTATAGGTTTTTCATTAGTATGACCTTTCTGAGGTATTTGGGGTCTTAAACACATATGTTTATCATTATTTGACATCAGTTCTCAGGTATTTGGCAGACTGTGAGAGGAACACACCACACATATGAGGCATACATCTGCACATTCGTACAGTTGCGAGGTATGTTTCTGATACTGGACATCAATTTTCTTACGCCAATACACACAATACATGGCGCCATCACAGGCCAGTTGTCATTACATTCCTATTGCAGGACACACCCACCCACAGGGTTATATTCTTCACACAGGCCAACAGGTGCTTATCCACACTAATTATTCCATCATGTACCTTATGTGTACGCCGGTATTTGCGCTTTCCGTCAGTGGCAGACTCACGTACGAGTATGGGGGACTGGACACTGTATCGGTGACACTGCATGACACCCTGAGGGACACATGTCTTTTGAGTCTATTAACCTTCCACATTGACTTTCACAGGCCATACACTGTAATTCACATTTGTGGAAAAACATGCTTATGACTTGTACATGTTTTGTCATTTGTCCTGACATCTTTCTTCTCACCTGTCCACCTAGTATCACTAGTTCTGTACATTTCATTAGGACGGGTTACCTTCATACCTCTCACCTGTACACATTATGGGTATATGCCCTGGGGTTTGACATATGATTCTGTTACATTTGTCATGATAATGTGCCTTTCTGGTAGATTGCTGGCAAGCCATGATGGACTGTGCGGTTAGGTAATCATGACTGACATTTCTATTTCATGATTACTAACTCTCATAACAGTCGTGTTCCTGACTATGCAATTATTCTATCAATGTTCTGACTTTGTCTGGGGTATATTTAATATAGACCCTATTTGTCTGTCGTGTACTATGCCTTAGTCCAGCTGTCTTATTCTGACATTCTGACAGGTATGGTTACCATCTTGGTCGTACGCATGTCCATCCATGATAATCGCCTACATGACACTGATATAGGTCCCTACGTCTTCCCCCAATGGTTTACACAATATCCAGTAGATGGTTGCACCTTTTTGGAGAATATAGGCATGTACTATACCCACATAGGTATATTGATCACTCCCATGGGGCGTACCTAATAGATCTGTGCCAACCAATACCTCAGCCCAATTCTGCATACCCATGATTCCCATACCTGACACACCTCCACAGTACCCATTAGACATGTTAAATGTGAGCGATAATAAAGTGTGAGGACACTTCCGAGCACTCCCCACTCTGCGGATATCAGCTCGTACGTCATACATTCAATCAACCCATGTGTTATTACCCTTGCACCTGCTACTGTTGCATGTACATCTATATCGTAGTTGCAGGTGTGACTTCTTTTGCCTCAATGACGGTTCGCACTTCGTACAGGATCAATTTTTGGGGTCCTGCAAAGGACACCTATATTCATGTTTAACGTGTAGAACTTGCAGGCCCTGTCACACTGGTACTTTCCAGGCAATGGTTTGGAAACCATCGGTGTATTCTCCTTTCATGCATGTCTGTCTGTCTATCCATATTAGCTATACCATGACCTATTTATGTACATGTGTTATATGAACAGGGACATATGTTTGTTGTGTATATATCTATTCATGTATCGTGTGTGTATAGATATATATATGTACATATATACATTTGTCTGTACATTCCTCATCTCATAATTTGCTTTGGATTATGTCTGTGGATATATATGTATATATATCTCCATATCATACCTTTCAACTGTACAGATTTCCGCTGCATGTACAGCTGTTTGCCTCTTATCTTTGGTCCATTTTTCATAACCTTGTGTCTATCTGGCAAGTTAGTGGCATATCATTAAAGACTGGTGTTGGTAAATAATGACAAACATTTCAGGTTATGACTTCATACCCTTCAGAGAATCCATGCTAGTGATACACCTGTTATTCTATCCACTTTCTATGTTTGTTAGGGTAATATCTGGGGATTGTCCCTATTTGTACCAGTTGTTGTCATGGCTTTGTCTGGTTTCATACTTTATGGGGTTAACAGGTATGAGCCATGTACATAGAACGTGGGGAAAACACTATTCATTTTCTATTCTGTGAGCAGATTACACATGCGCAGGTGCACTTGCATATCCTTATTGTGGGTTACATATGTTTCATAGATAATTGTGCTTACGTGAACTTTCATAATTCTGACCTTAACAGTTACATATCTGTATTCCAGTTTTTGGACTACTGTGAAACACACGTTCACCTTTACATATTTAAATGTGTGTACAGCATGAACGCTTTCATAACACTTTCAAGTTATATGTGCAGTGGTCGTAGGTCAACCGGGACTGCATTCACATTGGCCGGATACCGGAACCACTATTCTAATGGTGTTCTCCCTCATTGATATGCATACCCATAGTACTTAGCTACATCAACATACACCTCACCGCTTCACCTACAACACAGGCATCCATTCTCCTGCTGGGAAAAAGGCGGTACTACATATTACACATTCCCTATTGCCTACTGCTGTGGACTCCGGCTGCATTGTTCATCACTCTGAGGATATGCATAACACCAAGGCATATAGTCCAGCCACATACAGGTCTTTGACTGTCAGGGTGTTCGTGTAGTGATCTGGGCTTAGGCATGTCCACCTGGTGAATGGAACTTCCCTGGCTGAGGTCAAATGTCAGATGAAGCGTATGGACAGGGATTATCTCCCTATTTTGAAGTTTTACCTGTGTTTATAGATACAGGTGTTTGGGCACCTGTCAGCAGCTTATTCTGTTGGCATTACATATTATGGGTGGGGTTGTTACAGTCCATACTCCACAGTGAGGGGTGTTCCCATTCACATTTGACTATTACCTGTATACAGTCATACAGGGATTATTATTTTTGGAAACGAAGTGACTACAGGTATGCAGTTGTACATTACACAAGTGTGAAGGGTTGTTCCTGTAAATATGCACGGACCATATCTCTCAACCTCTTAGAGCACCGAACCTGTGCAAATCCTACACGATGGGGGGACAATTAGGAACACATTTTAACGATTGCTCTTACAAGCTTAGAACGTTGATAGAATGCTAGGTTTTGCATTAGCATGACTTTTCTGCAGGTTGTGGAGTCTTATACTCAGGATATTTCTAATTATTTAGTGACGTCAATCCTCAGTTATTTACCACACTGGTGCAGATTGTTGGAGGCACACACCAACACTATGGGGTGAACCTGTGGCCATTCTTAGGGTTGCCACCTTTTCGACTGCCCAAAGTGGGACGTTCTGTAGAGATGTCAGATTTTCCAGGACAAAACATACCTACAGCCGTGCATAGTACAGAACTTTAACCTTTTTTGTACATATAATAGCTTAATCTAGTAACATTTGAATTGCGTATGCTACTTCACATAACATATTGGGGATTTATATATAAAATAACTGTTTTATGTGACTATTAAAGTAAATTAGGAAATAACATTGTCCTAAACTCTCAGGACATTTGCTATGTCTTGATTTTTTTCACAGGACACAATTGCCTACAGAGGGACTGTTACTTGCAAAGTGGGACAGGTGGTGACCCTAGTCATTCTGCGAATATCCGGACAGTTGAGTGGTATGGCACAGACCTCTGTAATTTGCTGTTGTGTTCTGGCACAGCAGTAGCTCAGCATTAAAGACTGCAGTCAGAACGTGCTGACAGACAGTTGGGTTTCAGACTTCATACTCCAGACATTAATGCCAATGTGCAAACTGTTATTCTATCAAATTCTATGTTTCTAAGAGCTATCTTTACAGATTGTCCCTGTTTTTGGACCTTTGTCTCACTTATATTCACGGCTCTGTCCAGATATCTTGCTCACACAGGTTGACAGGTATGGTCAGTCATGACTGCACACAGTCAGTGTCCCTCACACTTGATCAGGGTTGACCTGTTTATGTCAGTGTCTTCCTCACCCTCATGCCATTTTCCACTTTGCAAATGTGTGCATTATATTCTCCCTCCTATTCGTGTCTGGACACGTGCGACACGGGAAGGTATTTTATCCTGGGTGGTAGGTTATGCATGCCAACTTAGGGCTGGACAGTGTCATGGACCTCCACTGCACATTCTGACTTGTGTCCAGATATCTACTGGATTGGACATCATGTCGTCATACCCATTCTACTATTTACACAAGTTGGTCATCCCATGAGGGATATCCCAAAAATTGGACTAGACCAAAACAAGTTAGATAATGAAGATTTTTGTGGCTTCACGAAAACGTGCAGGGGGTTTTACATGCAGGGGATACATGGTTTGCAATCCTGACACTGCCTAGGGTGACAATACCTACTACATATGCGTAAGGGTCACTGTGTGTAGCTGTTTCTGCAACAAACCAGTGGACCAAGTACGGCTGGATTTGGTGGACGTTCTGTTATGGTGGCAGGTTGTGTGTTGTGGAGGGTATGCTGGGTAGGCTATTATGCATCCAGGTTTGTTGCATTTGTTATGGCCAGTTCCATCAGGACCCATCTGTGGGTATGTGATGGTGCCGTATCTATACATTTGTCTCGCATATTTCCATATTCATATGTTTGTGGGATTGTGTTCTACACTATGGCCTGTCTGCTTGTCTTGCAGCTGTTTCTACATGAGGTTGTGTTTCTTTCCACTTCACCCACTGCCCCCTCATACACCTCTGGTTCACCTTTTCTGCATACGACACAGTATCGCCTTTGAGGAATTTACCATTAAACACCCACCCCTCACACGCAAATTCCTCACACCCCATAGAGCACTACTTTGGTTGTTGGCCCATGACACTGCCAGAGTTACACATTGACTACCCTACACATGTCCAGTACATTTATGGTTGTGTGGACTACCCTGCCATGTTTGCTTTCCACATGCTATACCTCACACACATAGGTACATGCCCATACTTCACTTTCATTACTTGGTTGGTGTATCCGGGTACTACCCGTTCAACTGTGCCACATACACATTCGGATTATACAGCTGCCTTCCGGATTTTGCCAGCCTGTTCTACTCATTGGTAGGATGGCACCTTTTCCTATGTCCAAGCTATTCCTTACACATGTCCGACTGTTGTGGACAATGCCTCCCCACAGTCAACGGTTGTGTTTCCACCTTTTCAATTGGCCACAGTGTGACATAGGGTTACCACCTGTCCCACTTTGCGAGGGACAGTCCCTCTTTGGGCAGTTGTGTCCTGACATGTAATTGTAAACATGGCAAATGTCCTGAGATTTTAGGACAAACTTATATCTTATATTTTATGTGATAGTTGCAATAAACAGTTATTCTGTATCTGAAATACCTGACTGTTATGAGAAACAGAATAAGCAACTAAAATGCTACAAGAATACGCTTTTCTGTAGGCAAAACAGTTATGTTCTGTCCTTTGTACTGGCTGTGGGTATGTGTCGGCCTGTAAAATCTGATGTCTGTACCAAACATGTCCCACTTTGGCCATTTGTAAGGGTGGCAACCCTACTGTGACAGTTGCAGTGAACACAGCATATTTTACAGGCCGACACATACCCACGGTCAGTTTGGCAGATAGAACTTACAGTTCTTGCCTATATCTAGGCTTATTCTAGTAGCACTTTGGTATCTTATTCTGTTTGTTATGACATTTATGTAATATACGTCCAGTGAAATATGTTTAATGCAACTATTGCATGACGTCTATGGAAGAATTATGTCCTATATTCTCTGGACATTTGCCAGTTTTACATGTTTGTGTCAGGACACATCTGCCCACAGAGGGACTATCCCTCGCAAAGTGGGGCAGGTGGTAATCTTGGTCGACGGTACGGATCATACTGTTCCTTTCGGCCTACATGTGTCCGTATTGTTATGGCTGTTTATATGCTCCTTCTGTTTCATTTACATGTGTATGCTATTTCCTATCACATTTGGTATGTGAAATATGGACATACCTTTTGTATGTGACTATTACATGGCTTGTGGGATATGATTCAGACATACGGTCACTACATATATGTACATTTCTCCTCGTGTATTTTGTTATGGACACATCTGCACAGCTATGTTCCCTCCCTCACATTATGGGTCGGCTGGTGACCCTCTCCGTTGGACTGGACGTACCTACTGGCAGTGCGCTAACATATGATACATTTCACTTCCACGTGGTATAGCTATCAACACTACGTTGAACTACAGGCACACGGTTTTCATGTCATTTGTTCATGGGTAGGGACCCATTATTCCCTACCGTGCATTTGTGTTTGATTCTTCATTTTCTGTTCACAGGGACTCTGCTTTGCATACGTTTCAGTCTCCACGGACACTGATAGGTATGATTACTATTGCTGGTGGAATATAATATTCAGCAGTTTAGGTTGCTCCTCGACAGCCGACATTGACACACCTCCCTGCGCAACTGTGATACGCCCCTTGCACTTGCACACGTTTCCTATGCACATGGCTGTGGCGGCTGCGCGCCTTCATTAATATGCATATGGCGCGACTACTCCATATATACGCCGCACAGCCGGCGCAAGCCTTACGCCAGCCTTGCACCGAGCTTCATGAACCCCAGGGATTATTTCACATAATTCTGTAGTTATGAACTACAGAAGACTAAGTAAAAGAATTCCAAAAATATAGGGACATTGACTGAGAAATGCAGTTATTAAAATGTTACAATGAGAATCTCATCTGAGAAAAATTATCAGCAACAAGGAAGAAATAAGTTGTGCTCTTTGCTTAACAATTAACTCTGACAGCACTGCCCAGTCAACTCAAAAGACAAGTGCATGACAGGACAGATGAAATATATGTTTGAATAATGGACTGCAAACAAAGACTAAGAGAAGAAATGTACTTGTTCAGAATCCAGACTCTATGAGAACATACAGTGCTGAGTTGTGCCATCTGCCCTGGATACTACAAGACAATCTAAATAAAGATGTAATGATAAACGCAGTGCAAGATCATCAATAGAACATAGCCGGCACACATTTGTTCAAGTTCAAGAAAGCTATGTGTATTATGCATGTACATTATTATTCTGACCTTCTTGAATAATGTATCTGACAGACATAGAAAGGGTGGCTGCAATAAAGGCATTAAAGTGCTCATCCCAGAAGCACAGGATACAAAATGCTATCAATTGTGACAATAGTTTACAAATATTCCCCTCAATTTTCCAGATTTTTCAAAGAATGTCTAGATTTTTGAATCACAGTATTGGTTTGCTCCTCTTAAAATTTGTGGTTTTCTGGCAAACTAATTGAGGATTGAAATCAGTAAATAATGATGAACATTTGAGTTTCAGATTTAATACCCTTTAGAAAATGTATGCTAATGCAAAACTTGTTAGTCTATCAACTTCCTAAGTTCATAAGAACAATATTTAAAAATTGTCTCTTATTTTTTGAGCCTTTTATCCCCCTGCTACTTTTGGAATTATAGATTCATAGGTTAGTACTAGGCTAACTGCCCTTGTGGGCCATTTTAAGCCTAGTCAATTTCATTCAAAGGCAAGAATGAAACCCTGTACATTGTCTCTGCAAGTTACCCACCTTAACCATTATACCAATCCTCCCACCTAAAATGTACAGATTTCTTGCATTGGACAAGAATCAAACCCAGGTCAACTGCTTGGAAGACAGGTATGCTCACCACTATACCACCAATGCTACAATTAAATTTGTGACAATAGTGTTTGATTCATAAGCAAGTACTGGATTAGTTGTTCTCGTGGGCAATATTAAGTCAAACCCGTTTCCCTGAAATGTGAGAGTCAAACCTTGTATTTTGTGTCTGTGATGTAAGTGCTGTAACCATTATGTCAAAACCATTTTGTTCAGATTTCTTACACTAAGAGGATGAGAGGTATGTCTACAATACAAAATTTAGAAATTCAGAAGACGTGCAGAACTGGATGTTAAAGCATATTACAGCAAAATCATTTAGATTCTAATGTACAGTACCAACAGAAAGGTTATGGAAATGGAGAAACTCTTGTGAGAAAATGCAGTAGAATAACTTGAATGGATTGCCTTTGTGCAATTTAGGAATAAAAGAATACTCCATTGCTGGGATTCAATCTCTTCTCATTTCAACTACAGAAAAGGCAGAAGGTTGAAAAAGAAATTTCTTGCTTCATTTACATTACTGATGCCTAAAAGAATGAGAACAACCTAAAGGAAATTCTGTTGGAAAAAAGATAGAAGTATTATTATAAAAAGAACTGCAAAAGCCAAGTCACTATATGAGATGAAGACAGAATCAGAATATTAAAACCTTGAGTAGGGAAATGGCCAGTGTTGAGGTACCTGGTCAGGAACATGAACAAGGATCCTAAGCTATTCGTGTGAAGGTGAAAGGTGCACAGTAACAGCCATAGCATTTTTACAAGACTGATGTATCTGAAGACAAGGAAGAAGGTCAACCACAAATGGCAGAAGTGATTTAGACAGAGAAGAAAAAAACTGAAAACTAGTAAATAAAAGAGTTGCATAATGGATTCTTAAGCTGTATCTGAAAATAACAGCATAGTGCAACCAAAACTGCCTAAAAAGTGATAATAGATCCAGAAAGACAATAATCTGCTAAATATTCCAGATGTGGAAGACCACAGAGGAAATAAGGCAGATATAGAAAGTTGAACATAATACTAATGACTGAAAAGTCATAGGGAGGAATTCAATAAAGCCTACACAGAGTGATTTTCCATGTAGGCATAGTGGCACGGAGCTTACATGGAAGTAAGCAACAATGAGATTCAGTAAACAGAGCAGAGAGGCGTGCACGAGCATGCAGACATGGAAGTGTCCATGGCATGCAAATCCCCTCATAATCAGGTGAAATACATGTGAATGAGGATGCTGGGGTGACCCAGCAAGCAGATAGGCAGTCCTTCAGACCCTTTGTTGGTGTCCAAAGTGTACATGGAAAATGTCCATGTGCAAGAAGAAAGTAAAAATTGAACAGGGGCTGTAAAAGTCCATTTAAAAGGTCGGAGATTGCATAATAGACACAGGTATGTGCAAAACTATGCCCTGTATGTCCAATAAATAATGCAAAATAATATAAAATATTGTTTTTTAATACCCATATTACACTTGCACGGCATGCAGCAGCACACAAACATGCCATTTTGCAAAAAAAAAAATATTAAAAAGTTTAAAAACTAAAAATAAGACATATGTAAGAATAATGCATTACAGGGCCCTGCATGTAGTATGCACAATGGTAGATTTCAGTGGTTTCCAAGGAGTTAGGCCCTGGAATAGTGACATACCCAAGTTTTATGTATGGATATGTATGCAAATGATCTGATGTTACTGAATAGCAAAAATGGGCCACTATCTGTGCAGCCCGAGAACCATGTTGATGTCCATAGAAGAGCTGGCTGACATCAAAAGGGGATGTGTCACAATATGTTTAAGGGTCTCCCGTCTGCATGGTGTGCTGCTCAGCTAAGCAAGGGGCTGTGTCCAGTGCTGCTAATCTTTGTTTAGCTGTGGGGCACATGTTTTAGCTGGTTTGAGCTATGCTGAACATGCCTGTGAATGGGGGTGTGTCCAGACTGCAGAGCAGTTTTATACCAGCACCATGGGTTTGTGCTGGAATGCATCATAGTTATCCAATCACACAGGCTGCATCTGCAACAGAGCACTATAAAGTATGCATACACCCTACAAACTGATTTCCCCCCCATATTTTGCACCATTGGAGTGCAGACATGGGGATTTTAACTGACAGAATGCTAGGGGCTGCTGCTGCTCTGCTATATCTGCATGTGCTAGAGGATGAGCTCAGTGCTGCTGCTGACAAGAGTCCTAGACTGAGAAGGAGAAGAATGTTCAGGCCCTGGGTAAGCTTCCAGGAGCTACATGAGCTGGACACTGTAGGGTGCTACAGGGTGGACTGGGACATAGTACAAGAACTCACCGAGATCTGCCGTCCTCAACTCAGACCCAGAGCCAACAAAGGGGAACTCATCCCAGTGGAAAATAAGGTATGTGTAGCCCTTAGAATACTAGCTATAGGTACTTTTCAAAGACTAACTGGGGACATGATGGGGGACTCACAGGCATCTGTATCCAGGGTACTCCACCAGTTCCTGGCTGCCATGCACACACATGCCAGTGAGCACATTTATTTACCCCGCACCCCTGAGGAGAGGGGCAGCAGTATGTGTCTCATCTACCATGTAGCACACTATCCTGAGGTACTGGGTGCCATAGACTGCACTCATGTACATTTCAAAGCACCACTCGGTGAGGAGGGTAGAGTCTAAGTCAACCACAAGTGGTATTACTCCATCAATTGCCAAGTCATGTGCAATGTCCAGGGCGATATCATGAATGTGTGTGCTGGCAGCCCTGGCAGTTATCATGATTCTCATATCTGACATGCATCACAGCTGTACCAGATGTTTGCCAGGGGGAACATCCCATCCGGCCATCTACTGGAGGATGCTGGCTACACACTGGAACCATAGATGATGACACCCATCAGAAATGCGCACACATCTACTGAAGAACACATTAATGAGGCACACGCACAAACTAGGAACATCATAGAGTGTGTGTTTGGGCTGCTTAAGTCACGGCTCTGCAGCCTTGATATATCTGGTGGATCTCTCCAGTACTCTCCAGCCACATGTGCACAGATGTTCATAGTATGTGCCATGCTGCACAGTATGGTCTTGCAGAAACAGCTGTGGCAGGATCATCACAGGGAAGGGACATAGCCCCCCACCAGTGCCAAGGTCCCTACAGCTACACCCACAGGGGGACTCAGAGGAGGAACCACCTGAGGATGTCCTTGTAGGAAGACATTGGCATGCCCAGTATGCCCTGGCCTTGGCAAAGAGGCAACACATAGTACATGCACTGACAACCTAGGGTCCTAGGGACTGACACCTCACTCCGACTCACATACATAGTAAAAAGGATGCCAGCCACACCGCAACCTGTACCTTACCATGTATTGGCTGTGTACTGCATGCATCAGGGTCAACTCTAAAGCACTTTTATGTCAAATGCTGCATTCACAGGGTAAGTCACTCGCCTTTACAACAAATGTATGGGGTGCTAGACTATGGTAGCATATGTATGGATCTGCTGCATTTATGCAAGGGAATAGAGTGGGCTACTGGGCTACCTGCAGAGAACTAACAGCTATGTGGGACAATAGGTACTCTGTCCAATACTGGCTGCCCCACAATATGCATTAGGCCATAAGGCAGCAAAACCCACTGCAGCATGCGAGGGAAATTCCAAATAGCAGGATCAAAGGACAGATGCATGACTGTCAGTGCTAGAGTCCCCTACCCCCAACACATCCATGTTCCCATACATCTGCAATAACAGTATGTTTGCAAGGATATAGCAGCAGACCACACAATCCCAGGGCTGTTCCAAACAACCTGTCTACATGTTCTATTTCCACAATATGCAGGGGTCAAAGTGTATGTCTGTCTGCTGTTGATGGTGTCAGGAATTAAACATTACTTTCTGGTGGCTGGTGTGGCTTTGTGGCCTAAATACATTAGCATGGTTGTTGGTATTTATGATTCAAAGCCGGGTGCACCTACAGTTTTGCATGGGAGGTACTCCTATGGTAGGAGTCCCACAGACTGTCAATATGTCACAATCTGTTACTGAAAGAAAGCTGAACAAACCCAGAGACAAGGGGCCACAGCTATGGACATTACTCATGCTCTGAGTAACCTAGAAGGTGGCTAGTATAACAGCAGGCTGTAACTAGTCAGAGTAGCAGCATAACTGCGTCTGTACCTACAACAATTCAGTGGCACCATTTAGTAGTATATAACCAGAAAAACACAACTATCTGAGGAGCAGCGCAGACATATGGGGCTTCAGTTGGACATAGGTTCATAGGTTAGTACTAGGCTATCGGCCCTAGGGCCTATGCAAGCCTAGCCATAACAATTCCCTGGATATTTCTTCCCACAATATTTACTTCTCTGGGCCCCTGTCTAGCAGGGCGACTGAAGTGATCCCTATCTCCCATCCAGTCATCAAGGTTTCTTTTGAAGATGGCCAATGAGGTGCTCTGCTTGACATGACATCCTGCAAAACATGTACAGTTAGAGGTGTGAAGATTACATTTTTATGCACTCTTTTATCCATGAATGTGGAATACTGTCAAATGCTTTTTGAAGTCTATCCATGCCATAGATTCTTCCCCTTTTTGCAATTCTCCATCATGACTTTTTTTAACAATAATTGATTCTTTGTTCCATGTGACTTTATTTTGTTAACTTTTTGTTCTATTGCCATGATTGAGTTTTCTTCTAAAAGACTATAAACTCTGTTGGCATCAGTTTAAAAGTCATTGGAAGGCAAGTTATTAGTCTGTAGTTTTTTAGAATAGCTTGTAGGTTTGCTCTTAAATAAGACTATTACTTTTCCTGTTGTTAATCAGGTTGGTGTCTGTTTGGGGTGTGCTTATAGATAGTTCATGTAAAGATGTTAATAATTTTAGCTAGAAGTTAGATGTTGCATCTGGGCCTGTGTTTTTTCATATTAGGAGCTTTCCTTAACTTTGTTTCAATCTCTCTGGCTGTTACTTCACCCTGCTTCATATCCTGTACATTTGAACTTCTTATTCTTTCTTTTACTTCTTCTACCCATTTAGCATCTTTGTTATGTTCCACAGGATCTTATTTCTCCAACATGTATCTATTTCTTATTTTTTATGTTTCAATTCCTTTTGCCTTATTTTCCAATAATCTATAAAACTTTTTAGGTTATCGATACATTGCTTATTTTATACTTTTCCTTTATATTTATCTGCATACCTTGCATATCTTCTAAGTTTTTCTGTCTGTGCTGATATTTTTAGTTTATTATTTGTGGTAGTGTACAATAGATCCTGATCTGTTCTGATGCTGCGCATTGCTTTCATCATGTCATTTTGAGTATTTTTGTTGACATGTTTCCTCTTCTATACTGTTCTAACAGTGGCACTTCTTGTCTTAATTGCTTTATAGTTTTCTCTGTTCTATACTTCCAATATGGCATTTCATTTCTCTGCTTCCTTTCCCTTACTGCCATGTGTTTTTTTGGTAAGACTATATCTATTATTAATTTAGCTGCACAGTAATATGTCCTGTTTACTTTCATTATATTGCATGGATCTCTATGAATAGTCCAAATTACTGTGTTCATTTGTTTTATCAAACTTCTAACATTTGGGGTTTTATTGACTTTCTGTAGTCCAGTTAACTCATTCATTTTAGTATATCTGTTCATCTCTATTAAATCAAAACACTCTTCTCTTAGATCATTTTCTTCTAAACTAGAGCACATTCTTTATTCTCCATTTCCTGTGGGAATTCTACAGAAAGTTCCAGAGCATCTTCCTGTGCCACATTCTCTTCAGTTACATCCTATGTCATCCTTTGCTCTTTCATATGGGAACTCAATTGTCTATCATTCCACAACACTGACTGCATCAGAGTTGCCACAGTTTCTTGTTCCTTCCCTTGCTGTGTAACTCCAGCTGAACTTCTATTATTTTATTTACTTATTTTATTTTATATTTGTTTACCAGGGAGGTCCGACTGGACAAAGCTGTCTGTTTTCAGCAGAGGCCTGGGGAGAAAAGATCCATAAACAATTGCTAACATATTATACATAAGATATTTACATGAGCATTGTGGTTTACACATACAGTTATAAAATATAGCAGATAAAAACATATGATTGGATAAAATATTTACATAAGCATAGCGGTTTAGACATACAATTAAAAGTATAGCAGATAGTAACATATGATGGTTGTTCATACAGTATGTTCAGTAGAGATAATCATGTAGATGTAATGAAGATAACAGAAGAAAGGAAAAACTAAAACTACTAGCCAGTTTGTCAAAGGAGGAGAATATAGACAAGTTCATATGAGGTTCACTGACATTTTAAGGGAAAGCTTTTCAGCTTAGTCTATGGGAGAGTTAGTGGGTATAGATGGGCAGTGGGGAGTAGGCGGCAGTGAGTTGGTAAGTAATGTGTGATAATAAATATAGTGCATCTGTGGGAGTTTTAAAGAAGATGTCAGATAGGGGGTAGGGGGAAGGTGTTAGAATATATAAGCTCGGTGCTAGGCAGTTGCCTGTCCAGGAATTGTTTAGGTGGAAAATAAGATGTTTTTTGAAGATGGTTTTGTTAGGCTGTACTCTGATTTGTAGTGGTAGCGAGTTCCAAGTCTTGGCAATATTGCTAGAATACAGGGAGTAACCAGAGCTGTAATGGCTTCTGGAGATTGCGATTAGTGCTTTGTTAGTGGATCTAAGTTCTCAGTTATTGGAGCAGAGAGTGATCAAGTCTTGTAAGGCTGGAGTTTTGTCAGGTTGGTCCAGTATTTGGTGAGCTAGAAAAAGTTGGTTTTGAAATAAGGTGTTAGGGAATTCCAGCCAGGAAAGCTGTTTTAGGGCTTGGCAGTGGTGGATGTGGTAGGAGGAGTTTCTGGCGAATTTTGGTATTTTGCCGTAGCATGCTTATAGCTTATTTAAATCACTCTTGTTTAGATCAATTAGGACAGGAAAAGCATACAGTAAGGTAGAGAGAAGATGGGTATGAGCTAGGGTAACTTTACTGTTGCTGGTTAGGAAGTTTTTACATCTGTAAAGAGTACCTACTTTTTTGTTAACTTTGGTTATTGTATGAGCGATGCATTTGTCAAATTTCATATTATTGTCAATAATGACCCCTAATAATTTGGTTTGTGTGACGGGGACATAAGGGTATTATCTGATGCAGAAATAGAGAACGAGGGAGTAGGTACTGCTGCTTTGGAAGGATGGAAGACCATGAGTTGGATCTTTTTAGGATTTAGTATTAGCTGGGACTTTGTTAGCCAGGCTTCAATGTATGTAAAGGCTTCTTGGGTCTTGATGTAAAGTTGTTGGAGGGTGGGGACACAGCTCATTAAGGTGGAGTCGTCAGCATATTGAACCAGGTTTGCTTGAGGTGTGGCTTTGTGAAGATTATTTGTAAATATAGTGAAAAGTAGGGGTCCTAGGATTGATCCTTGGGATCCTCCTAGTTTTACAGGAAGTATGGGGAAAAGGGAGTTTTTCCACTGAACAGCTTGCTGGCATTGGGAGAGATAGTCTTAAAGCCATAATAGAGTGGGGTTAGTTAGTTTTAATTCTGAGAGGGATGTTAGAAGTTTTATATGGGAGATTGTATCAATCGCCTTTGATAAGTCAAGGAAAACTGCAGACACTAGCTGGCCGTTGTTGCATTGCATATTTACTAGGTTACTAAAATGGACGAGTGCAGTGGTAGTGGTATGGTTGGGGCAGAATCCATGCTGAGTTTAGGAAAGAAGACTGTTGGAGAGGAGATACTGTACTGGTATGGTATTGTACTGTTTTCCTATGGAAGACTCCAAAGTATCTTCATATAGCAACTGATCAAATATTTCTTACCCCCCTGATTTCTCCTTAATTTGAGGATACATTCTCTATCCTGCTGTAATGTTATCAGATTTAGATTTTCTGCACTAAATCCTTCAATTTGCATGTAATCCATAACCTCAGTTACTAATTTTTGAACTTCTCCATTAATAATCCTCTTTTCTATTTTTCCTCTTATTTTTCTTATTTTTGGTATTGCAAATTTTTCATATCCGGATGACTTTGCTTATATTTCTCTTCAAATATCTTTGGTGCTACTTTTTGCATTGATTAGTTTTGCTTTCTCCTTTGCATAAATATTGCACAATGATAAACATTTTTTTCCTATGTCCATATTTCTTCTTCAGATGTCTCCTGCTCCTCTTGTTTCTCCTTACCTGGGGGCTCATTTCATCATGCTGTGATATAACTTGTGTTAGACATTCTACACTAAATCCTTCACTTTGCAGGTATTCCATAACTTCAGGTTCTATTTTTTTTTAAATTTGACTTTATTGATCTTGTGTTCTATGTTCCCCCTTTATGATCTTATTTTTTGTATTGGGAAAATGTTCCATACCTGCGTGCCTTGGGCTGTATTTCTCTTCAAATATCTCTGGATCTGCTTTTTTTGTATTGATTAATTTGGCTTTCTACTTTGCATAAATACTGCACCTTATCAGATCTCTCTTTTTTCCCATGTTCATATTTCTTTTTTATACCTTTGAAAAATCTCTAGGATTTTGTTCTTTAGAATTTCACACTTTCTCAGTCACTTCTTTTTCCAAACAGCCAAAGGTTTCTTGGTCTACATAATGTTTTTCATAAATCTGTTGTATTAATGAACACAACTTTTTATTTGAAGCTTCTGACAGTTTTTCTTGTACATGTATTTTTCTTTATGCTAATTTCTCTCAATCTTTTTGTATATCTTCTGCCTAGAAATTTTGGGCTTCTTGTGTAGTAGTAACAATAAATAATTTCTTTCTTATCCTCAATAGTTCACTCTGTCATATTTATGACTCTTTTTTTGGCTTATCAGTTTTTGTGGGTTTTGTCGACTATTACTTCCTTCAACAGAGAGTCATCCTCCACCTGAGTCTGGCCTAGCCCCATTGTACGAATGTTTCCATGTCTTGAGGATTCTACACTGCCATTTTTCCAATCTTGGCACCAGTGTGTCTACTAGGATTGGGCAGTTTTTTATCCCGAGTCTTGTGCACCCGGTTATATTTTTATTTTTTAACCTACATTCATCCATGATATATGCTATATAAATACAGGCTGTATATCAGTGTTGTCTTGGGAAGATTTTGTGAAAAACAGGGCCCACCTCCTGAAGGTACTCAACAAGTCTCAAGGATGAATTCAACTCCAGCAATATTACTCTCCTTTGCATGCTGATTTATCATCTCCCCATTCGGACCCTTATCTCTGATATTTTTTTGATTTCTCCAAATTCTTTGGGTTTCTAATACCATGATGGGATTAGACCCCATGTCTAAGTCAAAGTATGACTAAAGTTCATAAAATTAGTATTGTTTCAATCTTTGATGTTAGCCAGATGTGCTTTTTGCAGCATCTGCAATATGCCTAGTAATGACTCCTTCTGCAATTCATATGCACTTACATGTATTAGTAACATATCTAAGTACAACCATAAATCCCTTTTGTTTTTATAAGACCCATTGCTGCTAGTACTTTTGGAACTGTTCGAGTATCCTTCTTTCACTTAACCCTCATTTCTGCCTGCAAATTTTGGTATTTTATCACTTTGTGTCTCTCTGTATGTAAGACAATGTAGTCACTGGGTGTAGCAATTTCAATGATCAATGCTACTTTTGTCTTCTTTTCATTGACTACTGTATATGGTTTTCTTGCATCTGTTTTCTGAATTACTGGTAATGGGTGATCCCATGTGATATAAACTTCATAATTTTCTATAATGTTTTGTGGGTCATGTTTCCAGTGTTTTTCGTCTACTTTAATATTATAATGTTTGCACAATCCCTGATGCAACAATCTTGCCACATTATTGTACCTTTCAGTATACAGTCCTTTGCCATAAGTATATCACAAACAGCAACAACATTGCAAATGTTTCAAACTCTGTTTTAAAAAAATACATTTGTCTCTTTCTCCATATTCAATGGACTTTATAAACCAACATGTATGTAGTCCACTGTCTTCAGCCTCCAATATTAACGTTTCATCTTTTGATTTGTTTACCTCTCCTTGACCATTCCTGTGTACGATCCTGGTCAACATGAATTCGTTCCAAGAGGTTTCTATACTTGCAACTGTATTTATGCATTTCCATATTTCTTGCCTTCTCATCTGATCCTTCACCTTATATTTTTTCTTTTGTTTTTTGGCACATTCAGTTGCTACTTAATTTTTATGTACTTCTGTTTTGATATCCATTCCTGCTTGACACCGATTTGCTTCTGCTAAACTAAGCAGGAAAGTAATCTTAGACTTATTCTCCTCTTGTTTTAAAGCTTTCAGTACGTTTGGGTCTTGTAAGGCCACCACATATGTATGCAGTCGCATGATTTCAGATCTATACATAAAATCAATTTCTAGGAAGCCCATACCTCCTTCAGAATGGGGATAGTCTTGGTGTACACTGATTTTAATAAATCATTTGATGAGAATGAAGCATCCTTCTTGTTATCCTGTCCAACTGATCCAACACCTTTTGGTGCCAGTCAATCACTCCAAAACTATAAGTTAGGAGAGGCAGACCAAATTGGTTTATAGCTTGGACTTTATTTCTAGATGTCAATGCTGTTTTCTGTATTAATGTTATTATTCTAAAATATTCCTTACTATTTATTTGCTTTGTTTATGTTTTATTGTTGAGCCTTCATCAATTCCCAAATATTTATACACTCCCTCTTGCTGAAGTTCTTTTATATCACATTCCTGTCCCAAACTGATGTTTTCTTAGTGGTGCATTTTCCTGCTATAAAGGTTGCTTTTGCACATTTATCAAGACTAAATGACATTCTTATATCATCTGAAAACGTTTTAACACCTTACAATTGTACTTTCAGTTCCCCATCTGATGAACTATACACTTTTAAATCATCTACAAAAGAATATCAGAAATCTTTATACTTTGTTACTTTTTGGGAGCCAAATTGTCGACATGACCCAATCTGTTAAGTAGACAGCTTAATGGGTTAAGGGCAACACAAAAGAGCATCGTTATCAGAGAATCACACTGGAATATACTTCTTTGAATTTTTATCCCTGGAATAATAATTTCTCCTTTATCATGGCTTAACTGAAGAGTAGTTTGGCCTTGTTTCATGGTTGCTGTAATGTAATTGATCAATGTAGGATGTATCTTATACATTTTTAAGCACTCTTTTATCCATAAATGTGAGATACTGTCAAATGCTTTTTTGTAGTCTATCCATACCATACTTAGATTCTTCCCCTTTTTACAGTTGTCCATTATGACTTTATTTAACAACAAATTATCCTTTCTTCCATGTGACTTTCTTTTGTTGCCTTATTGTTCTGTAGCCATGATTGAATTTTCTTCTAAATAACTATAAACTCTGTCAGCATCAATTGCAGTGTATAGCTAATACATAGTCAGACGGCAAGTTATTGGTCTATAGGATTTAGGATAACCTGCAGGTTTGCTCTTTAGTAGGAGTATTGTTCTTTCTGTTGTAGGAGGAAGTAATTATGGTAAAGAAGATTTTTAAGGTAAAGGACACTTGGTCAGCTGAGACCTCCATTATACCTTCTCCATCTTCTTATCATTTAAGGCCTGATACTGGGTTAAAATGGGTATTTGACAACTTTGAATATATGACAGATATACTCAGCTTTATGGCATCATAGTCACTGGCTAAATTTGAAGAAAAAATGAAACAGTGGGGATTGGAAGTTAAGCTGGGTAGGATCTATTAAGAATTGATATAATGGCATCAACTTAAAATTGTGTATGGTATGAGTAGGGGACATATCTTATTCTTTAAGAATGTCTGAGATGGGCTTATTCCCCAAAAAGGATATTAACTGAAGATGAACTTACAGGGGATTGCAATATTTATTTTATTTTTATTTTACATTTGTTTGCCGGGATAGTCTGACTGGACACATGTCCTATTTCAGCGAGGCTGATATGAGTTCTTTAACTGTGTGTTGAACTCCTGGATAATTAACTGACCCAGTTACAACAATGGTATGAGTTCTTTAACTGTACTTTGAACTCCTGGATCATTAATTGACACTGAGACATCTGTGATATGAGTTATTTAACTGTGTGTTGAACTCTTGGATCATTAACTGACCCTGACTCCGCTATGATATGAGTTATTTAACTGTATGTTGAACTCCTGGATCATTAACTGACCCTGTCAGGTTTGTGATATGTATTCTTTAAGTGTATTTTGAACTCCTGGATCGTTAGCTAAAAGTATACATAACATATGGAACATAAATGTAAGAGTACAAGTAAAAAAAAAAAAGCATTGTAGGAATAGTTTGAACCTAAAATCAAGTCAAAGAGGATACATAGCAGTACTATGCAATGTGATATGCAATCTAATGTAATACAAACAGTAGTACACTTGTGGAATTTTATACACGCTTTAGGAAAAATCAATTTTCAGAGAGAGGTTTTACATTATGGTAATAGCAAAAATCACATAGTTTGTTTCATATTGAATCCAGACATCAATGAGTGATCCATATTTACAAGGCAGTTAACATTATAAAAAATATTGAACAGGCAAGAGTTATAGATATACTTTCTTCTTAAAAGTATTTTGTTGGTATATCAGGTGGACAGGGGTTGTAAAGTTGATGGTTTGAGGTGGAAAAGGTCTGTAGGTAAAATTGTGAAAAGAGTGGAGAAGAGTTGGAGATGTGACAGTGGAGAGTGAGTAAGTAGCTACCAGGCAGGAATAGTGCAAGGCCAGAGACACCTGCTAAGGAAGTGATTTTTTTAAGCTTGGTTTAAATAGAGCTAGAGATGTTAAGGAGGTGAGGTTCGCTGGCAGGTCATTTCAGATTTTATCTATGTAGTTTGCAAAGAGGGAATCTCCTGCTTAATTTTTGAATAAATAGGTTTTTATGTGTTTTTTGTTGGTGGAGCGGAGAGGTCTGCTAGTAGCATAGGGTTGAAGAAGCATTTGTAGGGCAGGTATTTTTTCAGGATTTGAGAGGATTTTATGGGTCATTGTGAGTTGCGTCTGTTTTAGGAGTTGGGGGAGTTTTAACCATTTGAGTTGCTTGTTTGCAAGGCAGTGGTGTGATCTAGAATGTAAATTTCTGGCATATCAAGCTATTTTATTGTAACAGGTTTCAAGTTTTTGTATTTCGGATTTCTTAAGATTAGTGAGAATGGGACCTGCATATAGCAAGGTTTTTGGGCAATGGCTACTGGTATTTTTGGTGAAGTAGTGTTTGTTCATGTACAGGGTACTAAGTTTTTTGTGTACTTTTTTAACTGTCTGGGAAATATGAATATCACATTTAAGTTTATGGTCTATTTCAACTCCTAATAGTTTAGTGTGCAGTGAGGGGTTATGATGGTATTGTTATGTGAGGTAATGTAGAAAGTGTTAGGGGGGAGGAGTTTTATTAGGCGAGATAACCATTAGTTTTTTTTTTTTAGGGTTTAAGATTAGATGAGCATTTGTGAGCCAGGACTCAACTTCATGAAAGGCTTTTTGAGTTAGAGTCTGAAGTTTTAGTAAGAAGGTAGCAGAACAAATCACAGCTGAGTCGTCTGCATATTGGATGAGTGGTTGCAAGATGGAGATTATTAGTAAATATAGTGAATAGAATTGGGCTTAAGATAAAGCCTTGCGGCACTACAAGGACTACTGGTAATAGGGGAGATAAGGTTTGTAGCCATGAGACTGCTTGTTGACATCCTGCCAGGTAATCTTTGAACCAAGCTAGGGTTGGGTTGCAGAAATGTAGATCAGAGAGAGTGTTTAGTAGGTTAATTTGGGAGACCATTTCAAAGGCTTTTGACAGGTCCAGGAAGATAGAAGAGAAATAGCTATTGTTGCTCCTGTGATAGTTGGCCATATTAGTAAATGACATTAGTGCAGTTGTTGTGCTATGGAATGGTCTGAAACCATGTTGGCTATTAGTAGTTTGTTATTAAGTAAGTATTCAGTGACCTGCTTACGAATTACTCTTTCTAGAATTTTTGATAGAGGTGACAATATTGCAATAGGTCGATAGTTAATAAGATCAGTTGATGGGCTTCCTTTATGCAGGGGAATGATGTATGAGGTTTGCCAGATGGGAGGGACTTGGTGTTCAGCTATTGATTAGTATTGATATGGGGTATGCTACGCCTTCTGCTGTTACCTTTAAGTATTCTGTGGGTAGACTGTATGTGGCTAGTGTATTCAGTTTTAATTTTTTCAGACGTTTTAAGATAGTATCAGTTGCTACTGGTTGCAGTGAGAAGGTGGATGCAGTGTTTGGTGTGGGGAAGGAGGGTTTACTTGTTGAGGCTGTTTGGTTTTTGAATAGTTCTATGATGGTTTCTATAAAGTATTTGTTAAATTGGGTGGCTATATTGTCTGTGTTATTGCTGGTGCTGGTGGGAGGGAGTACCTGTTTTACCTGATAGAAGGATATTGTTTATTGTGGACCAGAATTTTTGTGGGTTTTTTGAGGATGTGTTCTAAATATTGAGCACTGTTCCCATCTTGCTAAAAGGTATGTATGTATTTATTTATTTGTCCTTTGTTAACCAGGTTAGTCCCACCAGGTTAATAGCCTCTTTTCAGGGAAGACCCAGGGTTGTATTTATACTACTAGGGGAAATTTGGTGAGGGCATTAGGGAACTGCACCTACTCTTTTTGATACATGCTGTAGGATTTTTTACATCTATTTGAGCTAATGCGAACCCAAGGAGATAGAGCCTTGGCTTAATATCTCATCTGAAGGATTTTTCTATGTCAGAAAGAAGTACATTGCCATCTTTTTGTGTCCTAGAGTAGCTAATTATATCATCCCACAAGAATAGGCAAATCACCCAAAAGGCAGTCAGTACCTGATTGAATTTTAATAAATAGACCAGAGCACACCTCGCACTCTGACTTCCCCCCAGGCAGCCTAACTATCTACCAACCTTTCTACTAAGGCAATGGACTCATCATACTAAACATACCACCTACTATATAATAAGAAACAAAAAAAAACTTTATCCTGATCAACTTCATATTTATTTATTTATTTGGTTTACATTTGTTTACCGGGGAAGTCTGACTGGACAGGGTTGCACATTTTCAGCAGAAGCCCGGGAAGAAAAGCTCCATACAATATGACAATTACTGCTACATATATGAATATAAAAGCCAGCCCAAAGAGAAGGCTTACTACAATTTTGAAAAGAAGCTAACAATTTTGTCAAAGATTGGATCACTGTATAGAAACAAGACATTTTTAACTCCACTGGCTAGGACTGCAATCGCATGATCACACCTACTCTCTACTCTTTTATATGCCTCACCTGTACTCTCAAACCTCAACAAATCCAAACTAGGTAAGCTGTCCCATAGCTACAATCATATTGCCAGATTCGCCACTGGCTCCACCTATAGAACCCACCACTGCCAGAACCTTAAACAACTAGAGTGGCTAGAACTGCCCAGCTTAATTCAATTCAATCAACTCTTAATAGTGCACAAAATTTTGAACCCCCTCACTTAAAAATATTATTAAGCCATATAGCAACCTAAGATCCCTAAGCTCAGCCGATAAACTACTGGTCCAAACCCACAAAGCTAATAACTCTGCTGGTGAATCCCTGTCTGCCAACTTTGTTGGCAAAACCTGGAATTCGATGCCAAACTATATAACCCTACAATCCTCCAAAAGTCTCAAAAGAAACCTCAAACAGTATCTCAAAGTGAATTGGCTATGCCCATGTTCCAACCCTGATTAAGTTATAAACTAAAAGCATATTCTGTAATTATCATAACTTGTAACTACGTCACCAAGCTCTGCTTCCAATCTAATGTCTCTTAATTTTAATTGTCTGTCCATGAGAATTGTGAGTCCCTACTAGGGAACACTACTAAGTCATTGTATATAATTACTTTGTTTTTCTAATCATTTGCTAACTTCTGTGTAATCTATGTAAGTTTGTCTATGCTGAGCTTTTCTCCCCGGGCTTCCGCTGAAAATGGATATGTATACAGTCGGACTATCCTGGTAAACAAATGTAAAATAAATAAATAAATAAATAAATAAATAAATAAAATGAATTCACAGGAATTCTATTAATATAGTGAAGAGATGAGAGTGTTTACAACATTTTTAATCATAACACCAATGTTAAAGGTGAAGGACTTAAAACATAGTTCCATAAGAGACAGTCGAAAAAGAAGGTTTGTCACAATATAGAAAAAGAAGCTAACAATTTTGTCAAAGATTCCAATTAGCATTATAATAATATAGTGAAGATAAGACAATAGTCACAACATTGTTCATCATAACAGCAATGGTAAGCTGAAAAAATACATAGTTCCATAAGCATTGCTATTTCACATTGCTGGAATTATATGGGTTTTGAAGATATAGGAAGATCTAATAATAATAGCTATCTAGAGGATTAATGGGATCAGAGTGTTCTTACTAGGGTTAGCTCTGGTCTGAGAATGTACATATCCAAGACTTGGTTGGATAGGATTTTAATTGATTTTTGAAACTATCTTTTTTATTCTGCATCCTGACTTTGAGTGGGAAGGAGTTACACATTTGTGAGATAGCACAAAAATATAGGGAATCACCTGAGTCATATCTACTTTTGGATACTTCTACCAGTCCTTTATTGGTGTACCTTAGCTGACGGCTATTAGTGTAGTAGTTTATTAGGCCATGTAGGGCTAGGGTTTTGTTGGGGTAGTAGAGAATTTGGTGAGCTAGGGTGAGTTGATTTAATGTAAGTAAGTTTGGTAACTCCATCCAGGACAGTTGGTGAAGAGCTAGACAATGGTAAGATCTGTAGGAAAAGTCCGTAGTGAATTTAGCTATCTTGTTATAACAAGTGGATAGCTTGTTTATATCACATTTATTTGGGTTAACTAGGATAGGCGAAGCATAGAGTAATGTGGAGACTAAGTGGGTTCTTGCTATGGTAGTTTTACTATCAGAGGTCAGGTAGTTTTTACATCTGTAGAGTGTGATTAATTATTTGTGCACTTTGGTTATGGTTTGAGCTATGTGTTTGTCGACTTTCATGTTTTTGTTGATAACACCTAGTAGCTTGGTATGTGCAACTGGTATGATATGTGTGTGTTGTTAGAGGTAATAATTTTGAAAGGGAGAATGGGGTCTATAGCTTTGGAGGGATGAAAGAGCATTAGCTTTAATTATGGTGGGTTGAGTATTAATTTGGAGTATGCTAACCAGGTTTCAACTGCAGCAAAGGATTCTTGGGTTATTGTCTGAACAATTTGAAGAGAAGGGTTGGAACTGGTTAGGGTAGAGTCATCAGCGTATTCAACTAAATTTGCATGAAAGGTGGCTTTATGGAGGTAGTTTGTGAATATTGAGAAGAGCAGGGGACCAAGTATAGAACCTTGTGGCACACCTAGGGTGATGGGGAGAAGAGGGAATAGATTGTTCTGCCATTTATCAGCCTGGTGTTGGTTAGAGAGACAGTCTTTAAAGCATAGGATGGCAGAGTTATTTAGTATACATTCTGACAGTACAATCAATAGTTTGCTATGGGAGACTGCATCAAAAGCTTTTGAGAGGTCTAAAAAGATGATTGATACTAGATTGCCAGCATTTCTCTGTTGATTAACATGATTGGTGAAACTGACTAGGGCAGTGGTGGTACTGTGGCCAGGATGGAGACCATGTTGAGTTTTGGCTAGGAGATTGTTAGACAGAAGGTATTTTAGTATTTGGCAATGTATGTATTTCTCTAGTGTTTTTGAGAGTAGGGATAGTATGGCTATCAGACGGTAGTTGGATAACTCACTTGAGATTCCACCTTTATGTAGAGGTATTATATGTGAGATTTTCTAGAGGTTTTGGATCCTTTTGCTCAGTGATTGATCTAGTTATGATTACAGAGATGGGATACAAGATCACTTTGGCTGCAATTCATAGATATTCTGCTGGGAGGTTATCAGCAGCCAGGGCAGTGGGACTTAATTTGGACAGGTGCCTGAGGCTTGTACTGGTCTGGACTGGTTGGAAGGAGAAATAGTTTTGGTTGGATGACAAGCTTGGTGAGTTTGGGAGGGTTGAGGGTAGAACATTTGTCGATAGTTTTACAATGTAGTTGATAAAATTTTCATTGAATTGTGTTGCGATGTTATTTACAGGTGAGCCAATGTTTGGGATTGGGATAGTAGTTTTACCTGGTCGTAGAATTTTATTTATGGCTACCCAGAATTTTTGAGGGTTTGCTTTGTGTTTAGTATGTATATTGGAGTAATGTTTTTTTTATCTGTTCTTATTTTTTGTTTTTTGGCTTTATTTCTTAATTCAAAAAATTGTTGTCTGTTAGTTATAGTTTTATTGTCATGTCAAGTGTTCCATGCTTTATTCCTTTGTTTTAGTAGGAATCAGGTATGTTTGGTAAGCCAGGGGGCAGAATTGGAATTTGTTTGAATTATTCTTGGGGGGGGGGATTTGGTTGTCTGTTCAAAAAAGTGTTGTTAAAGTAGTCCACTGTCTTGTCTAGACAGAGGCTGAGTATGGCGGACCAGTTACAGTGGTTTAGTGATGTTATTAGGTCTTCTGGTCTAAAGATTTTTTTGTAGTATATTTGTTTGAGGGAGCTATTTTTAGTGGGGTTGATTTGCTGCCTTAGCATGGATGTGGTCATTTAGGGTGTCTGATAATGTGCCAGAGTAATATGTCATAGAAGAGCAATTTGTGAGGATCCAGTTTAAGATGGATTCCTTTCTGGTAGCTTTATCAATTCTAGTTGGGGTTTGGATGACCTGATAGAAACCATGTAGGTTAATATGAGTGGTGCAGAGGGTGAATTTCTTAAGGTCTAATCTATATTGAAATCCACTAACTTGAGTGTTTCATGGGGAGGGATTCTGCTGACCAGTGGGTTACAGTCTCTACTGTATTTATATTGTCCCCAGGAGAAATGTAGGAACCTGGTATGTTTAGCTATTTTTGTGGGTTAATTTATACCTTTGCAAATAGGGCTTCAGCATTGCTAAAGGTTGGGATGTTTATGTTGATAAGATCAACTGTAAGGTTGTTCTTGAAAAACAGGGTGGCACTGCCACCTCTTTTGGATGTGTGGTCTTTTTGAAGTAGATTTTATCCTGGTGGGAGCAATTCATTGTCTTTGTTATGTGGTGTAAGCCATGTTTCAGTAAGGAGACAATAGCTAGGGAGTAAATGGACAGGGCTGTGTGCAGTTTGTCAATTTTGTTAAGGATGCTTAAAATGCTAGTTTTGATAATTAAAAGGTCAGCAGGTTGTCTAAGTGGAGTTAGGTTAAGTTTGGCCTGAAGTATGTTGTTTGTGGGGTAAGTAGAGGGACTGAGATTTTGATGTATATCTCCACTAACTATTAGTTGTGGAGCAATGTTCATAATAAGCTGGATATATTTTGAAAAAGGTTATATTGTATGGAAATTAGTCCTTTTGTAGAGGAATGTGGAATCCTTAGTGGGATAGGTTAACATTAGAGTGATTGTAGATTGTGGATGAGATATGAAATTATATTTGGATGGGAACAGTGGAGTAGATCTGGGTAGGTGATTTATTATGTAGGTTGTTTGAGAGTTTATTTTGGTTTGAGGTGAGGTGTATTTGTAGTGAGATAGTTAAATGAATAATGCATATAAAGAGTGCATTTTGGAACAGTTTCTATTTAGTTGAATGGGGGGTAAAAAGGAAAAGTAGATTAGGTCTGGTTGGGAGAAATGAAGGTTGAGTTAGACTTAGTAGTTGCAGAGGTAATTGTAGGTGTGTATCTGATTCTATAGTGCAAGTGAATTAAAGGTAATTTTCATTATTGTGGGTGTGATATAGGTCCTGTGTGTTCTGTTTGGTTCATTTGGGGGGAGTGGTTTTGGGTGGTTAGCTATAAGTTAGACAAAAGTGGGGATGGGTGGGAATGGGGTAGGGTAGAGGAGTGAGCCCAAGTGCAGCGAGAGTGAATGGAGTGGCCTGAGCCAGAGTAGTTGCAGAAAACAATCAGTAAGTTCTGGGCAATGTGAGTGGGATATAATTGTAGTAGTTTGCTGCAAATCAGGTTTTCAGCAATATAATTCCTTTTAGCCAAATTTGGTTAAGAGACTTTTTTCAGGGTTATTTAAGTTCTCTTTTCTGTATGAGTAGTTTTCTGTTACATGGAGGTGGAGAACTAGGCTACCTGATGTTGAGTTGTATGCATGCCATAAGCAACAAATAAGTTATACAACAGCTATTGGTGAAAAAAAGAAACTTCCATAGAACATACATTCAGTTAATAAATGCAGGGTCCACTCTTGTGGCTATTATTCAGACCTGCTTTAGTGGGAATTGCTTGTGACTGCTTTCTTCCTGGTGGGAGGGACTTCCAAATTTTCAATAGGAATTTAAGGGTCTATATCAGTTTGTAGAAATGGCTGACGATCAAATACCATATGTTCGAACTGTGAAGTTCAAAAACTGATTATCACGAAGCCGCAGAATACCAAATTCTTTCCCAGGGAAAGATTTTGGTGGGCTGTTTCTGATGCTTCGTGATTTTCAGCACTGTGGTGGAAAGTTATGGGTTGAGTTCAGGTAATTGTGTGATTGTGTGGACCTTAGGGTTAGGGTGCAGGTCAGGTGAGTTAGGATTAGGGCACGGATGAGCTGGGTGTGCGATAGTGACAGACTTTAGGGTTAGGGTGGGATAGGTGAGTTAGGGTTAGGACGCGGGTTAGGTGAGTTAGGGTTAGGGCACGGGTGAGCTGGGTATGCGATAGTGATGGACATTAGGGTTAGGGTTTGGGTTAAGGTAAGTGGAGAGATAGTAGTGTATGTACAGTTTAGTGTAGGGTTAGATGTAGGATTTTAAGTGTATGTGTGTGGCTTGCTGTTTTTTTGGTGTGCTTGTGTTGTGTGTGTGTTTCTTGGAGCAGCGATTTTTTTCCCTGGGAAAAAAATCACTGTTCTAAGCCTTCGATGATTTTGCACTTCGAGGTTAGAAGTTTGAACATATGGTGTTTGATCTTCAGCCATTTTGACAAAGTGATAGAGACCTGGGATGTAAATATAGTGAGAAATGCTCGGACAAAAATGGTGTATTGGGGAATCTAATGAAAAAGAAAAAAATATAACCAGCAATGAGTATTAGGCAGGTAAAAAGGTTACATTCCTTCAATGCTTAGAAAATGATGCACAGTGACAAAGATGTAGAGTAAGCATCAGGTTAGAGGAGAGAGAAGATGAAATGCAGAGAAGACAGAGGTAACAGGAAATGAAGACAGCAGCTTAGTGAGTTAGAGGGAAAGTTTAATATGTTAGTAGAGAGACTCTGGTGGGTTCCGAGTAGGAGGCTTGAGAAGCAGAAGTGAGAGGGGATAAGTGAAAACATTGATTAGGGTTAGCTTTAGAGCAGAGGAGTTAGACAGTATATTGTACAGCCACAGACCAACTATTCAAACTACTTAAAATTAGACTCATATAACAACTATGTAATTGTTGCAACTGATTAAATTGGAGTGGCATATAACACTAAGGTTGCACTTAAATTATCTAACACACTGATTATCAAGCAATGCAGTGATCTAAATATAGCTAGTTGCACTGTATTCTGGTTCAAAGAATAGAATCATAGGTATGATATTGCTTCAACAAAGCAGTTAGCCAAGTAGGTTCACTTGCAAATCCATGGTAACAGCAAAGATAATCAGTTCTAACACATCATACAACTCAATTAACTACTTTCTTGTGACTTAGACACATAAATTAGGTGTGCTATAGACTATACAAGGCAAGTAAATCTAATGGAAGTATAAATGGACAGGGACACCATCTAATCAATGCACACTTAACATGCAGTTCAATACAAGTAAATCATTTATTCTTTTGCTTTTTTAGAGACAAGGGACTATAGATATCACAGCTCAAAGTCAAATGATTGATGACAGTGGATAAGCAAGAGATTATGATTTTGAAAACTTTACATGAATTAAGTCCATGTACCTACTTGGTGCCCATACAACGTTTGGGACATGAGGCAGGGATCCGCTTGGCTTTGAAAAATGCTTAAAAAAACTAAAACCTACAACACTGGCTACAGACAAACTACCAGCCTACTTTCTGCAAATCACTGCTGAAACAACTGCCTACCTGGTAGTTTTTCTTATTAACAGATCCATATCTGAAAATGTAGTCCCTGCAATTTGGAAAACTTCCCATATTGTTCAACTACACAAAGGGGGTGCTTCCACTGAGCTGCCAAACTACTGCCCAATTGCTATTCTATCCCCTCTATCTAAAATCCTAGAGATATGTATACATTCTCAAATAATGGACTACTTACAGACTCATAATCTCCTGCCACACACTCAGCTTTGCTTCCACCCCTCACATAGCACTACCACTACTCTAATGTCTTTCACCAATACAATAAATCACCACAGAAACAATGGTAGATCTGTATCCACTGTCTTTCTAGAACTTTCTAAAGCCTCTGACATGGTTGCACATAGTAAACTCATTAATGTTCTCTCTGATCTAAATCTCAGCAAATACACCACTACTTGGTTCCAAAGCTATTTAGAAGGAGCAGTTCAATGGCAGCAGGATCTTTCCCCGCTTCTTCCAGTCACTCTAGGAGTTCCCTAAGGTTCCATCTTGAGACCCCTTCTGTTCTCTCTTTTTACAAACATTCTCCATACTTCTGCCCACATGCTGCTATCATACAATATGCAGATGATTCAACACTAATATGTGCCACTTCCTCCTTACAAGAACTATACATACTAACTCAAGACTTCTTTCTCTCTGTTGAAGCATGGCTTTCCACATCCCAAATAATTCTAAATCCAAACAAAACTAAACTTTATGTTTTTGCAGCCTACAAGATCTGCAGCACCTACCCCCTCATTCAATAGCTTGTGCAGTAATAAAACCACTATCTCTCCTGTAACTAACACAAAACTATTAGGAGTACATATTGACAGTAGTATGAAATTAGATATTCACATCTCCCAGACCATAAAGAAAGTACACAAAAACTGGGTGTTCTATATAGAAACAAGCAGTTCCTTACTAAAAACACTGAGTCCACCATTGCAGGCATACATCTCTCAATCTTAGAAAAACTGAAATAGCCAAGCTTGACTCCTGTTACAACAAAATATCTAGGTTTGCCACTGACTGTCCTTATAGGTCACACCACTGTACAGCTCTAAAACAACTTAATTGGTTGGAACTACCTCACCTCCTTCTATACAATCAACTGACCTTAACCCATAAAATCCTATATCAGCCAGAGAAAACTCCTGCACTCCAAAATCTACTACATCTATTTGCTAGTAAAAGAACTCTCCACTCCAGTAACACATTTCTTCTGGAGGTAACCAAAGCCAAAAATACAGCTGGTGATTCCCTCTTCTCAAACTTCATACCAAAAATATGGAATATGCTGCCTATCCATATAACATCCAATTCTTCCTTAGTACAGTTTAAAAAATCCTACAAACTTACCTAACTAGCACATGCTTTTGCTCCTGTAGTGATCCTGGTTAGTACCTATCCACAAGTCTTATCCCCATACTCACTTTCGGTAACTCTACTACTAGCTTACAAGTAACTCAAACTGTACATCTGGAGTTTAAGTTATACCTCATCATTACTTGCTTCTCTAACATATATTTCAATAATTTCCACTTGGACTCTCTTCACACATATTCTGCTGAATTACCTATCTGTGAATATACAATGTATCTTAAATAATTAATCTGCATATCTTCTATATGTGCATTTTATGATTATAATGTGTATTTATCTGTACTCACATGTATTCTACTGACTTTACTGTCTGTGTATATACAATGTTACCTTAAACTAAATGCACCTGTTTATCTTCTATATCAAATTTAAACTGAATGTACCTGTGTATCTCCTATATGTACTTTTTAAGTTTTTTTAATGTTCATTTATTTGCATTTAAAATATTTTCTCCCCAGGCCTCCACTGAAAAGGACATGTGTCCAGTTGACAGTAAAGAAATGTGAAATAAATAAATAAATAAATACATTTACCATTGTCTTTTTTGTTGTATGACTTTCAGTAGCAGAGTTTTGACTTTAAGCCATTTAGCTGCCCCTCGCTGGTTCAAAGTATTTGACATAAAATTAGTTGTCAAAATGATGGATGAGGAGAACTCTATTGCAGAGGTCATAAAGTTGATAAAGGCTTCCTAGGAAACCTTAACTACAGTTATCAAAACAACTGAAGCCGATACCATCCTTATAAAAAATACAACCTTGAACCATGCAGCTCAGCTGGAACATGCACAGGCACTCTTGTAGGATCAACAGAAGGACTTTGTGGCTAACACATGATTTATGCAATGATCTAAGGTTAGCTACAAACAAATGCTTAATTCTATAGTGCAGCTGGACAATAAAATTGAGGATCTGGAGATCAGCTCCAGGCATAATAATGTTCTCCTCTTGTGCATACCAGAAAGTATGGAGGATAGCAATCCCAGACAGTTTATTGCCAAGTTGTTAAAGAAACTTGTTGGGGGCAAGAAGAAGATTATCACTTAATGTGAGTACAAAATTACCCTGAAAATACATAACCCCAGCTACTGGGACAAATGCTTGAACTATTTAGAAAGAGAAGCTGCATTAAGCAAGGCTAGACAACTCGGTAATAATCTATTTATTTCGGGGGGAGCTGTGTGGAAGGTTATTGATAATAGTTCAGTTTCATAAAATAAAACCCTTGGCACTGTACTTGTGGTTCTTTGGGGAAACACACTTTTCTGTACAATCATGCTTCCCAGCAATTCCTCACATAACAAGGGGGACCCAAACTAACTCCTTCACACGTGTGTGGAAAAGATCATCTTGGTAACCATTTGAAGTGTAGAGGTCCCAAAATGTTGTGGCTAAATGGCCAAAAAAAAAAAAAAAAGCAGACTTACATAAACTAATTCAGGATGGCCATTTCCCAGAATATTCCCTTTTATCTGAGGTATGATGGTATCCAACTTAGTATATGTATGCTCAGGAGTGTGGCGGCTTGCCTCTTAAATCAGGGGGTGCAGGGGTCTTACCCCTTACAAAAAAAGAAGTTTAAAGGAGAATAGCAATGTTTGAAATACATTCTTCTCTTGCATTTTGGGTCTTTTTTTCAGTGTGACAGCACTTGGCATTTCAAGTGGCAACAGTTCTTTAGGGAGCCTTATATCTTTGCTAATGTTGAGGCTGAAAGACAGCTATTGTCTGAAATAGCAAAAGATAAAAGGAACTCTATCAGAATTCCCTACAAAGTTACAAAAAAGAGGCATGACCAGCAACCCTTTCTCCCACTAAAACCTCTTGGTAACCAAAAGGCAATACACAGAAAGCTGCATGACTATTGCCAATGAAAGACTGTGAAAGTTCTGCCAGAAATTCCATGGATTTGTATAACAGACTGTTCCACCAGAATTTCAACAAAGGAAGAGGGGTAACTCCATTGCAGACTTAGATTGTTTTGGGGCCAAAATCAAGATAGCTGAAGAGAAGACCATGGCAGCTTTGTGGTGTAAGATCCAAGGAACCACTGCCTCGCAACTTATTCAGGAATTCCACCTCCCACTAAATCAGTGAACAAATGGAATTCCAGATGATTTACTACTTTAGCTTGTTTAACTAAAAAATGATACCAGGAACTGTACCTCACAATGTCATGTTTCTCAGCTAGATGTTTTCTTTCCTGCCATCTGTAGAAGACAGCAGTACACAGCAGCAGTCTTACTGGTCTATGGTACAGGTCATTTTGAGTTATTTATTTTGAGTTACTTGAACTGACTAAAATGAGTTAATTCTGTTTCTATAGTTCTTTTTTTTCTTTATGTAGAGTGAACATAAGTGTCTTTTGGCCCCCATATCCCTGGTGGGATATAGGAATCCCTCTTATAATTTAAAATTAAGGGATGGATCAGATACATGTGTAGAAGGGATGGGAATCATTATCTTTCAAAACCTAGGTTAACACATAACCAATGACCTGGCTCATAACATTTGTGGTAATGGGCAAAGAGATAACAATTTTACATTTCTCTATCATTCATCTTCACACACACACACACACACACACACACACACACACACACACACACACACACACACACACACCATGTATAGTAGACAGGGGATTTTCATTCTGTGGCAAACTTTGTTACACAGCTGTGCATAACCGATCCTTAGAGTATTATTAATTTTCTTTCATTGAATGTGCAAGGAATGTCATTGCCTTTGAAACCAATTTTGAATTAAATAACAGAAATAATTACAAGATAATTTCTCTTTAAGAAACTAAGGTTATGAAAAAGGACAAAGCCAGTGCACTCAGAAGTTGGAATGGTTGAGACACTACCAGTATGCACACATCAGCTAAACAGGAGATTATCACCCTAATCCATGACTCACTATGATGGGATAAATGTGGCGACATTACAGATTGTCACAGTCTCTAAAGTCAGATCTGGGAGCAAAATTGGGCTCTGCTGCCCTATCAATGGCCTAATTATTGAAGAGTCAAGGACTGTAAAGGTTTTGGCCCTGACTACGGATGCCTCAGATAGCACCAGCATCAAAACCATAGACCTTTCTTCATGTATGAAGTGGCCAACCACTAGGGCAGTTTTACTGTGACACAAAGCAGCTAGACCTCATGACCACCCATTATACTGACCTTCATCACAGGCATGAAAGATGCCACCACCCTCTAAGGACTTGAAAGCAGTCACTCTAAAGATGCAGCCAAAGTCAGAAAGGTCAAGATTGAGGGTTGCAGCACAGACAGTGGAATTGTAGGCATCCCCAAGAAGGTGACTGCATTGTGGATAAGCATCAGATAAATTGACACCAGAACCTGATGTGGTACTGGTGAAACTTGCCAGATTATTAGTGGTGTTCTAGATGTGAGACCACATTTGTTGCATTGAAAGGAATACTTTCCACAAATTATTATAATCAAAATCAATAGTAAAGGGTCTCCTACACCTAATAGATCTTATGGAATGGTGTTTCTGAAGTTATGCAAATCATACTGCTGAGTGTAGATCTCATCTCAATTAAATAAGACAGCCTAGAAGGGAAAGGGTAAACCCTTAGGTGCAGTTGTTGTTGGGGATAGGACATTCTGTCTCAGGAAAAAGTTGGCTTCTTCCTTGGGTCCTGAGGTTGATTCATTTATTATTTATTTACTTTATTTCAGTTTGTCAGCCAGGTGAGCGAATTTGTCCAAAGACTCTTTCCAACTGTGACCTGGCCCTACGGCAGATGCAGGAATAATAATTATAATGCAAAATAATTGTAACTATCAAACAAGGCAGAAACAACTTCTGTAAAAATAGACTGCACAATAAAAGTAGCATTCAAATAAACAGTGTGTATGCAACATACATAAATATTAGATACATAAATATTAGAACACAAGTAGAGGCATCCATTAGAGTAGTTTGCCAATATGTAGATAAACTGTTCAATTGCAACACTTTCACAATGAACTGAGTGGTGCCAGTTCCCTTTCATATGTACCAAAATATAATTCAAGCATACTGAAAAGATGTCTGTTTTGGGATATGGGATCAAAACTGACAAGGAACCCCTCATACCTTCAGTTCGTTTGCCTTGTGTTTTTCCAATGGTAGGCAATTACACCTGCCTTTCAAGGTGGAAGGCTTGAAGGAGATGCATACCTCATACTCTTCTGAGAAATGCACCTTGCCAAGATGATTCAAATATGCCCCGATGAGGGGGGATTTTTTACCCTATAGTTACATTTTTAAATTCTTTGGATTTTTAGGATCTGTTTTTCCCATAATGAAGCATGTAAGTACAAAGGAAGATGAAACAGCCACCACAAACCCACCATAGTAATATCACCATCTGTGCCATGTTCAGTTTGCACTGTACCACTCTGTGAAAAGTCTATGCTTATACAACATAGAACAGGCAGCAGAACAGAAAGGCAAATTAATCAACAATAGAATCTAAAATAAATGAGCACTGCAATAAACTACGGACCAAAAAAAGCAGAACAGCAAGCAATAAGGCTTTTTTTTCTTGTAAAGTTGCTTTAAGTAATAGTCAGTTTCATCATCTGATAAGTAAGGACATGTTAATGACTCTGTTTAGTAAAATGTACTGCAATTAGACTAATGAAAGTTTTCTCCTCCATTGTCCCTGGAATGTGAAGTCTATCCAATGAACTATTCCCAAACATGAATAAATTAGATGAATAACTATAGACAATAGTAAGACCATAGCGTAATGGACAGTGGTTATATTAACAAACATATAGAGAATGGTATGGTTATCAGACTGCATTCCACATGGAGAAATCTCCCTAGGCCTGCAGCAGCCTTGTAGAACAATATATTAAGGTCAGGGATGTGCAGAGAGGATGTAGTGTTTAAAAGTTGGGGAAGTTACATTTCAGACTAGTTGTTCCTGCCTGAATAGCATCTGTATTGCTGTCTGCATACAGTACTACCCTTGACCTACTGAGGAGCTCAGCTCATGAATGGGGATAGAAACACATGCTGATAAATAAAAGTAATCACATAAAATTATACAGATTCAGTTATAATGGAATGTTTATATAGTTCTGATAAGAAGCTACACATTATGTCCGGGATACAGAAAATCACATTGTAAGATGTGTTTCTCAGGCTAGATGAGATGGCCACCATAGTTGGCTAATATTTTCATATTAGTATAAAGTGCAGCTTATATCAACTACACATATACTGTGAATACGTTGTACTCTGCACTGTTGTAAGTGTTTCAGGAAAGACTCACTTTGAAGATGCTAGTGTGTGTGTGTGTGTGTGTGTGTGTGTGTGTGTGTGTGTGTGTGTGTGTGTGTGTGTGTGTGTGTGTGTGTGTGTAGACAATTTTACCAAGAAAATTTATTTCATAATACTCATAAGAAATGTCATGTAAATAAAATGTGGAGACATAGCAATATCAGAACCCTAGCAATTATGTCTAACAAGCAGTGTTGTCTTCCTGTATGTAATCATTTAAGTTATATTAATTATGTGTCAGGGATACAAATTTGTGAAATCCTTAGCAATATCAATGATTCTGGTGCACAAAAAAATGTGCCCTTCTGAAATGAAAGGTAGGTAGTCTTATTTTGCACTTTCCACGAAAATACTAGTGCTGGCATACAGAAGACCATTCATTAGACAATGGGTCAGATTCACGAAGGCTTGCACGGAGTCTAAGAGTAGAGTAAGACTCCATGCAGCCAACATGTCTGCCGAGCGATCCAGGAACAGCCGGCAGGGGCGTGCAAGAGAGCTCCTAAAACGACTCTTGCACGGACAGTGTTAGTTTATGCAAATTACCTCATTTGCTGCTGAAAGGTATGCAAATGAAGTAAATTTGCGATCCAGGAAACACTAACCTGTCCGAGCAAGAGTAGTGTTATTTGCAGAAATGTACTCGGTTGGCAACTGAGTACCGGTCTGCAAATAGCAAAACGGAGCCATGACAGCTCCAAATAAAGGATGCATCCAGTTGAGGAAGCATGCCAATGGCCAAATATATGGCCAGTGGCATTTTTATGTGTTGCAAAATATAAAAAAAATCTTTTTTTTCCTCGATCTCTGATGTTTAAGTGTAGCGCAGCACCGCGCAAACATGCGGCGCACTAAAAAAATCAGAAAATCGAGAATTTAAAAGCCACAAATATGATTTAATTCAAAATATTCATCTGCCATGCAAGTGAATGGCAGGCTGAAGACAACATGGCTACTGAGTAGTGGTTGCTAAGGGGGGAAGTTCAGTCTGAGAGATGTAACCAAGCATTAGTAGGCAATCCTATGCAAATGAGGATAAGGATAGTGAATCCTAATATTTCCTGCTATGTGAACCATGTCCCTAGAGTGTAAGAGTAGGATAAGGGGAGTAACAGAGTATAAGATGTGTGACATCATGAGGGGGTATGTATCAAAAAGACTGTAAGCTTATTGGAGCAGAGTGGCAAGTGTTTGCTGTGAGTTACTCAGGACTAGGAGAGGTGTGTCTACAGTTGTCTAAACTGAAACCCAGAAACCGAAGGTGTACGCCGTGGCTATCACTAAAGTTTCTTGCAAAGCTGCTTATACTGTGTGCGTGCGTGTGCATGCATGTGCACGCGTGTAAACCCATCTAAGCCTGTGTGCATGGGTGTGCGCCCGTGTAAGCCTTTGTTAGGCCGTCTAAGCTTGTATACACAAATGTGCACCCGCCTAAGCCTGTTTAAGCTTGTGTAAGCCTGTGTGCACTCGTGTGTGTGTGTTTGCGATTGTTTGCGTGGCACTGCCCCCTGTGGAAACAGAAAGGGAAAAGGAAGGAAATGAAGTAGTAGGAAGTTAACCAAGGAGAACTAGCAGAGCTGCCAGGTGAAATCAATCAGAATCAGCCAATTACACAGGCAGTACAGTAGCCCAGCCCAGCCCAGCACTTAAAACTCTGCAAACAACATTCCCCCATGTTTTTCTCAGAAACACTGCAACACTGCAGTCAACAAAGAGAAGTGAAAACTTAAAAAGCTTAAACTGAGACATAAAAATGTTAGGGGCTGCCATTGCTGTTATAAGGCAACATATGCAAGATGCTGAGGATGGTGCCATTGCAAATGCTGCTAAGCAACCCACAGTGAGGAGACGGAGAAGAGTGTACAGACCCAGGCTAACCTACCAGGGGCTACATGAGCTGGAGATAGTGGAGCACTATAGAGTGGACAGAGAGCTCCTGCAGCAAATTGTTGAGCTGTGCAGGCCACACCTCACACACAGAACCAACAGAGGGGAACCCATCCCAGTGGAAACCAAGGTATGTTTTGGCCTAAGAATACTAGCAACAGGTACCTTCCAGAGACCAACTGGTGATATGATGGGGATTTCACAGGCATCAGCATCAAGGGTACTGCACCAGTTCCTGAATGTCATGTCAGCACATGTCAGTGATCATGTATATTTCCCCAATTCCCGTGAGGTATTGGCCAGCAATATGCGTCTCTTCCAGCAAATAGTGGAATACCCTGAGGTAGTGGTGCAATTGACTGCACGCACATACACATTAAAGCACCAGCTGGTGAGCGGGGTAGGGCCTACATCAACCGCAAGGGCTTCCACTCCATCAACTGCCAGGTCGTGCACGATGCCCAGGGCATAATACTGAATGTGTGTGCTGGCTGCCCTGGAAGCTACCACGATTCCCATATCTGGCATCTGTCGCAGCTGTACCAGACATTTGCAAATGGGGACATCCCTGATGGTCACCTATTGGGGGATGCTGGATACGTACTGGAGCCGTGGCTGATGACACCCATCAGAAATGCACACACACCTGAACAAGAACTCCATAATGAGGCACACACACAAACACGAAATGTAATCGAGCATGTGTTTTGGATGCTCAAGTCACGGTTCCGGTGCCTGGGCACATCTGGTGGAGCCTTGCAGTACTCACCAACTACATGTACCCAAATTGTCATGGTATGTGCCATGCTACACAATATGATCCTGTGAAAACAGCTGCAGCAGGAACAGCATGGGGGAGAGCCAAACAGCCCCCCACCATTGCCAAGGCCTGCACAGGCACAGTGTGACTCAGAGGAGAAACAACCTGCGCCTGCCCCAGTAGGCAGAAGGATGCGTGCCCAGTATGCCTTGGCCTTGGCAAAGAGGCAACACATAGCACATACACTGGCTCAGTAGGAAATCTGGACATGATACCTCTCTCTGACTCACACATAAAATAAAAGGGATGCCTAAATTGACACTACCTGTTTCCAAACATGTATAGGGAGTGTAGTAGGTGCATCCAAAATAGGCAGCCCTGCAGCACCACCTGAGGCATTATTGCCATGTTTTAAGCAATATAAAGCAGTGCTAAGCAGCTTTTACCAATATCTAGTATATGTAACCAAAATTGCTCGTGCAATGTTGGCCAAGGTCGGGCAGAGTTGTGCAAAGTCAGTTAAACATGCTCATATCTGCTTTACTGTTCCTTAAGCAGTCTGGTCTGGCCAGCATGAAAATAAAAAGCAGTGACAGGGCTTGAACCCAGGAAACTGTGCACTATATTCACAGTATTGAACCACTAAGCCATGATAAGAGCATTACAGTGGCACAGACACAGCAGAACAATTGTACACTAATGCAAACACAAAGCAATGCTGTATCATGCCCCTAATGAGGCAAATGGGTAACCTCACCCACACACCTCTGCAGACAGAGAATATCAGGCCAGGCATTGTGATGTGGGTTGTGTAGGCTATAAAGTCGCAAGCTAATATATGTGACAATGGATGCTAAGATCTGTAGTACAGTAGTATGCCTCAAGCCAGTACGATAGGCAACAGTACAGGCTGTAATGGTGTCCTGTACATAGCAGTGCAGGCACAGCAAATGTGTATAAGTGTCAGGTGAAACCCACATTCTATGTACACCCACAGTAACAATCTGGTGTGCCCACTGGTAGAAATGTGAAAAGAATAGCTGTCCCCCCTGTATATAGAAATGTTGATAAGTCTATGCAAAGTGTCTTATGAAAGCCCTGCAGGCACAGCATGATCCCTGTTGATCTATGACACAAAGGTGAGCCCTGCTGTAAAAATACACCTTGGTTTACCATACACATATAGTATAAATGTGTATACTGTGTGTGCTCACACACTCCAACAAATATAGTGGATTTCATTCAGCATCAGACTGAAAGGTCATACTGGGCATGCTCACACACTTAGGCTAAATACGGATGTGATAATAAGGGATCTATGGACAAATGTGTATAGTCATCTCTACTTCCAGAAACACATTCACAAAGTGGTCTGAAAAACCTGCTATGTGTTCACACAAACTGCCAAGGTCTGTGCATGTAGGTCAAAGGAGGTTTCCACTACTCAGCAGTCATCAGACCTGTCAGAGAATACCACAACACACTTGCGATGAATCTGACTAGGCACATTCAGCAGCTAGAAAGACCAATGAAGTACCTTAACAAGAGGATTACTGGCCTCAAATAGTTGCCCCATGCAACAAGAATGAATGTAACCCAAGCTGTACTCTGTTGCATACTGTCTACACAGGACATCTCTGCCCAACAGACAGGTACATGTCATGGTTACACTCAGATCTATTCTGAGTTACAACTCAATGGCACTAAATGTACAGAGCCAACTGATATTGGCAACATCCTGGCAGATAGGATCAGTGTTAACTTTACCCCCCTCTCACCCATGAAAGAGCACATGTCTATAATGGAAGACTGAAAAGTTGCTGTCATCATGGCTGCAAAGGTAAAAAACACTCTCCGAAGCCAGTATCACAGGTAGACTAGATAACTACCCAGGCTGTGTAGTGTCTACTTCCCTGAAGTAAACATTAACATGGAAGGTTTGTGGTTACTGAAGTTTCCAGAGGACTGCAAACTAGGAGCCATCATTGTAAACACTAAAGATGTGGACATCCTACAAAAGGGCCTCACTGAGACAGATGGTTGTTGTCCAAGCCATGGGCTGTAGCTCAATGCCAAAAGGTGCATTATCATCACCTTTGTTAAAATCTCTGTAGCAAAGAACTACAACATAGGTGGTAGTATACCTCACACTGTACGTGTGACAAGAGACCCTGGGTTACAGGTGGACAGTGGATACAACTGTGATAAGCACATTCCCACAGTAGTCAGGAAACCCTCTTATGTGGCACAACTCATCACAAAATGTGTCTCATGCAGAATAAAAGAGGACATTGTTCCCCTCCACTCACCACTCACTTGAACTATAAAAGAGTACAACACCACTGTTGCTATGTACCTCACAAGACAACTACCAAAACTGGAAAGCCAGCAGCAATACCTCACAAAGAGCATTAGTGGCCTGAAATACATGCCATACACAGACCACCGCAAAATGCTCCATCCATACTCCCTTGCATATTGCCTACTCAGAGGTGTTCACTGCCTAACGTACAAAGCTATGTCAAACATAGAGCTGCTGGATATGATCCACGTAAAACACTCACAATCACTCTGACCTTTGGACCCAAAACCACGAGTGAAATACAAAAGGAAGGGGTGTAGCCATTTACCTTATGGATATCCACACCTTCAGGTTACTGGCACAGCATGAGGCCTTGGAGACCATGCAAGTGCAACTAACATTGGGCAAAGCTGCCCATCAGATTGTAGCCTGCTACAGATCACATACCTTGGCTCAGGAACCTCACAGAGTATTCCAGAGAGCAATGGCAAATATAAAGGTCCTATCAAACACCATTATATGAGGAGATTACAACTACCCAAACACTGAGTGCGTGAATTACTCGTATACAATGTCCTTTGCCCAATGTGTCCTACAGTTAAGAAACTCTAACACCATGGAACAGATGGTCAGCACGCCCACTACAGGTGACAACATACTGGACATGATCATCACCAACATTGGGTACCAGTGTTCCACAACAGAAATAAACCCCTTGCTGGGAATATCAGATCATGAAGTAATCACACTGGACATCCACATCCCTCCCCCACACCTAGTCAATGAAACCACTGTGAAGACATTTGCAAAAGCAAACCAAACTGCACACTTCCCAAGACTAAAGTGGAAAGTTCCAAAGACCTCTTGCTATAGGATAATGGTATGCAGTCTGCAGAAAGATTTACAAGTGCATCCTATGAGCATCTACAGGGATGCATGGAATGAGACATCACAAATAAAACCAAGATGCACTCCTACAAAAATAGGACAACACGCAGGTGTTTGTTGTCCATAAATAAGCTAGACAAGAGAAGGAGGAAACGAACACATGATAGATCCAACTTTACTAAAGGGAAGGCATCACTGATCATTATCAGGAAGAAACAATGATCGCTCATAAAATAATCCAAGGATGGTTTCTAAAGACAAATAGCCAAGGAATGTAAGAATAACAACCACAAAGCCTTCGGTAGCTATACCAGACATGTAGGTGTCAACTTCCAAATATGCTGTCAGCTACTGAAAAAAAGAATGAAATACACCAAACCAACTTTCATTGCCCACATCCAGGGGGACAAGTTCAGTGTAAACTCCTCCTATCACCCTCAAAAGGGCCTGTGTCCATCACAGAAGGATGCAGAGACCCAGACGTCATGGACATGCAGGTAAAGTCAGCCCTCACCAAAGCTAAGAACATAGTATCAGTGTGACTGTATGTTGTCCCAGGCTGCATCTTACACTAGGCCCATAAGGAACTACACACTCACCTACATTCACTGTCCAGACTCAACCGTACCACAGGCTATGTACCCAAAGAATGGCATACACTAACAGTCATCCAGCTCCACAAAGGGTGTGCCAAAACAGAACCTGGAAACCATTGCCCAATATGTCCACTCAGCTGAGTCTACAGAGCTATTGAGCCAATTGTCATGGAACCCATACACTGAGACACTGGAGATCTCTAGACACTGGACTCTACACAACTTCGCCTTGTTAAAGGCAGAGCCTGGCTCCCAAACCTAGTTGAGTTATTTAAAACAGTTACCATGAACATAGATGGAGGTGAAAGTAGTTCACACAGCCCACCTGGACCTCACTAAGGGCTTACTACACCATTCCCCACTCTGTCATCATGGACAAGTGTATCAGCTTGAACATTTACAGCTATGTCACAGGATGGGTGGCCAAGTGGCTCACAGATCAAACACACATGTTCATAGTTGTGGGTGCCATGTCCAACTCTAAGCCAGTCACAAATGGCATCACACAGGTCTTGGTCCTGGGACCCCACCTGTTCAGTAGATACTGCTCAGAGGTACAGGGAAGCATGGCAGGTGTATGACTGAACAGGTTTGCAGATGAATGGTAACTCTGGTCCATAATCGACTGTACAGCTGACACAGAAAACCTCCAGAAGTGTCTTACAGAGACAGATACCTGGTGTCAAAACAATGCCCTCAAGCTGAATGGCAAAGAATGCATAGTCATCCCCTTTGGGTAAAACAAAGTGCACACAAATTACCACACAGGTGATAATTCAGCATGTACAGAGAAAGTCATTATGGCCCTGGGGACACAGGAAGATAGTAAACTCACCTTTGATGATCACATGCACAAAGTGTTTAGACATTCCTTCAATGTAGCCCATCTAATGTCACCTAATGTAACCCACTTCGTATAGTCTGATGATGTCACCATCCTACAAATATATCTGTGGAAAGGATAGCTCCCAGTAATGTATATAGCGCTTCGTGTTAATGTGTACTCCTATAACATCATGAAGTAGGTAGGTAGGGGTTTGAATCCTGCACTGGACAACTGTATGTATGTGATTGTGTGTGGTCTCCTTGGGAAGGTGCAACATTTTAGGAGAGTAGTAAGAGACCTCAAAAGCGGTAAACTAACCTTTGTCAAGTCTGATGATGTCACCATCCTACAAATATACCTGTGGAAAAGAGAACTCCCAGTAATGTGTATAGTGCGTCGTGTTAATGCGTACTCCTGTAGTATCATGAAGTAATTAAGTAGGGGTTTGAATCCTGCACTGAACAACTGTGTGTGTGTTTGTGTGTTGTCCCCTTGGGAAAGCGCAACCTTTTAGTAGAGTAGTAAGAGACCTCAAAAGTGGTAAACTAACCTTAGTCAAATCTGAGGATGTCAGTATCCTACAAATATACCTGTGGAAAAGAGAACTCCCAGTAATGTGTATAGCACGTCGTGTTAATACATACTCCTGTAGTATCATGAAGTAGTGAGGAAGGGGTTTGAATCCTGCACTTGGTGCGTGTATGTGTATGACAATGTGTTGTGGGTTTTGCTTTTACCACTGTATGACATATCAGTATGCATTGACATGTGAGCTAGCTGTGTGGCAAATACATATCCGTACATGTTACCTCAATGATTACATGTGTGGGAACCCTGCTTTCTCCAAGAACACAGCTATCATCCTTGCCAGACTGTGCTGCTGCTTCCCAGACCTTAGGTCACATCTGTATGCTTGTGACAAGCCCAGCCACTGCAGTGATCCCTAGCCGAGGTCATGTTTGTCACACAAAGTCATTATGGTTCCTATTGGAATGTTTGAGTGAAGGTCTATGGCCGAGGAATATGTCAGACCTGTTCAAATGCAGCAAAGTCTGTCAATGATGACTATTCATAACAGGTGTAGAACAACCCATGTGGATATGCATGCAGACCCATTATTGCTTATGTGATCCACCAAGGGATTCCAAAATACCTTTGGAAATGTGATTAACAAAGTAGAGATGACATAACACTTGGTTACATGTACACATCGGTACCTGTTCATCATGTTGGTGGCTACTACCTATGTGGTACTGTGGGGATAATATGTTCCGTAAAGGTGGATGAATATGCTTAGTTTGGCTTATAGCTTTACAGCATGGGTTTGACAACAGGCATCTGTCTGTATGATACCCTTGTGGAGGATGTGTGTGTCATCTGGAGAATGCATTATAGGCCACAGTATGCATTACCAGACGTGGACGGACATATCTCTACTGTGATTGCTTGTACCTAAGAGAGCTATATGCCAAACAGGAGTGGTCTCAGTAACGGGTGCAGGTGAATACCAGTGGTTACTGGAATTGTATAGCACCTGAAGGTTCCAAATGTTCCTGTGTGTCCTACATTTGTGTGTCGGTTGCCAAGACATCATTTAACGATTGATCATGGTCAGGCTGTTGAAGTGATGTATACTACCAGAATGCAAAACAATGACAGATAGTAACGGTATCACCCACAGCACAGTGTCAAACCATGTCATACACATGTGTAGTCAGGTTCCAGAATGTGTGTAATACAATGCATACTGGCCACCAATAGAAACTATGGAGTGTTACTGTGTAATACAGAGCATGTCACCCTGGCCATGTGTCCACTATGCATGTACATGCAGACAGTGCACCTCCACCAAGTTCACAACTGTACACCTGCAAATCTGTGCTACACACATCCCACACATACTGTCCACTCTCTAACACATGCTGCCAATACTGCACACATCAGCCAAGTGGCACGTGGCCAAACAATACACATTGGAACCAACACTGGTGTAAACAACACTACAATGACAATCATAGCTTTAATGCATCATGCCTGCTCAGCTACACCTTCAAGCATATCATTACACTCTACTGCTGACAACATGCTAACATTGCTATACTGCTATATAGACACCCTGTGCATCAGCACCATGGTAGCCTGTTCCTGCATCGATGTTACAGATGACAGAGGAGGCGGCACAGGTTTCATCATATGCACAGGGTGTGTTATTGGTTTGCCAGAGGCCTACAGTGAGCCATCCAATTGACATGTATGTGTGTGTGTGTGCGTGTGTGTGTATGTGAGGGGCAAGAATACTGGAATGGGCCAATATTGTTGTAATGTGTGTGGGTATGTGTTAGCCCTAGGTGTCTGGAGTATGTGTGTGTGTCTGCATGCACACAGTTCCACCATGTGGCTGCCATATACGGGTATTTGTGGGACAGCCACAGACTGTACCTGCGAGGCTTTACAAATCACCATCTCTGGCCACAGATATGGTACTTGTGCCTGGCAGGTGTGCTACTGACACTATCAGGTACTAAGCCAGACTGGGTACTATCCCCAGAGGTGGAGGGATGTACACTGGGCACAGGTCCCTGCTGGGACTTTCCAGAGCCATGTGCACGTGGTCTTCAGGACGTTCTATGGACAGCCCACCCCCAAAAATTGCTGGGACTGGTACTGGCTTCTACAGGAGCGGTTGTGGCTTGAGAGACTTCCGTGGCGACTGCCAGCTGATGATGTTGCTGGCATACGTCCACGTCTCAACCGTCCCTCACTGTCCTGACTCATGGACATGACATTGCAGAGGATATCTAATGTCTCTCCCCAACATCTATCAGTGACCTCGGTGTAATGACGGATGGCACCTGCTAGGTCATGGATACTGTCAATGACGGTGGTGTTATGTACCCTCTGTGCCCTTAGTCCCTGTCTGGTATGCCGTTCCATATGTGCCTGTGCCTCCATGATGGCCTGGAACATGCGTGATGTTGTCAGACCTGTGGCATGTCTGCCAGTGGCATGATGAGCAGCAGTGCTCCTACGAGAACCCCTGGACATCTGCCTATGTGGTACACTTCCAGACATCTGGGTATGGCTGTTGTGTTGGGATGCATGTGCCATGGATACCACACTGTCCTGGCCAATTCCAACTGTATGCTGTCCCTCAGCTATGGGCATTGGTGATGGATGTATTGGCAGTATGACTGTATGCATGGATGGGGTGGACAGCTGTGTACTGTCGACTGGTGGCCCAACGACAGACCCTGGCAAACACGCCTGTGCCTCAACACACCTATCTTCATTATCAGTATGTGGCTCAGTGACATCAGTTTCCCTGCTGCAGTGAACCAGCCCTAACACAGCACCTGTGGGAGAAAGACAGAAAACACACTTTACGACCTGTACATGATGTCGGCACACATGCACACATGAACACATGCACACATGAACACATGAACACATGCACACAAATACACTCCTCACTACAGCAGATACCCACACACACCACCAGCAATCCAAAACATACTCAATAGTGGTTGAAGGTGGGTTACAGTATCAGAAGGCAAACAGTCATATCACATGTCAACTTGCAGAAAATTTGTTGCTCAAGACCATGCAGTGCGAGTGTAGACAACCCTTGTTAATAACAGTATACATGGCTTTGATGCATGTGTGTTGTTGTTCAGTGATTGGTCTCACCCTGGAATGCAATGTGTACATGGACACAACATTACTGTGCAAGTATTAAAAGGTCTGCAATGTCCTGTGCACCATCACTCACAGGTATACATACCATGGCTGAATGTGTATCTGTGTGTCACATAGATATCCATTTCTGATTACAGTGTCTGTGTCTGTAGCAGATAACTCTGGACACAGGTTTAGCACATGCATGCTATGTATACACACCGGATGAGTGGTGCATGTATACGTGATGGAATACCATTGCTCAACATGGCCATTGTACAGTGGTTATGATGAGTGTAGGACATATTGTGGACATGCCAGTGCCAGCCATGACATGGCATGCTACAACATAACTGCAACATTAAACATCACACATACCTAATGTGTGTCATGTGACCTATACATTCAATAGCATTACAAGACATATATGTGTCACTTTGTACAAATGGTGATTGCTATGCATATTGTGTATAGGTGCATATGTTTGCACACACACAACATTGAGGTGCATAGCAATGACTGCTATGTGTAGTACTGTGGTCACTGTAACTGGATGGGGTGTAGTACCATGAGCCATCATCATCATGCATCATGTGGTCACTCAAGGCTACTAATGTATGCCAGACCACCACCTAGCATGCTGTACCTGAACTGCAGTACTGTGGTTACATTCACAATTACACAGCCACTTGTTACATTGGTTTGTAAGTTGCCCAATAGGGAGCATTGCCTAACATGAATGTGTTATGTGTTGAAGAGTGTCACACAGCCCCATGATAGGCCTCTACCCCTCAGGTATATTATATGTGCTGTGTGGATGACATGTGGGATACTGAAGTGTGACCTTATAGCGGGTGTCTGGATACGCCATGTGTAGCATGTTAAGGTGTACTGCGTATGACAAAGTTGTGTATGTTGTGTACATGTGTATCAACTATGCCTATCCAATGTCCAGTATGGTGTTGCCACAATTGTGCGTGATGCTCTGTGTATTGCATGTGATTGAGGCAGCTACTGACATTACTGAGATGTGCATAGTCTCACAGCAAACATGCACAGCATGCATTATGTGTAGGTGTGTTACGTGTACATGGCCTACACCTCACCTATGACATGCACATTTCATTAGCAATATTAAATTTATAACACACTCACCAGCATCAACCGGCTGCCTTGCTGTCACACCAGAGGGACCTACAAGAATATGAGACAGTTTGTCAGTGGGCACAACTGTGGCATTGCTACTGTGAGTTTGTTAAACTACAGTAGTACAACAGTCGACAGTCACAGGCATACAGATTATATTCCACATATCAGTATTGCACAACACTAGGCAGCACAACTGCTAAACACACAGTACACATCTCACATATGCATAATCTACCAGTACAGGTAACAGTAGTCTACAGATAGGGCATGTTACCTGCATGCTCCATGTCAACATGCTGGGTGGCTCTGGCTTCCATGATGACACATGTATGTTGCTGTTCCTGTTGTTGGCCAGGAGCCACCACACTTATGAGCAGCTCCTCTACTCTGGTGAGGGGGGGATGAATGGCTACCCCACCACCTGTGGCAAGCTGTTGTCTATGGATATAAGGCTCACATAGCTGGACATGTCTAATTAAATCACTGCAGTGATGGCGTACCTGCTCATATGTCCAGTTATGCATACCTATGTCATTTACCCGACGAACAAGATCTTGCCACAGTGCAGTCCACTCATGCTGGTCCTGGCTGGTTCTAGAGAACAGCAGGGTGTAGTGCTGCACCAGGCTGCTGTGTATTTCCTGTTCCTCTGCAGCTGTATAACACGGGTTGCATTGGTGGGCCATGCCCCTGGAAGACAATTAAACAATATGTGTGAGCAAGTCATGTGACACACTTAACATTCTAAAGTACAGATATCAATTAACTGCCATATATAGCATCCGATTGGCTGTCAGAGGATACACACGTTCAATACCACATATTAGTGCTCAGGCCACAACTGGCTGACAGTGCCTGGCATGCTGTATATATCAAACCATGTTCTGCACAGCAGCAAAGAGAAGCCAGTATGTAAGACTATACACCAGTGCATGGCACATTGTATGTGACACAATGCACCACCTAGCCACAGGAGGTATATATCAAGCTAATGCATAAAGAAATATGTCATCCATTGCAATGAATGTAAAGTACAGTTACAGTATTACCAGTATATCACCCTAGTCATTGATGCCAACTCCCTGCCTAACATATGTGCACAGTTGTTAATATGGGTGGCATACTGCTGTACTAGACTATACATGTTGCTAGATACACACGTATACTCTTTAACACACATATGATTGAGGGCATGGTACAGGCATAATTACACACACATCAGACATACATACAACACACAAATGTATGCCAACCCAGATGAGCTTTACCTGTGTACCATACAGTACTGTGTGTCACTACTTACAAAACCTTATGCCTGAGGTATGTAATCTGTGAGGACTACAGGGAACACACAAAACAGTGTTTCCAAGCAATGTGAACATACACCATAATGTACTGTTTAGGCCTACAGCTTCAGGTAGTACTACAGTTCATATGGGAGTTGGATTCACCAGCAGTACCACTCACTATGCATACATGCATTGCTTTAACCTATAATGGGACACCACAGTCAACAACAAGGGACTACGTCACACCATATGCCATACTAATTTTTCTGCCAAGCAATAGCATACACATCTTTTGCTGGGATCACAGCTAGGACACAAACTACCACGACAGAAACAATTTCACACTAAGCTATCACACCTTTACAGACCTTGCACACATTCACCAACACATTCACCATCACACTCAGTCAACCTCACATAGCAATTATTGCACTAAGTACATGTGTGTGTGCATCGTGTCATAGGTAGGTAATACGCTATTGGCCCTAGGGCCTATAGCAGCCTAGCCATATGCTACCCTGGCCTTTGACACACATGTAATTTAATTTCACTTGCCCCTGTCAACCAGAGCCACAGAGGTGATTCCCGGGGTGTATTTCCTATCTCCCAACCAATCATTAGGAGTATTTATGACAACTGCTAATGAGGAGCTTTGCTTGCTATTGATAGGTGGTTTGTTCCAGAGTATGGCATGTCTCTGAGATGGGAATCTATCCCTCCAGCATGTGCTGTTTAGTGAGCTGACAAGGTTTAGGGCCCTAGAGCGTGTATCTTGGAGGGATTGCAATATGTTTACATGGAGGATGTCCAACAGCTATGGGTGTGACATAGCTCTTTATGTTAGGCAGAGGTCACTTCTGGGTAGGCGGTATGCAACACAGTCTAGATGTGGTTTTGTGAGTTGGTCTGCATAGGGCATTTGTTTGAGGCTGGTATTACTCTTTGTGAGGTATGTCTGTGGCCTTTCCAGTTGCTGTAGTTGTCATGTGAGGTACATACCACATGGGGCATTGTACTCTATAACGGGTTTTAAGTGTGATGAGTAGAGAGGAACACTGACCTATATTTCCCTAGATGACACACCTTTTGTGATGACGTGTACCACGTAGACAGATTAGATGACTAGTGTGGCACTGTGATTATCAAAGGGGAGGCTACTGTCCACCTGTGTCCCATGTTCCCTTATCACACCTTCGGTGTTAGGTAGACTACCACCT
>NC_056733.1:1198444698-1198627198 GCF_019279795.1 Protopterus annectens
ACTTCATGCAGTGTAGTGTGTCCAAGGTCTGGGCTTTGAGACTGACAGAGGTGTTTTATTTTGCTGCCCAACAGAAAAAGGGCCCTGCCATGCAGAGTGACTAAGGCACTTTTAAGCAGTTGTAAGCGGGTTTGCGTGAGTTTGCATGACACTTAGCGATACTTAGCTAAGCGTACACAAGTGCACACTCGTGCACACTCGTGCACACCTGCTAACTACTGCTTAAAAGTGCTTACTCCCGCGAAACCCCATGCTAATTTCTTTGAAAGAAAAGAAAATGGGGAGATAGGAAAGTGGTGAAAAAGGGGGCACAAAGAGGGAAAGACAGTAGGGAAACCAGCTCGGGATGTGCAGGACGGGTGTAGGGAAGGTCCATAGCTGCCCATTTCTTTACCAGCAACAGCTGTGCATATGTTAGAAATTTGGAGTGAAATTTGAAACCTTCCACCCCTGAGAGAGGGGTGAGGACAACAAAGTATGTTGTACTGCCAATTATAATTATCAGTTTACATGTCCAGCTGACATGTGTGTGAAATGGGCAGCTATGTATGGGGCGTAAATTTTTTGTGGGAACAGATTGCCTTTTTTTTTTTTTCAGGTGAGAGTGGAATGTGAGGTAGAAGAAGTAGGTATATTTGGGGAGGTATGTTGGGGAGATAAACAGACAATTCAAACAAGATGCATACAGGGGCGGAATATGACACATGTGGTGGGTGAACACAATTGACGGGTCAGATGTTTGGATATCGCAAGCCCATGAGCCCACAGATGGCAACAGTGGAACTGAGATCCCCACCCATGGGCAGTCACCACTGCACCTTCACAGCCCAGAGGGTGGCTGTGCTGGGGGCTGAGTAGGAGGGGCAGGCTCACCTGTAAGTCACGCCTCTCATGCCTCGAGCTGGCATAGAGGATCAGTGACCGAACGCTTGATCTCCCTACGCACCACAGCCTGGACCGTTCGGAGGGTTATAGGTGGCCCTCCTCCGGCCACGCTTGCACGGGGGGGATGAGCCCCATCCCCTGCAGCGCTTCCACCCAAAGGTGGCACAGGGCCACTGGAGGAGGAGGTCCCGGGCTGGGCACTGGACATGCTGGTGCCAGGTGCCATCGCCAGCTGAGGTGGGAGAGGGGGATCCGCTGGGACCGGCCTTCCCATACGTTCTATGTTTAGCAGGATGTAATGACAATATGGGTTAGTAACCAACAACAGCCTTCCAAATTAGTTGTAACAGCATGCAGTAGTATTCCCATTAACCCAACACACAAGAATTCCAACAGTTGAACAGCAAGCATAACACATGCATATTTAGAACAACAGTGGGCATTCCAACAGCATACAGGGTTGATTGGTGGCAACAGGCCACCAAGATTGTGGTATGTGAACAGGGCGCATGCATCAAAGTACATGCAGATATTTATAAATCAATAGGATATATGTCCCAACAAAGTTTTTCAGATTACACATACCCATTTAGGTGTGGAATGGCATTATTTATGACCATAAAGTAAGGTGTAAAAAGATCACTCCATTAATAACTTATATATACTTATAACTTTAGCCTACATTCCTACTGACTGCAGGTATATATCTCCTACATGTATTATTACACTAGGCAGTGTCCATTAATTTGTGAAATGGGTTTTGATAGTTGTTTATATACCTGACCTGTATCTGACATACAAATTGTTCAAGATCAGATGTTACTGCTACGTATTTATATATTTCATTTATATTCATATATCTACATATCTGGCTGTCTTCAGGTGACATTATCAGCTACATTTAAACAGACCCCTACATTTCTAGCAGCACACTGACATTTCTGGGGAACACAATCACAAGCTACTCATGTGCCAGATTAACCTGTACATGCTAGTCATGAGCCAACAGTTGAGGACTGTATATATGCTTAAGAGCTACTGGCATTCCCTTCATCCACTTTATATGGACCTGCCCAAGTGTGGATTGACAGCACTTAATGCAACTGTACTATTTCCATAATGCAAGGGTACAACAACATATCAAAGAAAGTGACACGGACACAGTCCAGGAATTATGCCTTTATTAATTACATTACACACTTTTGTAGTGGCTTTCTCATTCATTTCATATTTTGGTGCATGCAGAATACTTTTATTCCAGACTTATTATACCGTTATTAATGGGTTACAACACTTTTTCACGCTCTCTCAATTATTTTATATTACAATACATGCAGAGACTTTATTCAAGACTTATTAGACCTTTATTAATGGGTTACAACACTCTTTTTCAGGCTCTCTCACTTATTTTATATAATAATACATGCAGAATAATTAATAACCTACCTGGTGGCGCAGCCTTAGCAGCCTATCTGCATAGGCTTGCTGATTCGCAGCATGGACACCTGCAGCTGTGAAGTAAATGAAGGGATATTGAGACATACCTATCCATTATATAGACTACAATAGCATTTCTTACATACTTCATTCCATGGCTACCTACTCAGTAGTGGGGCATCTTGCATGTCACAGGCCTCCTGTATCCATCAGTTCAGTTGGCCCTGCTTCCATCTCTTCAGGTCTGCATGGTGGTGACGGACCTGCTCACCAGTTCGAGGGATGCCTGTGGCACTGGTGAGATCATGAGCTAACTGGTTCCAAGCCTCCGCTTTGTACTCCATCCCTTGAAACTGACCCTGCAGGAGTCTTGACTCATGATGGTGGACAAGGAGCCAAACCATGTATTTTGACTCCTCGATGCCCCACTGTTGCACTTGAAAGCGAGTACCCTCTCCAGCACCGGCCATTCTGACTGCAGATGGGAGCTACAACAAATTATGGTGATTATTCCCACCTATGGTGCTTAAATATGCCTCATTTCTCACACTTATTTGTGATTGGCCGTTTTTGAAAATTCTCAGCTAACATCAAACTGCTTAGCAATGGTTAAACTTCCATTTATAAGTATATGTATGTTAACAGTGCATGTTTATGCTAAGCTGTCATGGGTTAGTGGTTCAGTACTTTGATTATGGTGCACAGTGTCCCGGGTTCAAGCCTTTTATTTTACTACTGTCCAGACAGGCTAGGGGGTGTGGCTGTGTTTAGGCGACTTTGCTCAACTTTGCTCTACATTGCTCCACGTTGCCCGACGTTGCCCGATGGTGCACTGGTTAGCGAAGTGAGCAGCTCTGCACAAACCTATTGCACTAGGTAAAGCGCTGCTTAGCTATGGGCAACTATATTGCGCTGGGTACAATGCTGCTTAGCTATGGGCAACTATATTGCACTGGGTACAATGCTGCTAGCTATGGGCAATTATATGTCAATATCCTTAATGCTGCTCACCTTTTTATATTTATATATATACATTTTGTTCACTAATACAAAGGCCATTTCAATGCTTTTTACTATAATTTCATTCATATATGTCAGGAATTATTTTATATACTAATTTAAAACATAAAATAGAAAGGGGAGTGGTGGGACTAGAACCGGGAATGCCTCCTCTTTGTGTGAAGGCTCTACCACTACGCTATTGCTATTTGGCTTAATTTGCATAAACATTTCTTATTATGCTCTTCGATGTCGAAATTGCTAACTGTAGCTAAGCAATGGGCACACCCGCGCAAACACGCGCAAATATGGGCAGCTATATCGGGAATTATAAAAAAAAAAAAAGTTTACATTTTACAATTACAAAGGGGTTTAGTATGTGGGATGTGTAGTGTTTGCTATGTGTACATTTCAGCGGACTCGCTCATTGCACTTGTCATTTTCACATTTATATGGATGCAGGGGCGTGGATATTTGGACTGCTCGGTAGTCTGACATGCCCCCTGCAGTCTTACACGCTCATGTGTTAGCCTACTAGTTGAGTCAGCATGCCATCATGAATATGCATGGCGCGCTGACGTCTTCCTCTTAGACTGCCATTTCCGTGTAAGACTTATTTAGTCTTACACGGAGGATTAGTGAATCCCTGCCAATGTCTTGAATGTTCCAAATCTGTTCTTGCTTACAAAGCAAGGTAAGAATGTTGCATCTTCAGAAAATCATTACTCAGCATGTAAATGAAAATAAATTAATATCTCATGGTCAGTAAAGAAGCATCTGCATGAACAGCTATAAGCAAGGAGAATTAAAAAGATAAAAAATTATTTAAAAAAGTCCAACTGTTTCTAGAATTTAGAGAAGAAAAGAGATTGTTTGACCAGATGTTTAGAAAACTCATATACACTATGTTTATAGGACTGTTAAATAGAAGATTTCACTGGTTGAAGAAACATTATATGCAAATTCCCAAGGACAACTACCACAATATTTTGTGGTGCTGAATAAAATTAAAAAAAAAAAAAAAACGAAGGAATGCTCAGTGATTTGACTATTTAAGAACACCAAAGCTTATGTGGTATAGACTGAGATTAGCACAGTAAATATGAAAATGGATTATATATGCACTTAATAAACAAGAAATGCAATGAAGACAATTAGAATAACATTCTTCTTGTCAATTACCAGGAAGGGTGTGAGCTTAATGGTCTGTGGAATAAAGACAAACAAGTGAAATGCATTGAGGAAAGAGAAAAGAAGAAGAATGCAATTATACCAAGCAACAATAGCTGAACTGAAATGTTAGTCAGTAGCACAATCTAGTAGCAAGACTGGATAAATTAAATGAGGACATATCAAAAACAATGCTGGTATCTCATATGTATGAAATGAGCTATAAAGGCATTGAATATTAAATAAAACTTACATAAGAGTGATTCTATGACATGTTTGAATGATGTTGTTGTTTGTCTTTTCGGCTTTTCCCAGTTAGGGGTCGCCACAGCGGAACTGCGGTCTGCTAATGATTGGCAGTCGATTTTTTATGGTGCCGAGTTGCCAGCCCGATGCCCAACCTTCAGCGAAAGCACGCCCATTCACTCATGTCTTTCGGAAACCACTCTACCGTGGGGAGGACATGCAGACTCCACACAGAAGGCACTCCAGCCATGAATCAAACATGTTTGAATGATATAAAATAGAAAAAGAGTAACAATATAGCTTTCGGATAATTTCTAGTGTGGCAGAACTTCTAATAGTATACTGGGAATATTTTATGCATCAGTATAATTGCCTGCAGTTAATATAATAAGCAACAGAGATATTACTGAGATATTGACATTGGGACAATAAGCAAAAACATCCCACTTACACTGTGGTATTGGTCACAAATAAGCAAAAAGTATAACATCTATTTTAGTGAGAGATGTGTTATATCCTTCAATGCGGGAACTGTTACATAATTTAAACAGAACTTACAAAGGATCCAGTGTTAAAACTTTGCAGCTTGTGGCCATTTAGAATAAATAATCCATAATTTAAGAAATCATGCTATTTTGTTTGTAATAAGGGAGAAAAATATGGGAAAGCAGCGATATGTTTACAGGGATGTACTGGAGAGTGTATCAAATCAATGTGTAAGGACATCCATGAATATAAATGTTATTATAGCCGAATCTGTGGTGATGCAAAACATTAAAACCAAATAAATTCAGAACAAAGAAAGTAACACACTGACGTTTACACTAGGAAACAATGTAGAAGCCCAATACCAAAGGGGGAAAAACAAAGAAAAAAGAAAGAATTCTGCAGGGAGCAACCATCCCGCACTCCCCATGTAGGTGATTATAACTTCCGTAATCCCTTTACCTAAATATAATGACTAGTTTGTTGATCAAATGTAGAGGAAGGGCAAACACCACTAGAATGGAAAAGTGTTTTCTGCTTACCATCTTCAGGTACCTTCTACATTCAGCAAATGTTACCATGAGACTGTTATTCTAATTTAATATGCTTTCATATGAACAACACTTTGCTGATCTGAGAAAAGCTGGTTTTCTTTTTTCTATATGTGATATGTGCTATAATTGGTGGCAGAAGATATTTCCTGACTGCATATACCCTTAATGCAGATGTAGGGACTGTAAGCTTTGCAACAGTTTTCTGTTGGAAGTTTAAATTGCATTAATCAGAATATTCAGTTTTCATTAACACTAATTAATCATATTAATAAAAGCATTCACTTTCATTAACAGTAATGTCGTTTATTTTATACCTCAGTATGTTTCACAATCCTGGCAAATTATGTTACTGTAACAAGATCAAGTGTGACATATTTTTTGTAGGCATTCAGTGAATTAGAACTTCAATTAATATGGGTGATTTTGAGTAAGCACTTTGATTTAAAGATAATAAACAGCACTGCAAAACTACAACAATATGCTGAATAAGGTTTTGCTTTTAATGTGCTATGTTATCTGAAGTCAAGCAAATGCTTAATTTGAAGTCAGTCTAATACCTAATTTGGTTAATGTGACTACTTCCTAAGCTAGGACCTTGGTAAACTCTTTTCTTCATAGGTTATCATCAAGCAATGGACTTTCATTGCATAGTATTTCTAAACTTAATTTGCATACTGTAATGCAGTCAGGATGAAGAAACATTTGAGTTAATTTGATTAAAACAATTATTTGATTTGAAATATAATAAAAACTTTGGTAAAATATAAAGTTACTCAAAATGCTTTGACTCTAATTTATTAAAGCCATAACTGGAAACTAAACAAATAAGTTTATGTTTCACCATGAAGGCTGTATAGAAACATTTTAAATATATTTTTATTTTATTTTATTTGACATTTGTTGACCAGGTTAGTGCAACTGAGCTGAAGCCCTTTTTCAGCAGAGGCCCGGGGAGAAAAGTTCCACAATTACAAAAAATTAAGTATAAAAACAAGTATAGAAATCAGTATAAAATCAAACACAGATACATGAAAAATTAAAAGTGAGTTAACATAATATGCAGTAAATGATTAACAACCCCAGAGGCTATATACATTTTACTTCATTCAAAACAAACTGTACAATCTTTTCAGAGAATTTGAGTTGAGTTATTATGTAAGGTGATAACATTTAATGGTAGGATATTAGTGAACAGAAGAAAGATTGGGAGTTAAGTGAGAAGGAGGTGATGGGTATGGGGAGATCATTCAACGGGGTCATTACAGTGACAGATCCATGTCCTGTTTAGATAGTTTTTAATTGCAGTTTTGAATTTTAGTTGATGATTGATAGTTCTGATATTTAAAGGAAGTTTATTCCACAATTGCGCTGGAGAGTAACTGTACAGGTTTTGTCCTACTGTAGAGAGTCAATTGTCTGAACTAATTGGGACCTAGGGTAGTCCGGATAATCAAATTTCTGGATAATCAAACATGTGAATGAACCAGATAAAACACTTCCAAAAATTTAGTTTTTTTTTTCTGCACACAGGAATAGACTTTTCAACCATTCAGCAACTCCAATGGAAAACAAAGAATGATTTTCACACACAAGCTCAAAAAACATGCTCAAGCAAATGCATATAGTGTTTACATATTCAGACTTTATGATTTTTCCAACCTAAAAACTTTGGAAAGCTGGTTCTGATAATTGATGTTTCTGATAATCAAAATTCAGATAATTGACTGTCTACTGTATTTTTGTTTTAGGCTTGTAGATTTGAAGAAGGTTTTGTTCAGAGCTTCTTAGGGACCTAGGAGGGGAGTAAAGGAAGACAGATGAGGTAATATTGGGACAGAAGGAGGGCAGATACAAAATAGAATGAATCATTTGAAGTTGAGAGAGAAGCAGATGGTGAGGAAGTTCTAGCCAGTTTAACCTTCTAAGAGCAAGGCAGTGGTGAATTGAGCAACTTTATTATAGGTGGATTCAAGTTTTGTTAGGAGTGTGGTTTGAAGGTTAGTAAGGATTTGTGAGCCATAGAATAGGGTGGGGAGGAGGTGACATGAGACAGGGAGATTTTAGCTTTGTTGGTTAAACTTTTTTTGTTCCTGTAAAGGTGTCCAAGTTTTTGGTGGGTTTTCTTAATGTTGTTTAGAATGTGCAGATTGAATTTGAGGTGGTCATCAATGATGACCCCTAGTAGTTTGGTGTGTGATTCAATGGAGATAGGGGTGTTATTGAGGAGGGTCTATTTTGAATTCTCGAAAGCCGACAATGTTGAATCTGACATTGTCGACATGAGAATAACAAAACTGCAGAACATTGAAGAGGTAAATGGAAATCTCCGTAAGGGGAGATTTCTGTTTACGTCAATGTAGTGCAGTCCCAGAGTTGGTATATCAAGCCCCCTGCCTACACCATTTAGTTTTTTTGTTGTTGTTGTTTTTATTTTTATTTTTCAGAACATTCGATGTTTTAACAGTTCGATCACTAAGGGTCGACCTTTAATGATTCAAACTGTTAAATATTCGATGTTCCAATATAGACCCTATTGAGGGATGAGACAGAGAAGGAGGATTTAAGATGGTTCATTGTTTTGGGGATAAAAAGTAGGAGCTTACCCTTTTTGGATTTGGAATTAGCTGGTTCTGACTGAGCCATTTGTCAATGGATAAAAAGGATTTCTGTGTGATCGTATTTATGTCAGAGAGGGAATTAGCTATGGTGATAACTGTGGAGTCATCAGCATATTGCACCAGTGTTGACTGTGGGCAAGATGTATACAGTAGATTGGTAAAGATGTTAAACAGTAAAGCACCAAGGACTGATCCTTGAGGTACACGCATCTTAACAGGCAGAGCAGGAGAAGTTTGAGAGAGCCATTTAACAGACTGAAGTCAGTCTTTAATGTAACTAGTAAAGAAAGAAAGACTGGAACTGGGGAGGTTTAGTTCTGAGAGTTTGTGCAGGAGGAGGGGGTGGGAGATGGTGTTGAACACCTTTGAGAGATCCAGAAATAGGCATGAAACAAGTTTATTATGGTCTTTGGCATGGAAAATGGTGTTTATAAAGGAAATGAGAGCTGTGGGGGCACTATATCTAGGCTGAAAGGCAAGTTGTGTGGGGGTGAGTAGATTCTCTTGTAAGAGTAAGTGAATTATTTGTTTGTGTACATATTTCTCAAGAATTTTAGATGAGGGGGGGTAGAATTGCAATAGACCTGAATTTAGCAAGTTCTGAGGAGTTACCTCCCTTGTGGATAAATAAGGTAGAGAAATGTTTCCAGATAGTAGGAACTCTAGATTCAGGAACAGACTGGTTTATGAGAATGGAGATGGGGAGGGCAAGAGAGTTAGCAGCTTTTGAAGAAAGAGTGGCAGTACATTATCAATGAAGGGGGAGCAGGGTTTAAGCTTTAGTAGTAAGGATTTAATGCAGTTGGTGGATACTGTTATCAGAGAGAAGGACGGAGAGGGGTTGGAGGAAGTGGGAGAGGTGGGGGATTAGAGTTTAGGTTGGAATTGGTTTGAATAGTCAATTTCCTGATGGTGTCTATGAAGTAAGAGTTGAAGTTAGTGGTTGTTTCTAATGTTGTGTTATTAGGGCATGACTGGGGGGTGAGGGGGTTTCCAAGATGAAGAATTTGGTTGACGGCATGCCAAACTTTCTTTGGGTTAGTAAGGTTAGAGGTTGGAGGGTTATTATTGAAGTTCTTCTCTTCATTATAAATGGATTTCTTAGCAAGGTTGTGACGTTCTTTATAGTGTTGGAGGTGGGAAGGGATTTTAGTTCTGAACCAGATTCTCCAAGCTTTGTCTCTTATTTTCATTAAGGATCAGGTGGAGAGTGTACGCCAGAGGGATTTATTTATTATTTTTATTTATTTTACATTTCTTAACCAGGTTAGTCTGGCTGAGCGTTTGGCGCGTTTTCAGCAGAGACCCAGGGAGAAAAGCTCCTCAGGACTAGAAAACAATTTATTAAATTTTAGTAACATAGTAGTAACAGTCAGCTATAGGATCTTACAAGCAGAGACCTGGAGAGAAAAAAAGCTCCTTAGGCAATTCAGTTATACAGAGTATTAACAATTGGCAGACAAGTATGTGAGTTGTTACAAGCAAGGTTTTAAACAATTAGCAGAAGAAAATGTGACTAGTTACAATATTATTTAAGCTGCTTAGAGCAAAATGAGTTAATAGTTAGGCAGATGCTTATTTAAATTTGGAAGGATCCAGTTGTATAGGAGTTTGGAAACAAGAAAGGAAAGTAAGAATGGCTAGTAGGAGATGTAGGCGAGGTAGAGTATAGGAGACAGACTAGACAGGTAGGTTATTTTGAGACTAAGAATTAAGAGTGGTTGGAGCTAGAGGAAGGGAAGAGGTAGAAGAGGCAGGGGAATAGTGTTAGAGATACATTAAGAATGAGGTGGCAAAATGGGTGAAAGGATGGTGGTTTCAGGGTGGTTGGCTACAGTGGCAAGACCACTTTGTGTTTAGGTATTTCCTTGTGACAAATTTGAAACTTTTGTTATGCTGGAGGGATTGTATTTCCAAGGGGAGGTGGTTCCAGGGTATAGCTGGGTTATAGTTATAGAGAAGGCAGCCTATTTTGGTTTTGAGTTTGTAGATGTCTAATAATTCTTGATTTGAGCTGTGTAGCATCCTAGCAGGGGAATATTTGGATATGATAGTGGAGAGGCTGGGGCAGAAGGAGGGTAGATAGAGGATAGAGTGGATGATTTGTAGTTGGTATAGTTGGAGCAGCTGAGGGAAGTCTAGCCAGTCTACTTGCTGTAGTGCTAAGCAGTGGTGTGACTTGTAGGTTTGGTTAGCTGCAAATCTGGCGATCTTATTATAGGTAGTTTCAAGCTTGGAAATAAGTGTAGAATTTAAGTTTGTGAATATATGGCAGCTGTACAGGAGTGTTGGGAGTAATAAAGCCTGGGAGAGAGTTATTCGGGCAGTGTTAGTTAAGTATTTCTTGCTACAGAAAAGGTGTTCATGTTTCTGATTAGTTCTTTTTACTGAGTTAGTAATATGGAGATCAAACCTAAGCTGATTATCTATTGCAACACCTAGCTAGTACTAGATTCAGCTGAGATGGTAGTGTTGGTACAGGATAAGATGGTAAATGTACTTTTGAGTGTGGTGATGTTTTTAGGGAGGAAGAGTAGGAACTTAGTTTTTTTTTTGGATTAAGTATTAGTTTGTTATCACTAAGCCAAGTCTCAATGGTGTGGAAGGATGCCTGGGTAGTTGAGTGGAGATCAGTTGGGTTGTCAGCAATGGTTATAACAGTTGAGTTAGCATATTGCACAAGAGATGACTGGGGACAAGAGGAGTAGAGCAAGTTTTGAAAATATTAAAAAGTAGTGGTCCAAGTATGGACCCTTGGGGTACTCCCATTTGTACAGTGAGAGGGAAGGATAGTGCAGAGAGCCATTTAACTGATTGCTGATGGGTAGAGAGATAGCTGGAGAACCAGGAGATAGTAGGGGGAGAGAAATGTGAGTTTGTGAGTTTATCTAGAAGGAGTGGGCGAGAGATAGTGTCAAAGGGTTTAGAAAGTTCAAGGAATAGGTATGAGACAAGTCTATTATTATCACGAGCTAGGGAGGTTATGTTGATGAATGATATGAGTGCAGTAGTTGTACTATGCTTGGGATGGAAACCATGCTGCGTGGGTGTGAGAAGGTTTTCCTGGTGAAGGTAATGCATTACCTGCTTGTGAATGCATTTCTCTATGATTTTTTAGAGTGGAGAGAGTATGGCAATCGGTCTGAAGTTGGATATGTCTGAGGAGCTGCCCCCTTTGTGAATGGGTAGAGTAAAGAAATTCTTCCATACAGTGGGTGCATAGGATTCAAAAATGGATCGGTTGATTAAGATGGATACAGGATAGGCAAGAGGTTCAGAGGCAATCTGCAGGAAGTAAGAGGGCAGCTTGTCAACAGATGGGGAGAAAAGTTTAAGTTTAGACAGTAATGACTTTACATAGTTAGTTGATACTGATTTTAGAGAGAAGGAATTAGGAGGGTTTGGAAGAGGTATTGAGTTTGTGGGGGTGCTAGTGTTGTTTCTGGGGGTAGAGAATTTATAATGGAGGTTATTGAGTTTATAAAATGATTGTTAAATTTGTTGGCTATGTCTTCAGGTGTTGCATTGGAACATGGGTTAGGAGAGGAAGGGTTTTCTGGATGAAGAGTCTGTTTAATAGATCTCCAGAATTTCTTTGGGTCTGATTTAAGAGTAGAGGGAGGATTGCTATTGAAGTTAACTTTGTCATAATGGATGATTTTTTTTTATTTTATTTCTGAGTTCTTTATATTTCTGAAGCAGAGAAGGGGTCCTAGTTTTAGTCCACATTTTCCAAATCCTATCCTGGTCTTTCATGAGGGTTCTGGTAGATTTAGTGAGCCGGGAGCAGTATTAGATTTGATTCTAATCATGCAAAGAGGAGCAAGGGAGTTAAGAATGTTTAGGAATGTTTAGGAATGTAGTGTTGAAGGAGTGGACAGCTTCATCTAAAGGAAGAGTGGTGAGGTAAGACCAGTTAATTTTGGAGAGTTGGTGAATAAAGGTGTTAGGACAGAAATGAGAAAGTGAGTGGGTGGTAAAAAATGTGTTAGGTTTGGTAAGGTGGGGGGTATGTCTGGTAACTGTTATAGGGCAGTGGTCACTGACGGTATTTGGAAGGGTTTGGGAGTTATGCTAGTTTTGAGGGTTGGAGACCAATATCCAGTCAAGAAGTGAGCTAGGTAGATGAGATTTATCAATGTAGGGTGAAATTGTGATTAGCTGCTCAAACCCATGTAGGTTTATACAGGATGTAATGTTAGGAGCTTGTATTGTAAGCCAATCAATATTTACATCTCCCAGTATAATTATTTCATTGTGGATGGTATGTGAGAGGTGAGATAGGATGTTCTCAAGTATGTTAATATTATCACCAGGGGGAATATAGATTGCTGCAACAGTTATGGTATTGAAACTGTTGAGCTTGAAGTTGGTCAGTAGGAGATCAGCTGGTGAGAAGGAGGGTAAGTCTAGTGTGGGACTGATTTGGAAGAGACAATTGGAGTAGAGTATGGAGAATCCTCCTCCTTTTCTTTTAGGTCGATCTAATCTAAGAACATTATAGCCAGGAGGGATGATTTCACTGTTTAGATGGTGTGGTTTTAACCATGTTTCAGTTAGGGTAACTAAGTAAGAGTATAGTTAGCTATCCAAGCATGGAGTTCTTTAATTTTATTTGCAAGGCTCCTGATGTTGATAGAGCAGAATTGTGCTTGTTTTTGTGGGTTGGAGGGGTTGACAGGTTTAGATACAGGGGGATTATTTTTCAGGGTAGTGTCTGTAGGGACTGGGTTAGGATGAATGTCACCAGATAGAAGTAGAGGCTTGTAATGGGGTTTTAATTTGAGTAAGTAGACTTTGTTTTTTTAGTTTTAAAGGGGACGGGAGATATTTCTATTTTAGAAATGGGAGTGGTGGGGGGAGGATGGAGGGACAAATTAGTAGATAGGGTTGTGGTGTAGTACTTGAGTTAATAGTGGTGTTTGAGAGATGGAAATAGGGAGTAGGTAACTGTGAGTGATAGGAGGTGAGGTGATACAGTATAAGGATTAGAGAAGGTAAGACTATAGTTTTGAGTTGCAAGAGAAGTGTCACTTTATGGGATGTAGATCAGAGGATGAGAGGAAGGGGTGGGAGTAAGGTATAGTAGTCTTTGATAGTGCATAGTAGGTAAGTGTGGGTAGGAGCAAAGAAGGGAGGTAGTATGAGAACAGCAAGTAGAGGGGTAGGGGATTTGGGAGGAAGTGAGGTGTGTGGTTGTATGGATAGGTATAAAGGTAATGATATGGGGTGGGAGGAGAGCAAAGTGAGTGAAGTCAACGGAGCGGGACTACACCTTCCAGATAGAACATAGCTAAAAAAACTATCAGCTAGTCCAGGGACACTTACTAGAGATGCTACACCTAGAGGGCTTTCAGCTGCAATTAGAGCAAATATGGCATTCAGGGTTTTTAAAGCCTTTGGAGTGTTGTACCTGAACACTCACTTGGGGGTTGGGGGAAGGGAGTGAAACCATCAATTGGAATTTAAAGTAACAGGGGAGAATCCAAGGCACTCTGCTAACGTAGCTAATTATCAAAGGACAGCCAAGGAAATAAGGTAAACATACAGGCACCCTTGATCAAGGACTGGAAGGTTTCTACAAGAAAAAACTATGTGTAGGAGTACACCACAGGTAGAAGTTGCATGCTGCTTACTAGTCTGCAATGGCAGATTCTCTTTTATATTTGTATTCCCCTTTGCTCATTGTCTGCTACACACAATGTAAGTAAAGATAAAAGCAGCTGGAGACTTTGCACCTCTGTTTGGTGTTTAGTGAAGAACAAGTATTGAGGAGGCGGGACTGAAGGCTATGTCTATTGAGAGGGGCTAAATACCTTCACATACAACAAATCATCAACATTGAAATGGATGAAAGGGGTGGGTGTGGGCTAAGATGAAGAACGTTTGCAGCTGTTGCCCCTTGGGTATGCACTCTACCTGACTGCAACAGATTTTAACAAGGCATAACAGTAGTCACAAAAGCTGGCACCTACACTACACAAGTGGCAACAACAAGGCTCCTGGAGTTAAAACTGGGGCTGCAGTCTATTTTTAGATGATTGCTGGTTAGAGTTTTCTTTGCTTTTAGCTGGAGTGAGAGGATTCCTTGCTCACACAAGTGGGGGGGGGGGAGCACCCAAAGCAATCAGGTCCTCAGTGGCTCAAAAAATTGCAAAGAAGAGAAAAGGAAAAAATGTAAGACAAAAAGCAATAAAATAAGGACATCAAAATAAGCACAACCATCATAAATATTGTACAGAAAGCAGAGCAAGTGAACATATCATATTAGAAGTCATCAAATGAAATACATTCAGACTCTGCAACCAGTCTTATTCAGCAGCAGTCAGTATAACTAGTTAGAATATCCTATTACCAGACAATATTGCAACTATGTAGCAATATGCCAATCCATGTGGAGCAATATCTAGGGATATAATAGATTTTACTCTAACAGTCTGTAAGGGAGCAATGGAGTTAAGAATGTTAAGGAATATGGAACTAAATTTTTCAACAGCATCACCCAGGGATATGTATTTAAGGAATGACCAGTTAATAGCTGAGAGATGGTTGTTAAGTGTATTAGAGTTGAAGTTGGGCAGTTTGTGGCATGCTATGAACTTGTGTGGTCTTATATAGTGTGGAGAAAATTTGAGTACTTTGACTGGGCAGTGGTCACTGAGAGCATCAGATATGTCTTTGGAAAGTGATATTTATGGGGATGTGAGACTAAAATTAAATCTAGAAGACAGAATTAGAAGATTTATTGGTGTGGGTAGAAGTGGACATTAATTGGGAGGACCTATGAGCATCTAAGGAGAGGACTAGCCAATTAATGTTGACATCCCCTAAGATGATGGTTTCATTAGGTAGATATTGAGTGAGCCAGGAGAGAATATTTTCTAGTACAGGGATATTGTCATGGGGGGTATGTAAATTGCAGCTATGCTGAATAAATTGTGAGCATTGGCTTTGAAATTAGCAATTAGCAGCTCAGCTTTTGGAAGTTTGCTTCTCAGTGATGACTTCCAAAGCTAGATTTTCTGGTCTTCCCATCAATCATTGGGTGCACCTTCAAGAGTCCCTCCTAACCTCTTACTGCAGTCTTTGCATGCCTAAATCTGCCTTTGATAAGATGATTCCTGACATGACATGCTCCTACATAATCTATGGTTTGCACTTAGAGAGTCTGTATCACTTCCAACCCCAAGCTTCTGCGGTATTGGCAAGTGTAAAAGAAACCCATTACAATCCTACCCCTGAGAGAAGAGACGATGAACTCTTGTCTCCTTCTTCACCTCCACCTTCTAAATGTCTGATCAGGAGGCATGGATTCATTCAAAAATGTGGTTTGGCAAGAGGTTCAGCTGGATATCTTCTACTATAGCATGGGATGGCCTGTGGATATCTTGTAATGTATACAGAATTAGGTATTCTTTAGAAACATCTTTAATAACAGTTGTATGCTATATCATAGGATCATAGGAGGTTACTAGGCTATTGACCCAGAGGTCATTTCAAGCCTAGCCATTTCATCCTAACATAATAACATAGATACTCTAGTCAATACCCAGGATTGTATTTATTAATGACTGCCCATGTCCAGGAGGGTTGTGGGCACTATCCCGGTAAGAATTTGTGGTGCCTCATCCACTCATCCAGGTTTCATTTGAACAGTGTCATAGGGGTGCTGTGCTTCACATGGATTGGAAACCTATTACAAAGATGAGGCAGTCACTGGGAGATAAATTTGTCCCTCCAACATGTCCTATTCAAGTCACAGACCATATTTAGGTCCCTGGAATGTGTAGCTCTAGTCCTGTTTGATTTATGGATGTGTAGCAGATTCATTAGGTTTGGGTAGGAGATTGCCCTATAAGCTAGGCATAAGTCTCCCCTAAGAAGTTTATATGATACTGATTATAGTGAAAGGGACTTTAGTCATTCTGTGTAATGTGCGTGCTGAAGTCCCTTGATCATTTTAGTTAGAAACCTCTAAGGTCTCTCCAATTGCTGCAGATGCTTTGTACGGTACATGCCGAAAGGGGCGTTATACTCAATTATAGGTCTGATTACTGATAAGTATAAAAGGGTTATAACCTCCTTTGCTCTAGACGTGATGCCTTTGCTAATCAAGTGTGCTACGTATAAAGCCTTCCTTGTGGGATTGTGTCAAAGACCTTTGCCAAGTCAAAGTATGCTGTATGCACAGATTTGACCTCATCAGTGGCCCTGGTCACATTTTCAAGAAATCCACCAGGTTTAACAGGCACAAGCTGTCCTTGAAGAAGCTGAATTGGGTCAGATCCAGGGTTTGGAGGTTGCCTATGTCTTTATTTATGAGGTCCATGATGATAAGTTCCATGGCTTAACAGATGAGGCTAGTCAGACTTATAGGTCTATAATTTCCTGGGTCTGTTGTTAAACCACGTTTATGGAGGGGAATAACTGTTGCTGTTCTCCATTCCACAGGAACAAAGCCAGTGGTTGGGCAATGATTGAATATGGCACTTAATAGTGATGTTAGTTCATGTTTTAATTTGTTTAGAAGATGGCCTGGGTTACTGTCTGGTCCCATAGAGGCTGTGTTTTTTGCCTTAGACAAGGCTTTAATGACCTGCTCTTCAGATATGTAGTGTGGGGCAAAAGTTGGGGACAAGGTTTGTGATAAGATTGGAGGGAATAAGGGAGTGAAATTTTCACCAAATCTGTCAACTAGCAGGTTTGCTATCTCTGAGAGATCAGTGTGTGTAATACCGTTAGTCGTTAGTTCAACAAATGCTTGGGTCCTACCTTTTAAGCTATGTATATAGCTGTAAAAGGCCTTACGATTATCCTTGGCTATGATTACAAAATTTTTCTCAAAGTTATCCTTAGGGAATTTGACATGTTGTCTTATTTGCCTGTTGAGGCTGTGGAGGGTGCTTTTCAATTGCTGGGGCCTCACCTTAGTTTTCTTAGACAGCAACATTTTGCATATGTTGTAAAGTTTGTTGATACTGGATGTCCACCAGGGCTGCTTTTTTTTTTACTTTGGGCTCTGGCTTTGATTGTCTCTGAAACAGCTCAGTCTATACACTTATGCTAATGATTGTACAGGGCTTTAGTGTAAGCTTTGGTGTAGTTACCACTTCAAGCTAAGGGTGGGGCTTGGAATGCATTTATACCTTCCCCCAGGAGGGGATAGTTTGTTTTGGTGAAGTTTTTTAGTCTGACTTCACCCTTTATGAATTCTGGTGGTAGTGCCAATTTGAAGGTGACTGATTTGTAATCAGATTTAACTAATGAGGGTCTGACAGTTGCGGTGGTGCATCTATTTGTCATGTTAGTGAGGACCAGATCTAGTATGTTTGTTCCTCTTGTTTGGGTTTGAACAATTTGTTCCAGGGCATTTGCATTGACAAAGTCAAGGAACTTTTGCGCTAGTCAGTTAGGGCTACAGTAGGATTCCCAGCTGATGGTGAGATAATTGCAATATCTCATGACCAGAGTGTTTGTCAATATTTGGATTGACTCCAGTTTGGTCAAGTAGGCCTCATGTGCATCATGATCTGTGGAGGGGGATCTATAACTAACTATGACTTGAATGGGGGTCTTACCCACAGTAATCTGAATATGGAGTAACTCCATGGAGTTGCTCAGTCTAACTAGTTAGGAGGTGAATTTATCTGTAATATAGATAGAAACACCTACTCCTTTGGTTCTCACAAATTTGTTTTGTGGTATGAAGGTGTGGAAAGCACTGTATCCTTGCAATTCCGGGGTACTCTCTGAGGCCTTGAACCAGGTTTCTGTGACTGCACAGATATCTACATCCTGCGGTGATAGAAGTGCTCCCAGGGTGTACAGTTTTTGTTTTAAGCTCCTAGCATTTAGCAGTAAGCTCCTAGCATTTAGCAGCATAACCCTTATTTTGTCATGGTTGTCATTTTTCACTTTGGCAATTTTGTTTTTGAGACCTTGCCTAAAAAAGACACTATGGGGGAGGCAAGAGGCTTTACCAGGAGCCAAAAGCCTGTGGTGCCAGGTGCAAACTATCTTTTGCAAAGCAGCAAGGTTTGTCGACCATGTTATCCCAGGCTGACAGAAACTGGATTCCTTTTGAATGACACCAAAAACTAACCTAATTATTGAATCAATACTTTTTTTTTTATTTATACTGTGGCATTATTCTATGTAAGGGTAGTATGCTGCTCAAAGAGCTGAATCATGTCTCTCTTCATATAGTCCAGTGAGGTACAGTTTTGTTAATTTTGAATGGGATGATTGTACTTTGGGTCCCACTGATGTTTGTTGTTAATTACAACTGTTATGTTCTTGATATGCACTGAATTTATTTTTTATAATTAAATCTAAATGATTTTATATGGCATCACACCAACATACACTATTATTACTATTATAATATTGTTTATGTTGAATTCTTCCAGTTTGCTAGAGATGAAAATATTTCTTTTAACTTTCTAATATAATCATGTCTAAATATTGTCATGTAATACATAACACATAACTACCCAGGTATCAAATAAGCACATACATATACACACATGTGTGCATGCACAACAGTACAAACACACACACACACACACACACACACACACACACACACACACACACAGAAACTATTTTTTTATGCTTTTCACCATGCAGGCAGTCATACTATGGTTAGCTGCAGTCCACAAATAGCAGCAGTTCCTAGCATTTATATTTTTTCATTTTTTTTTTTTTTAAGTATGTTTTCTAAATTTGACAGGAATACTGTTTGCCATGTGAGGAAAGCTGGTTAAACAAAATGATAACTTCCAAGTTTTTATCCACTCATCTTAGAAAATGTATGCAATGTTAAAAACAAGAGCAATACATAATTTATGGAAAAGCTGAGAGTTTTAACATCCTGTTCGGCATTAGACATGCATTCATTACAAGGCACCTGTAAGACAGCAAGGCATTTGTATAACACCCGGAGAAAAACATAAATACTGAAAAAATCCAGTAATACTCATGTAGTTCTACTGAAAATCCCACACAGAAGCAGTTCATCTTTTTTTGTTCTTTAAGACAAGGATGGAGGATTAGCTAATAATCCCCTGTCTAGATCCATTGTAGAGCCTTTGGCAATGCTGCTTCCATTCAGACCTAAATAAAAGATGGAGTTTTAATGAGTAAGAGTCTCCATGATGAGGAATGCCAATAACTACAGAAAATCTGAATACAGTCAATCCACTAAAATTGTTATAGAGCCTGATCACATTTTAGCCCACTGCAGTAAGCCAATGATTCACATTCAACATGGGAATAATGCATTCCTGTGCCATAAAATGCCCAGGCAAAATACAATTAAATATACTTAACCAACCGATACAATATCCTGCTATTGAAGAAAATACCATACATGCTCAAGGATAAAATAAATACAAAAACATTAGATTCATAGGAATATTTATGTTTTATACATACATCTCTTCAGCCAGATTCATGAACATCTACAAAGTATACATGATTTGTATTTAAGAACAACTCTTTCACATTTTTTTGTGCTGTCTGTTCACTCAGAAAGAATAGAGTAAGTGCAGATGTAGTCTACACATTGTGGTAACCTTTATGAATCCCCGTTAATATTTAAAGTTGCAAGGAAATCACTAGAAAAACTAAAATTAGGAAGAGAAAGGTGGGAGTTATGCTTGTGTTGTCTGTTCACTCAGAATGGTGTACACTTAGTGTAGTTGTTAATGTATCCAGCCCATGTGTATGCATGTGCATTTGCATGAATGCAAATAAAAGTGAATTTATGAAAATAAACAACAATTCATCACAAAATGTGCTTCTCTTTCTGCACATTTGGCTTTGTTAACCTGCTGCTATCCTTCATGTATACAGTTTTCCTGTGTTTTTTTTTCTTTGAGTGCATGCCTTATTCTTACATAGGTGAAGCCCCTAGCCTTACAAGTTTTGTAAGGGGTTTGGAGACATCTACTCAGGTTATGCATACTACTGGTGAGAGTTGTAAGCAAGAAAGATGCTAATTCATTCAACTAATTTGTCACAGATATTAACAGTCTGCAGCTCTGCCCCTTATTACTATATGACAAGGTCAGGTAAGTGTCATTCCTAGAAGTGGAGAGATACTATAATAATGAGTCAAAGACATGGTACTCATTGAGTCGCGTTAGTTCATGAGAAAAAGGGTGCAGAAACTCCTTTCCTCATTCAAGTAGTCAGCAGCAATTGACTGTTTATGTACCATAGATATCGCTAATGTGGCAGAAGTTTACAATTCACAAGAGAAATTATAACATTGTGCTGTGAATAGTTTAAAATACAATGAGAATGGGCATCATAGCCCTCTCTGCTATGAAACAGAAATGCAGACAACTACAGAAAACTAAAGGCCAAAGTTCAATGTTGTTCTGCAGTACACTGCATGGACAAAAACACTGCAGTCTGTATGCAGGAGAAATTAATGCCTTTGAAGCTAATACTAGAATGCAGCAGAGTTCTAACCAACACTGCCTGTTATAAGATCATCTAACCAATCAGCACTTTACTAAATCCTGACTAGTGTCATATAGCCAATGGGATACATGGCAGGAATGTAATTCAGGTAGGGTAAATGCAGAAACAGGGCTATTAAAATGCATGTTACCCAGAATGCACATGCATCAAATACCTCATATGTGCTTACTGGCCTTGGGACAAGAACACACACTTTGAAGGCTGAATACATGAAATCCACATAATGGAGAACAGTGTATGGATTAGGATGTTGTACTACCCTATTGGACTGCAATAATATTAGAGGCATATGACTGTACTTGGTAACTTGGTGATATTATTCATCTCATGTATCCCAGGTCATCTGGGTCATCCTTAGTCATGTTTATATAATAAATTGTATTTGGACATTACACTGACATAGTGCTATGTATGGATTATGCTTCTCATACATCATCTCAGACCTCAGTTTTGGTTTTCAGCCTAAACTACAATCTAGAATGCTGTACCATAATACTAAATGCAGCTCTGCATGATACAAAATCTGTAGAGTCCCTGAATTCTGATACTTGCAGGGCCCAGGTCACCATACTTTTGTAGTGCATGTAGCATGCTAATTATGCTATGATATGAGGAAAAAGGCAAACCAGTTAAGCACCAGAAAGGTGTGTGACACAACCTTAACAAATGTTAAGCACCTACTACTTATGTTGTTAAGGTCAGGTCCCATGCTAGGTAATAAAATCGACATGTACTGACTAGCACGTGACAGCAGTAGAACAAAACATGTGATTCTGCCTGCTGTCCATGCAGTTAATATGTCCCTAACTTCCTGTATGAAAAAAAATGAAGAGAGGAAGTGTGTTTTCTGCATAGTCTGAAGAATGCAAACACTGAAACTCAAATGCATGTCTTTATTTAGAAACTTCAAGCCTCAGTGGTTCATCTGAAAACCAGATATTTTATGAGGAACAGACCAAAAATATGAAGCAAAAACCTGGATGTCCTACAAAAAATTTTGACAGCTGATAGCTATGAAGGTAAGTGTAAATGTAATGGATTACATTACACTACATCTCTGACAGAGATGTGTTGTTGTTCTTTCTTTCAAAGCCACCACTTACCTATTTTATTTTTTCCCTTTTAACTAGCAGTACATGGACTAGATGAAGCTCCATGCACTATAAAGAATTACGATCATCTCACCAATCATAACCCTCAATTATGTGTTCTTGACATGGATGCCAAGTTTCACCTCTCGAGCTTTGCTTTCAAGGTGAATTTCTTGACATCCACGTCTGGAACACATAATAAGCAGGTTATGACTGGCAACCTGATCACAATCCTCTACTTTAAAGCGACTCCCACAAGTTGTTGTCGACTAAAGGTCGTGCTTGTGATATATGTCTAGTACCACCACAGCAGCCAATAATGGTTTTCACTTGTGGGGCTTTAGGTAGACTACTACACCTCAGTGTCCTTTTACACAGTAATTCTCTTCCTACTCTAGGCATGTATTTTCTAGTAGCTAGTTAAGACCAAGTTTCTATTAGCTGTTTTTTTGCTCTGTCTTGCTTTCATTTGTGTTGCATTGCATGGTCTAGTATACAAAAGTCAGATATAACTTATGTACTGTTTAAGGATAGTTTGGCCAGATTCAATAAAGCCTACATGGCAGTGCACCATTTTAGATTCAGTAAACAGCTCTACAAGGTGTGTGCTGAACTGTATGCTAATCACCAATTCAAGATGGAGGAGCTATTCAACAAGCTATAAAGCAACTGTGTAGACTGACTGCTATTTTTCCCTGTGAATTCCAAAACCTATTGGAATACAGCCATGGAAAGGAGTCTACACAGATACGATGTTAGGGGCTGCTGTTGCTTTAATTCATGTGTCTGTGCAACAGGCTAAAGTCTATGCTGGCTTTGCTGCTAAGAGACCAAGGCCAAGAGGCAGAAGAGTTTTCACACTCCAATTAACATATCAAAATCTATATTATGTGGAAATTATACAGCATTACAGGGGGATACAGACACACTACTGGAACTCTGCAACTTCTGTCATCCTCAATTCAGAGCCAGGGCAAACTGAGGGGAACCCATAAAAGTGGAGAAAAAAAGGTATGTGCGACATATAGAATTTTAGCTACAGGTACCTTACAGAGATCAACAGGGGAAATGCTGGTGGTATCACAGGCATCAGCATCCAGGATCCTCCATCACTTCCTAAATGTTATGCTCCAACATGCCAGTGACCACATATATTTTCTCCATACTCCTGAGGACAGGGCAAGAAACACGCAGGAGTTCTGGCCTTTAGCACACTACCCTGAAGTGCTGGGTGCCATAGATTCTACACATATAGAAATTAAGGCACCACACAGGGAACAGGGAAGGCTCTACATAAGTAGAAAGGGCTTCTACAATATTAACTCCCAAGTCATGTGTAATGCCAAGGGAATCATCTTGAACCTTTTGGCTGGCAACCCAGGCTGTTTCCACGACTCACATATATCTGGCATACCTCCCAACTGTATCAGATGTTCACTGGGGGCGATATCCCACAGGGTCATTTACTGGGAGATGCAGGTTATGCACTGGAACCATGGCTGATTATGCCAATCAGAAGTTCATGCACACCAGCTGAAGAACACCATAATGAGGCACACGCTCAAACCAGAAATATCTGAGAGCATGTGATTGGGCTGCTTAAGTCATGTTTTTTGTGGCTAGATACTGTAATATTCACTGTATGTGCCATGCTGCAGTACATCACCCTGAGAAGCGATTTTAGCAGGATCAACAAAGGGAAGGAGCACAGATCCAACCACCAATGGCAAGGTCACCACAGCCCCACACAGGTGAGGAGTCAGAGAGGGAATCAGCAGCTGCTGTGGGTGCAGGCAGATGTATACATGCTCAATATGCCCTTGCACTGGCTAAGGGGCAATGCGTAGCACACTCACTAACCACCTAAGGTGCTTAAACCTTCCTTTGACACATGTACATATAGTAACATTGATGCCAGGCAATGCTCACAACCTTTACCTACCCATGTAATGGCTGTGTACTGCTAAAATCAGACAGAGTCATCCCTGGACTAAAACTGTTGCAACTGATGTATTTATGAGGTAAGTATTGAACTGGGAGTATATCATGTCATAATATGAATGAATGGCTTATCCTTGCATGTTGTTACTTGGTAGTGCAAGCAAATAAAAGGTGAGTGATTTCTACAGAAATGACCATAACATGTGGTAGCAGAGACTTATTTAAATTATATGTGTCCATTATTAAGTAGTAGGCTGCAGGCATCAAACATTCACAGAGTTATACCTCTCAAAAGTAATGATAGTCACTGCATGCCCTCAGTTTAGCACCATACGTTTGTACTGGAAAATCATTAAAGAGAGAAGTTAGAAAGTAATGAGACACATTTCAGTTTCAGACTTCACAACCCTCACAAGATCATTAACAATACTGATGCAAGAAATGGTTTGATGCTATCAACTATCTAACTTTCTAAGACCAATATAAGTCAAAGTTACAATTACCAATTCAACATCACAAATGCAGATATACTAAGCACCAAGTCACCTTTGCATCCTGAGCATCAGACACAAATATACCTTTCAACCTCTCAGAGCAAGAAATCTGAACAAAGCCATAAATAAAAGTGGGACAAAGGCCCAAAAATACAGACAATTTTTAAATATAGTGCTTACAAACTTAGAAAGTTAATAGAATAGCAGGTTTTACATTGGCATGAATTTTCTGAATGGTATGAAGTCTGAAACTCAAATGTCTGCCATTATTTTGTAACTTTAATTTCTAATGATTTGCTACTAATTTGCAAGAAAACCACAATTTTTTTGAAAAATGGACCAAAAATATGAGGCATAAATCTGGGCATTCTGTGAAAATGTTTAGAGTTGAGAGGTGTGGACACAAAGCTTATGTATTTCTGAATTCAAAAATAGAAACCAGGGATATGGCACAGTTATCAATTTTACTGGGTGGTGTGTGGGGGGGGGGGGTGAAGCCTACATTGACACAAAAAGTCGTTGAATATGTGAGAGTAAGAAAGTGAAGCAGGTAGACATTCGGATAAAGGAACAAATGGCCAGTGAGACAAAATTAGATCTTAGCTTCATGGCTGAACCATGTAACTGTTTTGTGTGTGTGTCTGTATGGGTCCTCTAGGTGAAATTTGTGTGTGAGTGTTTGTGTGAACACAGCCAAGCACTGTGTTAGCTCTATGTCTTGGTATGTTGGACAGATGTTTACCCTGCATGGTAGGGATGGCAGTTCATCATTGTCATACCTGACCATGACAGCTGGCTCTGCCAGAAGGTACACTGGCACATCCACATCCAAAGTCAGATGTATTGCTGCTAGATGAATGTAACCAATGTCTGCTGGAAGAGCTGCCCTCACGAAGATGCCCAGGACCATGATCCCATGGTCTGCCACATCTGGGAGTGGACAGCTCAACCACTAAATCGGGTATGGCCACTTCGACTAACAGCAGATGAAGTGGCTGACCTATGCCCATGAGGATGTTGTCTCCCTCCCAGTGGACATTCCATCACAGACACTGCTCATTCCAATGTGCCATTCATCCAATCCATTGAATCTGCAATATGGTGGAGGTAGTCATGCATGTCAGCCTGTGCCACATCTACAACCATAAGCATTTCTCTGGAGCACCTATGGGAACATGCCTGTGCCTCCATGACAGCCCTAAACATATGTTGAGTCACACAGAAAGAGACAACTGGATCAGGTGGTGGATGGACAGCAGGCCTCTTCCAAGCATCCTTAACAACCCTCTGGAGTGGCACCTAATCCACATTCTGGCTATGGTAAGAGTCAACAGGCACGGAAGTCGCAGTAACCACACTTCCCAGATCATGTGTCTCACCCTCCACCTGTCCAATATCTGAGGGCTCAATGGAATGAGTAGGCGCATGTCTACTGGCTATGTCCAATGGAATTACAGGGGATGGCTGTATTTCAGCCTCAGTGTCAAATTCAACCTCTGCACCCCCTGAATCTACCTCTGTTTGGCCACCATCATTATCAGAGTCTGCTGATACTTTGGCATCAGGTGGTAGAAGTCCCACATTTCCACTGCCAGGGTCACCTATGATAATAAGCTACCATCACAGGAAAAAATTAATACCTACACTACTATAGTCCAATATATGTTAACAAAATAACAGTGATGCCTCTATTACAGACAGTACAGCAATCCACACAACAGTCATGACACTAACATCACAGACTAAATATTTCTTTGAACTGCTCATTTGTACTGACATAAAAAATGCTTGACTTACTATGTGCAGATAATTGTAGGCTCCCTGTGCTGGATGGTCCTGGAAAAAGTTAAGGAAAAGTTTGGGACAATATTATCATGATTAACAGCAACACAGGGGTAAAACATTTCTCCCTTTATATGTCCATCAACTTTACTTTCAAAAAGAACTTGAATGACAAGACCAACCTAAGCCCCATGTGTAATCAATCAGAATGTGTTGTTAACTTTAACAATCTTCAATCCCCGACCTGGAAGCTCCTCCTGGGACATATTTGTTGTCCCTGAAACAGTAGCACCAATGTCAAGGACATGCCAGTCTGCACTTTCCTGGGAGCTGTCTGGCTCCCTGACAGTGGACAGGAGCTCTTCATTTGCTGTTAGTAGTGGCTCTGTAGCATGCCCCACCCCCGATACCCATCAGACCACGCTACACCACAGCTGCTGTCCTCCGTGCAGATGAGATCATGTCAGTGGCCCTATGGTGTACCTGATCATATGTCCTGCTGTGGCTGCCTACTGCATTCACTTATGCTACTATCTGCTGCCAAATCTCCACATTCCCTATCAAGCAGAAAGGCATCATGTTGCCTAAAAGCTTTCACAATAACCTCATTCTCAGGGTCACTGAAGGGTGGTTTTCAGGGATTGAGATGCCTGGTTGCCATAGTCCCAGGTGTCCTAAAACAGTATCACATAATTAAAAAATACCTGTTCCACATAAAACAGAAAAGGTAGCATTTCAGTATTACCTACTGGAGAAATATAAAACAGTCCAGATATTTGAAATATGAACAACAGGAATGTGTGGTTGTAACATATTACATTCACACACAAAATAAGGCTGGATGCAAAACAAGGGAGAGTAATAATAGCAACATATCCTTGTTTGTGCCAAAACAGGAATGTAGCTTTGTTCCCCCACCCCCAAAAGAGCAGGCAACTGACACATTTTGCTAACATAACATCAGTGAAATGCTGAAAGTGCTATCAACTTACCTGTTCCTAAAACATATGTACAGATGTAACAGAGAACATTCCATTTTAAGCTATTGCCAATCATGTATGCCTGTAAAATGCCATGACAAACATCGCCCATGCCATCAGTAAACTTGTAAGTAATGCATACAGACAGCAGTAGCATTTAATTAATATATATATATATATATATATATATATATATATATATATATATATATATATATATATATATATATATGTATAGACATGGCATCCAGACACATGCTCGACTAGCATATGTATGAATCACAAAACATTGAACACACATACACGAAAGCGCTTAACATCGACAAGTGCTTCCTTGTATGTGTGCCTGTTTTGTAGATCGGACTACAGTGCGAGTAAGGGAAAATTTCCTTTTCCCCACTGAATTGCAATCTTGGAGTGAGAATAATAAAGTAGGGGTGTGTGGGGGGTACAGGGGGTGAAGTCCCCCTGCAGAAACGTAGATTTTTTTTTGAACTACACATACATGGAAGCGCTTTTCGATGTTAAGCGCTTTCGTGTATGCGTGTTCGATGTTTTGTGATTCAGACATATTGCTAGTCGAGCATGTGTCCTACACCCATATATATATATATATATATATATATATATATATATATATATATATATATATAGATATATGTGTGTGTGTGTGTGTGTGTGTGTGTGTGTGTGTATGAGGTATCCTTTTGTTTTTACTCTTATATGTAGTAAATTTAGAACACTGCTATTAGTGCAACCCTTAAGGTTCATAATTTTTTTTGTTTTATTTTTCTCTTTATAATTAATTTCGTATTTGCATTATTTTAATAGTTTTTGTCCTGTATGTTTATCTTTGGTTATGATTGCTGGAGCTCTTTCACCTTGGGTCTCCACTGAAAATGGGTTGCTTACTATCAATGCAATGCAAACAGTTAATAACCTTTTCTGTTTTACAATTATTTTGTATTGTGATTGTTACTTAATAATTGTATATTGTCACTTTATCTTTACTTATGTTTGCTGGGGCTTTTCCCCTTGTCTCTCCACTGAAAATGGATTTGTTTGCAAACTCAGTTGGACTAACCTGGTTAAAAAATGTGAATTAATTAATTAATTAATTAATTAATTAACTAATATGAAACAGATTTTTGTTAATGACATTTCAGCACCTGCAGCATATAGCTGAAAAATGCAAGCATACCTTTTCATGTTCAGTAGTCTTCTGTGTAGATATATCACAAAGTAATAGCCTCTTCTGTGTTCTCCACATAAACAAGTCTCCACGCCTTCAAGCTCCCTAGCTACATGGTTGCCTTTTTATGGTGTAGATTCAGGGCTGTTAGCATGGTAAAGATGTAAATCAGGTGTGAACTCATTAGAATTGCTGAATCCCAAATGCTTAGCTCTGTGTAGCAGATGCAAATCTAGTGCAGACACTCCCTCAGTGTTTGTTGATAAAGGATTGCAACTGTGAATGATTGCTGGTAGGGAGAAGGAAAAAAACACAAAAGTAATGCAGACTGCTCTACCTCTAGTGAGTGTTTCAAGTTAGACTTACAAAGTGTACAGAAGAAATTTTATTAAGGTTGGAAATGTAAGTAAGCAGCACACAGTTCACAGGTTCTGTTCATTAACATCCAACCTCCCCCTTCTTTTGTTGACAAATGTTTATTATTGCCATTTAATATCCTCACACAGTCAAGGAAAAGGATATAGAATGTCTTACAGATGGCATGTCTCAGATTATTGGTCAGGTAAGACAAGAATGACCAACAAAGACAGAGAGGTAAGACAGAGCTGCATTTTTTAAACAATGGTCATAAATGGTTGTGTGATCATGTACAAATGCCTGTTATATGGTTTCCTAGTACTGTAGATGATGTTGCAGCTGGTTGTATGCAGATGGTTGGAGTTCCCTGCTGCAAAGTTGTTTGTGTGGCAAAGAGAGATAAAGAACCCTTACTGTGTTCTGAAGTTTCATTGGAGCGAGAGTTCAAATCCAGACCTATGTAGAAATATTTCATGTGTACTAACAAAATGTTTGCAGTGTTTATTTTATACATTGCTTTTCTTCATTTCAGTGTCTTTTCTATTTTTTTTTTTTTTTGGCCACTGTTTGCACGGTGTGTGGCTTAACACAAACACTGAAAACAGAAAATGAATGTCAAGTTTGGCTGTGCTTATCTTGTTTGCATGAGACTTAGTAGTGTGCAAACCCAGACTAATGGCCCACACAGGAAGCAGACAGAACATTGCAAAGATCAAAAATGATATACTGATGCAGTTTTTGCTTTCCATTGTGCAAAACCGCTTAGTGCCATTGTGCAGCAGCTAGCAAGGTTCTCCAACACCTACAGTCATCAAACACCTGCAGATAGGACACAGACAGTCAATAATTAAAAATGGATGCATTCAGTTAATTATTTTGGGCACCATGCAAACACTAAGTGAAGTTGTGCTGCAGTTAACACAGAGAACTTAAGAATGAGTAGGAAATTACTGAAATGTCATATCACAAGTCCTTTGTCAGGTGTAAGTGTAGGGTTAGAGTACAGATGATCCTGGGTTCTAGTACAGGGTGTGACACTATTTTTACTGTTGTGACAGTGCAGTTTATAGCAATGAACTGTAAAATAGACACGTTTCATCTCAACATTCTACTGACAACAGGTGTAAGTGTAGGACTGCCATACACATGGCCCTGGGTTCTGATACAGGATATTCCAGACATTTTTACTGTTGTTCCAGTTCCCATTATATTCACTCTCACTTATAACGCTATTGATAGTGGAGCTGATATGACTTATATGCATGAGGGATAATACACCCTTACTGTGTTTTCAGATATATAACTGTGGTTATACTGTCTACTATAGTTATGTAAGTATACTTCTGCTAACTGGGCTTGCATGGCTTTCACAATTACATAAGATACATAAACAACTGGATGTATATGCAAGAACCTTGTCAAGTCACACACACATACATGTGTAACATCAAACTGTCAGCTGTATTTATGAATGACTCCTGACTATGTCTGAGCAGCACTTCTTCTGTGGCAATGATGGAAAATCAATGCTGTGGAAGAAAATGTCTTATCCCTTCTGCCAAGGTCTGAATCCCACAGTTTAAAAATCAATTTTATCAGTGTATAAAGCCAAAAACAAATGTGTCAGCTCATAACATTAATGACCCAGTGCATGTCTACAAACTTAACTCACCTAACAGTTACCTTCCAATTTTCAATATATATTTCCAATCTATATCAGCAGACACCCCTCAAACTAAGGTCAAGTGTCAGATTAACTTTCCTATTTCAAGTATTTATTTCATCCCTGCTGGGCACAGCTGCTCTCCGCTTAACATTGTGCAAAAGTGGTTGGCATCATTGCTTTGGTTTGAGTACAACCAGTAAACCTGATAACGTAGACTGGTGGGAATGCATCAGTTGCCATTGGCTCTAATCCAGGTATTAGGCATGTCAGCAGTTAATGGGGAAGCTGCCCAGTTTAAGGCACAGAGGTGGGTTGTTCAGGGGTCCAGAATATTTATTGGACTCCTGGTAAATCACCTCAGCCAAAAGCTTCTGCAGGTGGACTACTCTGACTCCCACTACAAGTCTGAGGCATGGAGTAGTTTGGCTCAGGCTGCATCCAGTGCTACTGGCATCCCACACACTGGAGAACAGTGTAGACATCATTTAATAACCTACAGAGGCACAAAAGGGATACACTCAACCATTGTTTGACTGAATATGAAACTGTGGACATCCTATATCTGTTTAAGTATGAAAATAAGAGAGTATTTGTAATAATTAGAAAGCCAAATATAGACAGACTGATATGCATAAAGCACTTCTGTTCTCTTCTGTTCTTTCCCCTAGCTAATGCCGAACTTGAGTTCAAAAGACAGGCTCATGTTGTTCGAACAGAGAGACTAGGGGAAGCAAGTGGTATGTATGCAGCACAAGAGAGGTATTATTGTAGCTTTAAAATTTAAAGGTAGATTTTTTTACTCTTGTAGAAAATTGAGCTTACATATCCTAACTGTAAAAGCAAGTATGCATGCAATAGTCTGTAGCACAAATGAACTTTAGGAGTCAAATATAAGACTGTAGTCAGAAATTGCGGGTTCAAATACTATGAGTCACATGTATACAACACTGCATTTCTTTAATAATATTTACGTTAAATTAAACTCTATACTAGTGGCATAAATGTTCTGCTGTTAACTGTAATCTGTATAACTGGAACACACGTGCAATACATGCACATTTAAAGGATTACTTTGAGCAATCTGTAGTTATAGTGTTTATTTATCAGGATTTATACTTAAATGTAATACTTCAGATGAAATAGTTGTATAATTGTGTTAATACATGGTATGGACTAATTTTTATCACCACAAACTACTAAAACGCCAGATGCAATGAATACTTCAAAAAACAAACAAACAGCCAGATGTTCAGGTTCAAACTTTTTTACTCTTATATAACAGCTGGTTCCTCTGCATTTCACCTTCCAAGGATGACAATCATACAACTGAACCTGTACTTAGGGTTGCCACCTTTCTTTGTGGCTACAACTGGACTAAGGTCACACCCTTCTTATCACCCGTAACCACACCCATTCCCGCCCCCAACTCCCATCCACGTTCCACCCATTTTGTGACATTGCTATGACATCAGCTGACAGGGAATGCCCTGTTTTTCCATTCCTGATGCATACTTTCAGTCGATTTACTATGCTTTTCTGTAAAAAGGCATAATAAATCACCAATTTAACAAATTCCAATAGTCTGTTTCCTTTTTTGAAACAGAATACTGGAGTTTGTGCAGTGTTTTCCGGACTACTGGACAATCAATTTGATTTCCAGATAGTCTTGAAAAATGGATAAGTGGCAACCTTACCTGTATTTATACTTGGTGTCCCCTACTGGTGCTTTCACTGATTACATACCAATTTTCATATAATGTATCAAAAATCATCTGTAGAAAAATATTACATTTCTTACAGTCGTTATCCATGCATAAATAAGCATTCAATTATAAACAATCTACTTTATATATTAAATTCATCTTCGTAAACATTACAAATCTCAAATACATGACATGCTTTTATAATCAATAAATATTAACATATAGTCCAAATTAAGTGGCCTTTTACTGATATCCCCCTTTTCATAAAGGGATGTCTTATCATGCTAAATGTTAATGTATCACTTGACCCACCATGCACTGTGCAAAAATGTTCAGCCACAGGACTGTTAAAATTACCATTACGAATATCCCCCATATATTCTAACATGCATACCTTCACCATTTTTGTGGAATAAATACACGTTGAATTGTGCAATTGTCATCCTTGGAAGCTGAAATACAGAGGATGTTATGTAAGAGTAAAGAAGTTTGAACTTGAACGGCTGGCTGTTTGTTGTTTTTGTTGTACTAATTTTCTCTCATTTTTTTCTGTCACTTCAACTCTTCTCTCTCTTTTTTATTTTCTATTATGTGTCATCAAAATGTCCCAATGTCAACCATGTGTACCACCTCATTAAATACTGCACAACATAATGAGGTAGGTAAGCCCCAGTGGATCAGCCTGTCCCCACTCCACTGGCTCCAGCACAAATGACCAGCTTGTCTGGGACTCAAACTGTTAGCTCTGTCTCTGCTGACCCTGCACTACCTGTGCCCTCAGGTAGTACTGCTCCAGCAGCTGTTGCTGTAGTACCCTAAAGGAGTAGTGGCAGAAGTGGGAATTCCATCACCCACTGGGAGATGCCAGAGTTGATGCACAGGGTTGTGCACCACACCATTGGTGTACACCTGAGGGTGGGATATTGGCATAATGGTTAAGGTGTTTACCTTACAAACACAAGGTGCAGGATTTGATTCTTACAAGGGGTAAGTGGCTAGGCTGAAAATGGCCCACAAGGGCAGTTAGCCTAGTACTAATCTATGAATCTATAAATCTATGTAGGAGGAGAAGACGTAAAACTATCCAGCTGTCAGTGGAGTAAGGGGATGATGATGATGACAGTCCAGTCAGTGAGTGAGGACTCAGTTCTCACTGTATCCATGTTTGATGGACATGAGCATGTTTTCTCCCCTCCTGCACCCCAATCATGGTATCCCCCAAACTTTTGTGTCACTCAACATCCCTGTGTCTTGTCTTGTTTGTTTGTTTGCTTGCTTTTGCTTCCTCACCTATCCAATTACCTGATCCAGAAATACCTGTGTCACTTACCCAGCATTCCTCTCTTACTAAATTAAAATAAAAATGAGCACCTGCTCAAAAAAAATATTGGCCCATACATAGCTCTCCATTTCACAAACATGTCTTCTTCACACAATTGATTCAGTCAAATTGGTTATACAACATGATTACACTGTTGGCACCCCTCTTTCTGGAAGTGACAGTCCAAATTCTGCTAATATTCTACACATATTATTAGTTTCCACTGTTGAAGTAATGGAAAGCTATGGTTCCTACCTCCCTCCCTGCCTCTTGCACATTCCAGTATTGCTTTACCTATGTTTTTCTCCCTGCTTGCACCCCATTTCACCACTTTCATATTTACTGCATTTTAACACCTATAATCTGGTCAAAAATAGAATCACTCTCAACACACATAAGTACTAGTAGAAGCAATGGATCCCTTCACTTTTTGGCCTCCATGTTTCATGGAGTTACACGCCAATGCCAAGAAATGGTGAGCAGCCCTACAATACTGTGGTTACCTCCACACCATGCCACTTAAACCCGCTGTGCTATGCCAGCTCACAGCAACACGTACTATAAAGAATTCACATCATTGCATTATCACTGTTTATTTAAAATTATTAGATACACCTGGATTCGAACCTGGTATAATCTGGGATCAAATATAAATGTGTTAATATACCTATAGAAATAGCAAAAACTTGAAGAGATTACTCTGTATAGACAGATATGATGAAGGTTTATGCAGAGAAATTAGGAACTCAAATAATGGTACATATCCATGTACTAGTTGCAATATGTGTAGATATATCACCAAAAAACAGGATTTCAAACACCCTAGTATGGACTACTCTTTCCTACCCAGGTTTTATGCTTCATGCAATAGTTCTAATTTGATTTATTTAGCCACCTGCATGAAATGCACAGCTTTTTATGTGGGTATGACCTCGAGAAAGCTGAAAGATAGAATATATGGTCATATTTATGACATAAGGAAATTAATTCCTACTAATGCATTGGCTAAGCATGTTATTGCTCACTCTGAACATGAATTTGAATTTAGAGTTTTACAAATGGTCAGACCCAGCAGACGAGGGGGTGACAGGTTGAACTACCTTGAATCTGTCGAGCTGAATTGGATTTTTAGACTAAAAGCTCATATTGAACCAGGCCTCAATCAATATGTCAGTATCAGATCAATTTTGGCTGCACGTAGATAGACTAGGTTTTGTATGTTTTTGATTTTGCATTTATATAATGTTTACAGTATTTTTACATTTATTTATTTAACTTAAGTTTTTATGTTTAATTTTCATACACATTCCTTCAGTCATTAGTTTTTTGTATATATAGTTTTAGGTATGCTTTAGCTGAAGTTAGGTATTTATGATGTATGTATTATGGTAAGGTTGTAACTATAGCAATGATATATATTGTTAATGGATTGTTTAATTTTTAATTAACTACACCTAGCAATCAACTCTTTTACTGATTGATTTGAGCATGTGGTTTATATATATATTGCTGCCAGAATTGTTTTTAGTTAAACCTGAGGAAGCGTGTATTACAACACGTGAAAGCGCTTGTTATTTACAGAACGATATTAAAGAATTTTATTCTTCGTGGTGGTCCTGTTCCATTGTTTTCTAAGACTGTTGAAGTAATGGAAAGCTATGGTTCCTATCTCCCTCCCTGCCTCTTGCACATTCCAGTATTGCTTTACCTATGTTTTTCTCCCTGCTTGCACCCCATTTCACCACTTTCATATTTACTGCATTTTAACACCTATAATCTGGTCAAAAATAGAACCACTCTCAACACACATAAGTACTAGTAGAAGCAATGGATCCCTTCACTTTTTGGCCTCCATGTTTCATGGAGTTACACGCCAATGCCAAGAAATGGTGAGCAGCCCTACAATACTGTGGTTACCTCCACACCATGCCGCTTAAACCCGCTGTGCTATGCTAGCTCACAGCAACACGTACTATAAAGAATTCACATCATTGCATTATCACTGTTTATTTAAAAGTATTAGATACACCTGGATTCGAACCTGGTATAATCTGGGATCAAATATAAATGTGTTAATATATTTAGATCTGCTGCCACAGATTCAGCTAAGCAGCAGGTGTGTTTCTTACACTCTTTACTAGCTCTCAGACTTTTAGCAATGCAGCACATGTTTGTGCACTGCTTAACTATGCTCAAACAGGGAAAGTAATGGAAATGTGTATATCACATGTGCAAACATTCTGTCAACCACTGCACAAACCAGCTGCTTGCCTCTGTGCTATGAAAAGTAAATATTAGCATGCATTAGTGCTGTTTACTGTCCATTTACTCTTTATGGCATGAAACTACATATGGAAGCATAACAAACTGAAGGACCTATATAACAATATGTTAAATATTTACAATGCAGCCATGTGTTGCCTCCCCCTATGCACTGCAACCCTGGTGTCGGTGTCTCAGTACTTTGTCACACATATATCAACTACACTACATAAATTAATATCAAATGTTGAGTGACATGCAATGTCCATCAATCTGGTAAAATGCAGAACTAGAACTATCTTTACATTTGAACATGCTTACACATCCATTAACTGACCATGGGTACTATTGACCCATAAGCCTAACCAGCCTTATCTGCAATGATATGGAAAGAATCATCATGGACCTTATCCTCGGGGACTCAGGTGACCTTTAACACTCTTGTCTGAGCCATTTTGGTTTTGTCAAGTGTAGATATTGCATATCAAACCTAGTGGACTTCTGTGATAATGTCCCCTAAGCCCTGGATGAGGGAAAACAAGACATACTGCTTATGTTGATTTAGACAATACATTTGACACAATCTCCCATTTAGGTATTGGAGAGAAAATCTCCCATCTGAGGATTAACCCATACATAATAAGATGGGTAGCCAATTGGCTGACCTTCAGAGTGCACATTGTTAAAGCTGGGGAGTCCACCTCTGCCAATAGACCAGTCACCAGTGGAGTACCACAAGGATCTGTGCTGGGACCTTGACTGTTTGGTAACTATTTCTCTGAAGTCCAGGCAGAAGAAGATGGCCTGTGGCTTACCAAGTCTGCAGATGGCTGTCAACTGGGCACAATCATATGGAGTCCCCCAATGATGTTAACATATTACAGAAAGGGTTGACACAGACAAATTGTTGGGGCTAACCTTACGAATTAAAACGTAATGCAAAAAAATGCCTCATTGTCCCTTTTGGCAAATAAGTACCCCTGATAATTATGATATACATAGCACCCCTCTAAGCTCAGACTCAGTGGTGTGATAATTGGGAACACAGGTTGATAGCAATCTAAACTGCAATCACTATGTGTCCATAGTGGTAAGATACACATTCTACATTGTGAAACTCATAAATAATGGTATTGCATCCAAGACCAGGGAGGTCATAGCTCTGCTTTACATGACCCTTATAAGACCAATGAGTAAAATTCCCCCTTCTGTATGTATCTCACCTGACACCTGCAGCAACTGGAGGAAACACAGAGGATTCTCACCATGAGAATCCAGGGCCTCCAAAACATAAGATACATGGAATGACTGAAAGAGCTGTCATTGTACTCAGTATCATACAGGCTGCTGATAGGTGACTTATGCCTGGCCTCCAGAGCAGTATCAGACCCTGCCTACTGGAAATGCTGGACATTCACAAATTAAATGGGACAATAACTTATTCTAGGGACCTCAGCCTTGCCTGTGACAAACAGAACATGCTGCAGAGACAGATATAGCTCTCACAATTGCCACTCCTCTGTAATAGGCTTGCACTGAATGTGAAGGAGAGCTCCTTAATGACCATATTCAAGCACAGCCTTGACAACTGGAAGGATGATTATAAATTCACCCCAGAGGTGGCACCTATGTCCCTCATGGACAGGGTGAGTTAGTGCTGATCACAAAATCGCTCTAACAATGACCATTTAACTATTCTCAATAATGATACTTACATTTTTGTACAGCTAGGCTTGTAAAGGCCCTAGGGCCATTAGCCTAGTAACCTCCTAGGAATCTATGAAGCTATGAACGTCTGCAGGTCTCCCAACTTCTCTCCAGCATCCACTGCTGATGTCATCCACTATAAGTTGTCCTGCAGCCTTGTAAAGGCAGACATAAGCCATGATGCTTGTGTAAAGTACTGAGCTCTATAGTCTGTGTACTTTGATAGGTAGGGGTTCTGTTCTCACTGCTGTCAACTATGTGCATGTCTAGCCAGAAGAAAATAAGTGTGTATCCTGCAGTTACCACTCTAATCCCATGATTTGACAGTGTTTTGTCACTTGCACATGCCTACACATCTATTTCAAGCAGGCCTCTCAACATCATCTCTCCAACATGCAGTGCAGAAGTTATCCACTGTAAGTTCTTCTGCAGCCTTATAAAAGTCAGACTTGTTCCATGGCACTTGTATAAAGTACTGAGCTCTGTAGCCTGTGTACTTAGATAGGTAGGAGTTCACTGCAGTCAATTGGGGTGTGGGTGTGTTTGTGCACTTGCTTGGCATTAGCGAGAGCCTTCTACACCAGCATGTGAGACACTGGTATTACCACATTCTCCTCAACATACACTCACCGGGATTCATTAAGCTATTTCCATGCAGGAACAGTGTAGCCATTCCTGCATGGAATATGGCTGCCGAGTGATCCAGCAAACAGCTGATCTGACTTGCACGAGATTGCCTACACTGTTCCTGCATGGATGAATGTTAATTACCTAATTTGCTGGTGAAAACCAAACAAATGAGGTGAATTAGCAATTCATCAAGCAGCCAGGTATCTGTGCAAGAAGAGTGTTATTTGCAAAAAATGTATTTGGTTACTAACCGACTACATTTCTGCAAATAAAATGGAGGCATGACAGCTCTCAAAAAATGCAGATTGTGACATCTGCTCTACAAGAACTCACACTAAAAATGGATGATTTTAAGGAGAATTTACAAAACCTCAAGGAAAATTGGCAGAAACAAACAGATTCTCTCAAGGAACTTACACAGTAGCATCAATCCAGAATAACACACTTAGAAGCATCCTGGAATGATCTTGATGGAAGACTGAAGGAAGAAGAAAGCCAGAAAGATTTTCTCATCAAACAAAACATTTGGCTTCTCAGTAAAGTGGATGACCTGGAAAACAGGGAGATAATGTCAAATATAAGGATTTTTGGCATCTCTGAGAGAGCTGAAGGAGAAGATATAATTTCTTTCCTGAATACCTGGATTCCAGAGATTTTAGATTTAAAGGAGGGGCTGTCCTTTGGTATTGAAGGGGCTGATAGAGCTTTAGGAAAGTCAGTGTCAACATCCTCCTCTACTCCTCCCAGATCAATAGTCATAAAGTTTCCATCTTATTTGGACAAGGAGTTGGTCCTAAAATCTGCCTGGAGGAAAAGTCCATTAAAATTGAATCAAACGTCAATTAGGTTTGATAATGACTATTCTACCAGGGTTTTGGAACAGAGGAAAAACGCTTGGCCATTAATAAAACTGTTAAAGCAGAATAACATCAACATTCAGCTTGTCTTTCCTGCCAGAATAAAAATTCTATATCAGAATGAAATGAGATTATTTAATGCCCTAGAGGAAGCCACTGCCTTTATTAAAAACAATAACATTATTTCCTTACCTGAAGATATGGAATAGGCATCTGCATCTCTGAAGAAAGTTACTGATAAATCTTCTTGGACTGATATTAAAAATAAAAAACAAAAAACTGAATCAAAGATTGATGTTCCCACTAAATCTCTCAAAGCATCTACTGCAACTGGACTTTAATTAGTTTTATACTTGCTAAATCTTCAAGTAAGGTATGTCATGACAATATTTTTCTTCTTGCATTTGTTTCTCTTTTTGCTTTTTCATTTCTATACTTTTTTTTTGTTCATATACAAATTAAATAACTGTATATGTTTTTAGTATATTAGTATAATATTACTGGTTTACTGAGTGATACAATTGAACAGTAAGCTATCTTTGCTTGTATGACCTTAAGATGACATGCTTTATTTCAAATAATATATAGCCCTTTGCCCTGCTAAATGTTCTTCTGAGTTATTACACAGGCATAGTTCACTGCTTAGATTATTTATCAAAACTGTTTGGGATACATGGGATAACAGGGGGTATCTATGATTTAGTATATATTAACTAGTTTCTTTAATATTTTTAACTTCTTATTGTTTCAGAATATATATTGGTACCTGTGTGAACAAAAAACTGTTTACTGGCTTTTGACATAAATTGGGTCTCTCTGACAGTTACATGCTTGCATGTTTTATGGCAAAAGGTTTTTAAATGGTTACAAGTTATGTTTCCTGTAGAGTTTAATGTTAAAGTGCTGTTTTCTCTCTCACTGGCATCAAATGTTATTTTACTGTTTGGAAGTATCTGACAGTTAAACTTTGCATTTGTTACTGTAAATAAGCAGACTTTATGACACAGTTAAAGTGAGGTCAGGAAACTGTACTGTGTAGCGTGCTGGGCAGGAAAATGTCAGTTTGAAATTTAAGAAGTGAAGCTTTCTTAGCTCATGACATCATGCATTCTATGCATGAAGATCAGATAACATTACATCTAATGTGTATATGCAAGCCTAATTGTGAATGTCAAGTCTCTGATTGGTTAATATAGCATAGTAGGCTTCTTTTACAAGAATTATGAGCTACACAGTCTGCAAACATATTCATGGTTCTCTATTATAATAGTGACTATATTTTGTGATCAAATATATGCAGAAATTTTATTTTTTTCTTGTAAACAGTTAATTATAGCCACTATTTCTAGTGAATATACTGGAGTTGTTTTATAAATAGATCTTTATAAATAAATTTCATATGCAGTTAGCAAGTGTTTAGTATAGGCTTATACATTTACAGAAAATGCTTATGACTAATGGTAATAACTGTAAGGATGCTCAAACACCATATTAAATCACACAGGTGCCAATATATATTCTGAAACAATCAAAGTATCAACCTGCTCTGATTAATTCTGATTAATGTAAAGTATCTGTTTTATTCCAAGTTTCTCTTGTACTATGGTTCTGAAGCTTTTGCTGTTCCTAACTTAAATAATGTAACCTTCCTCCCCCCCAGTCTTCCTTGGTCTACACTTCTTAAAACTCACACTCTCACTACTTACCACCCCTAGGCTACCCCTCACTGCCTAAACTATACTACCCTTTTCTAGTATTCCCCTCTCAATGGCTGTAATTATTTTTTTTGTCTGCATAACAATTAATTTTACCTTCTCTCCTCCTACAGCATACTATCAATACGTCCAAGTTACTCCAGACATCTAACCTGTCCTACACAGCACCTGGGTTCCCTACCTGTAAGAACCACCTCAGGGATCGTGTGGTGTATTGGAAAACTGTCCTGCCTCCCCACAAGAACCTATACTAAAAAGAGTGTATGTACCTTACTGCTTAGTCTTTTGTGCCATTCCTTGATGTTATTGTCTGACCCAGCGTGCAATAGCCAGCAGCCCAACACTGACCCTAACCCTCTTGGCTCCTTAGAATATTCCCCTCCTTTCCTCTCCGTGCTGCTCCATATATCTGAAATTACTCATTTTGGTCAGCAGGTGGCAGCACCCATCCATTAATTGTCTTCACCCTAATCTTATAAGCTCTAACCTTACAATTAATAAGGAAAAACTAAGAAAGAAATAAAATCTCCAACTAACTTCTCTACCTCTCCACCTTGTTAATTCTATATTTCTTTCCTCTTTCAACTCATCACACTTTCCCTAACCCTGTGACTACTTACCTTATGATTCTTGCCTTGCATCTCTTCACCTATACTTACTGATTGTTTTTCATTGCCTCATCCTGGTCTTCATCTCCTGGCTCATCCCGCTCTGTTCGCCCTACGGGCTCACTCCGCTCCCCTACCCTGACCCCAATTACCACCCGCCCCCACTGCCTCTACATTTAAACTCTACTAACCACACCCACTCCAATCAACCTCTGCCTTCCCCACCCCCCACCTCCTAGCCCCACCCCTACCACCTCTCAATCATCTAGCATTACCACCCCAGCCTCACAACACTCCACTCACACCAATCATCCCAACTACAACCCCAAATTACAGCAATGCTAACAAAACCTTCCTCACTTATAATCCATCTACTACTATTACTTAGTTTATCATATCTAACATATATCACCAAACCCTTCACTACTACTCACTCCCCCTATTATCACATAACCAGTTCAATCCCTAAACTACACACACACTCCTCTACCTCCATAAGCCCTCACCTATACTCCTGCAACCCCTCCCTACTCTTCCCCTTCAAACTATTTACCACCTATAAACATATTACTCCAAGCCTGACTTGCAATACTTCCATAAAATATATAACCTTTAAACTATACACTAAACTCTCAAATTACCTGTATTTTCATCTTCACCGACTTACCACCACCCTACTTTCTGGTGATATACACCCTAACCCTGGCCCCTCTTCCAGTAGTCCCTCAACATCCCCCTCCCATACACCAACATCCATAAAAGCCATATCCTTCTCAGCATTAAATGCTCAAAGTATATGCAACAAAATCCCTAACCTCCATGCCTGGCTTCATCATAACAATCCTGACATATTGTCAATCTCTGAAACATGGCTAAAACCCTCCATAAATGATTCAGAAATTACTCCTCCCAACTACAATATCATCAGGAAAGACAGAACCCACAAAAAAGGAGGTGAAGTTGCTCTACTCTACTCCTCTTCCTTTTCAGTTACTCCATTTTCTAAATCAGTTCCCCAATTTGCTAATGCCGAAATACTTCTAGCCCTACTCCACCTAATCAAACATAAAACAATATGCTTAGTCTCCCTCTATATCCCTCCTGGTGATAACATACCTATTCTTGAGGACATCCTCTTCTGGCTCTCCAACAACATTACTAATGAAACTGTTATCCTAGGTGACGTTAACATCAACTGGTCCTCAATCCAATGCCCTACAAACCCCCTAAATATAAACCTTTACAACTTTCATCAGCTAATCAATACAATAACCAGACCATCTAAGGACCATTCCTCTGGAAGCACCCTAGACTGGATTCTGGTATCACACCCACACCTTATCTCCAGTAGCGGTACACTCCCTGACTCCTTCAGTGACCACTTTCCTACTTTCGCTCACCATCACTATCCATCCCTACAACTGCCACATACCACCATCTCTGTACGCTTCTTAAAAAAACTTTAACCCCAACACCTTCAAAGACTTACTTAAACAATTTCACTGGAGTCCCCTAAATACACTTCCCTTAGATGAAGCTGTCACCTACTTTAATACATAATTTCTAAACCTTCTAGACACCCTGGCCCCCCCTAAAAACAAAAAGAATTAAGAGCAAAACTATCCTATGGTTAATCAAAAATACCTTAGCTGTCATGCACCTCCATGATAAAGCCTTGAAAAACCACTATAAACACAAAACCCCAGCCACCCTAAATGAATACAAAATACTCCGCAACAAAGTTAAGAAACCTATCACTTCCGACCGCAAATCCTACTATATTACCCTCCAAAACAGTCACAAGACCAACCCAAAACCATTCTGGGACAGTATCTCCTCCCTCTTCAACCCTGGCAAAAAAGAAAACCCACACCCTGATCACAATATTTCTGATACCGTCCTAGCTTCCCAATTTAACAGCTTCTTCATTGACTCCATATCTAAACTAACATCATCATTCACAAACAGCTCCACTCACCCACCAAAAATTCCCACCACCCCTTCCTTCTCAGATTCTTCCTCCTCCCACATCCATCTCCTCTCTCAAACCCATACCTGTATCTACCATAAAAAACTCCTTCTCAAATTAAAACCTTGCTCTAATGCCCCTGATAACATCTCTTCCTTCTTCCTAAAGACAGCTGCTGATGCCATCGCCTTCCCTGTCTGTATACTTATAAAGAGGTCAATCCAAGAAGGTTATGTACCCCAAATTTGGAAAAAAGCCTACATTATTCCCCTCCACAAAGGAGGTAACAATAATAACATCTCCAACTTTAGACCTATAGCCATCTTATCTCCCATCTCCAAACTACTTGAAAAATGCATTCACATACAACTACTACCATACCTCACCAACAGCCACCTACTAACCCCAACACAACATGGTTTCAGACCCGGTCACAGCACTTCTACTGCACTACTCTCCTTCCTCAAAACTGTAAATAAAACCAGAGATTCTAACCACATTGTCTCCACCCTCCTCCTAGACCTATCTAAGGCATTTGATACCATCTCCCACTCCCTACTCTTGACCAAACTCTCTGACCTACATCTTTCTTCCTCCTGTATCAACTGGTTTACCAGTTACCTCGCCAACAGGCAACAATCTGTTAAATGGAAGAAAACTACCTCCTCATTCCTCAACACTGTCACTGGTGTACCCCAAGGTTCCATATTAGGGCCCCTAGTGTTCAACATCTTCATTAACGACTTCCACCACAATATCCCAAATGCTAAAATAGCCCAATATGCAGACGATTCTACAATTATCTGTGCTGCAAACTCCATTCCCTCCCTTATAAAACTAACTCAAGATGCCTTCTCAACTGAAAAATGGATGCATGATAACCACCTAGCTCTAAATCCATCAAAAACCAAACTCATGATATTCACCCCATCCAAAAGCATAACTATCGACATAAATTCTTTCCTTATAACCAGTCACAACAACACATCCCTAGAAGTCATTTCCAGTGCTAAACTATTAGGAGCTCTCATTGATAATCAGTTTAATTTTGATTCCCACATACAAACAAACATTAAAAAAAACACCACAGACTTGGTATGATTTATCGCCATATTCACTTCCTCTCTCCATCCACTAGATTCCTCCTCTCTACCACATATCTAATCCCCTCTCTCCTTTATGGGGCCCCACTCTTAACCAACCTAAAATCCTCTACCAAAACAAAACTCTCCTCCTGCTACAACAAAATCGCCAAATTCACCACTGGCCATAGATCCTCCTCCCATCACTGCACTGCCCTCCACAAATTAAACTGGCTAGAGCTCCCAAACTACCTTACCTACATTCAACTAACTCATGCTCATAAGCTCATTTTCAAGCCCTCACTCTGTCCCTCACTCACCTCAACCTTCACCATGCACCAACCTAACAGACCCTAAGAACCAGCACTCAGAACCTAATTGAACTCCACAAACCTGCCCGTCCAGCAGGCAAACTCTTGCTCTCTTTTTCCCTTGCCCTTCTCTGGAGCTCACTCCCACCTCATATCCGCAGCACCAGCAACCTTCCCATCTTCAAAACTCTCCTCCACTCACATTTATCATCCATTGGGAAAGCTCATGTTCTCATCCTGCATAACATCCCCAGCTACTACCTTACCTTCCCCAGTCTACAATCACATCCCCTGTGGGAACACACACATTGAAAATAACCTCTTATGTTAATATCTTCTGCATATACCTACTAACTATTGCCTTCATTTAACATTCCTTAAAAAAAAAAAAAAAAATTTGTAAATTGATATGAATTGTCACTATGCTTCACATTCCAGCTGTATTAACATTTTCACATGCTTATATGTACTCTTCTGTTCACTTTTACAAACTATTACACTATTGTATTGTATTTTTTACTTTATTTTATTTTTGCCTGATATTATGCTATAGTATTGCATTTTTTACTTTTTACTTTATTTTATATTTTTACCTGATATTGTATCTGTGGAGCTTTTCTCCCCAGGACTCCATTGAAAATGGGTTCACTCGGCCCAATGGACCATCCTGGCAAACAAACTTCAAATAAATAAATAAATAAATAAATAAAATATATGTATGGATAATTTTGATTGAGCTATAATTACTTTGCATTTAATGTGCTGATTTCCTTATTGTATCCTAGATATTATTTATATTTCAGATGTCATGTTTTCAGTTATTATAAAGTCATGTCGTTTTTGCATTTAAGTTACCTGTAACACATTGCATTTAAGTTACCTGGCACTTGCTCACTAAAGCAATTATATAAGTCAGCTCTAAAAAATTAAAAGCACTACACCCTCACAAACTCCCCTTGAGTACCTTGTTCCCCATTGGCCCTTTTTTCAATTATAAAGGAATTCCCAATACTATTCTAGCATATCCAAAGGTCAGTTGTCAATCTCCTCTCCGGTGCAGCTGGTGAATCTGGGAATCTTGAGGCAATGTTACAACTGCCTCATGTACACAGACAACCCTCTCCTCCTCCCAACAAATTCCAACACATGTGAGAGATGCAACCATATAGACAAACTGGAGGCTAAGCTCTCTCAACTCACTACTGGCGTAACCAGTCAGGAGGAGAAGGAAACCACACTCACTACAATTCCAGTCTCACATAGACCTACCACGACAACAAACCAAACACATAAACACACAAAAACATACCCGGAGGCTCTAAATAAAAATCTGCCTAAGCAGCAGAGACCTCCAAAGCAGACACCCAAGCAACCGCTACCCCAAAACAAAACACATGCAACACATAGCTCACAAAGCCAGTGTGCCGAACAGTCACAGCCCTTAAGGCTAAACAACACACCTGATACACTTGTAATAGGTGACTCTATCATCAGGCACACTGGCGTCCCGCTCACCAGGCTGAACAAGGAGAAGGTCACAGTGAGCTGCCTGTCGGGCTAGGATCCGCCACATAACACAAGCACTCAGGTCACTCCAAGGCAAGTACAAATATGACTCAGTCATTGTCCATGCTGGTGTGAATGACCTGAGGCGTACCTCCCTGGACTACATGAAAAGAGACATAGAGGAGCTCTCTGAGCATGTAGCCCAGGCCGGTATGACCCTGACCTTGAGTAGCATCTTACCCTCACCAAGAATGATGCCACAATATGAAGACAAGATGATCAATTTCAACAATTGGCTTAAGTGTTGGTGTCATTCAAAGGGGATCAATGCCTGTCAGCCTGGGATGACATGCTCGACAAGCCATGATGCTTCGCTAGGGACGGCTTGCACCTGTCACCCTGGGCTTTAGGATATTGGCAAAGGCTCTTGCTACCCCATAGTGCCTTTTTAGGCAAGGCTCAAAAGACAAACCCACCTCCATAGGTATCACAAGGGATAAGAAACTAAGAGTAATGCTACTCAACGCCAGAAGTCTAAACCTCAAGATGCACGACTCGAAACTCTCCTTAGCATGGAGAACATCGATATCTGTGCAGTAACAGAAACCTGGTTCAAGGCTCCCGAGAGCACCCCAGCACTACCAGGTTATACCTCATACCATGCTTTTCGGCCCCAAAACTTGGACCGAACCACAAAAGGAGGGGGAGTATCAATATTCGTCAAAGATACCCACACCTCCAGGTTGGTGGCACAGCACGAAGCATCAGAGACTATCCATGTGCAACTAACTGTGGGTAAAACTGCCTTCCAGTTTATAGCCTGCTACAGACCACCCTCCCAAACACAGGAACCCCACTTGGCCTTCCTGAGAATACTGGAAAATATGAAGGTCTCTCCAAACACCATTATATTGGCCGGCTTTAACTACCCAAACATAGACTGAAAGCATTACTCTAGCTCCAACACCCTAGCCCAAAGGTTCCTAGAATTTATAAACTCAAATGCTATGGAACAACTTGTTACCACTCCCACAAGAGGGGAAAACATACTGGACCTGATCATCACCAACATGTGGACACTATGCTCCAGACCAGAAGTGTATCCCTCACTGGTAAGATCAGACTATAAACTAATCTCACTGGATATTCACATCCCAACCCCACCCCCTGCCCAGAAAACCACAGTGAAAAACTTCTCTAAAGCAAATTTCACATGCCTCAAAACCGAGTGAAATCCTTCAAAGCCCCCGGGCCTGTGGAAAATACGGCCCAGACTGCAGAATCCTTTATAAATGCATTCTATGAACACCTTCAGGAATGCATGGATCATGCAATCCCAAATAAAACCAAGACCCAATCCTCCAAAGGCAGGCGTCCTGTCTGGTGGACCCCAGCCATAAACAAACTATACAATAGAAGGAGGAAGCTACTACATGATAGAGCAAAATCCCAAAAAGAGAAGGCATCTCTGATCAGTATTAGCAAAAACTACGGGCACTCATAAAATCGTCTAAGGCCAGCTTCGAGAGAAAAATTGCACAGGACACTAAGGATAATCACAAGACTTTCTTTAGTTATGTTAGGAACCTGGGTGGGAATTCCCAGATATGCTCAGAATTAGTCCAAAATGACAAAAAATACACTGAGCCCACAGACATTGCCAACATCCTAGCTGACAGGTTCAGTGCAAACTTCTCCCCCCTCTCCCCACCAAAAGGGCAAATATCTATCCCAACAGAGTGCTGCCCCCCTGACATCTCAGATGCTCAGGTAAGAGCCCGCCCTCTCCAAAGCAAAAAACACAGCATCAATGGGACCAGATGGTGTCCCGGGCTGCGTCCTACATGAACTCTAAGAAGAGCTAAACCCAAACATAAAACTACTGTTCAATCTTAGCCTTACTACAGGATATGTACCCAAAGAGTGGCGTACAGCAACAGTGGTCCCTCTCCACAAAGGTGGTGCCTCAACGGATCCTGGAAACTATCGCCCCATAAGCCTGACTAGCTTGGTCTGCAAAGCTATGGAAAGAATCATCATGGACCTCATAAATAAAGATATTGGGGACCTACAGACACTGGATCCTACCCAGTTTGGCTTTGTTAAGGGCAGATCCTGCCTCTTAAACCTGGTTGATTTCTTTGAAACAGTCACCAAGGCCATTGACGAGGGAAGGTGGTCCACACAGCCTACCTGGACCTCGCAAAAGCCTTCGATACAATACCCCACTCGGGCATTATAGATAAGCTCACCAGCTTAAAAATAAACCCCTATGTCACTAGATGGGTTGCAAACTGGCTCAAGGACAGAACCCACATGGTTAGAATTGCTGGAGCCATGTCAGACTCCAAACCAGTTACTAGTGGCGTCCCACAAGGCTCAGTCCTGGGACCTCTCTTGTTCGGTATATATTTCTCGGTGGTACAGGCCAACACGGAAGGACTGTGGCTGACGAAGTTCGCAGATGACTGCAAACTGGGCGCCATAATCAACTCTCCAGCCGACACAAGCATCCTCCAAAAGGGCCTCATAGAAACAGACAACTGGTGCCAGAGCCATGACCTCAAGCTAAACGCCAAAAAGTGTATAGTCATCCCCTTTGGCAAAAACAAAGTGCCCACAAATTACCACATAGGTGGTAATCCATTAAGTACAGAAGAAGTCATTAGGGACCTGGGGACCCAAGTTGATAGCAATCTCTCATTTGACAACCACGTGGCCAAAGTGGTTAGAAAAACATTTTATATAGCCCACCTAATCATGAAGGGATTCACATCTAGATCAGGGGAGGTCATCGTGCCTCTTTACTCATCCCTCATCAGGCCCATAATTGAGTACAATGTACCTTACCAGACACCTGTAGCAACTGGAAAGACCCCAAAAGTACCTCACCAAGAGGATCAAAGGGCTCAAACAGATGCCATATGCTGCCCGGTTAAAGAAACTCCAGCTCTACTCAGTGCATACCGCCTGCTCAGAGGCGATCTGTGCCTGACGTATAAAGCCATGTCCAACCCGGAATTAATGGACATGCTGCACCTCAGAAAATCCAAATCCCATCGAGCTACACACTCGAGAGACTTGAACCTCAGCACTGAAATAAATAGGACATGCTGGAGGGACAGATTCATAACCCAGAGGCTCCCTTCACTCTGGAATAAAATCCCAGTCCAGGTTAGGCAGAGTCCCACATTGACTCTCTTCAAGAGGAATCTTGATGAGTGGATAGGAGATCGTAGGTTTACCCCGGCTATCACTTCTGTGTCACTGTTAGACAGAGGCACAGTATACTAACCTCAAAAAAAGGCATAGCAAAATTAATTTAAAATGGGTGGCGAAAGCCAAACACACTCTGGCTAGGCTTATAAATGCCCTAGGGCAGATAGCCTAGTATGAACCTATGAACCTATGTCTTTTAGTATAATAGCACTTTATGACAGGGAAAGAGCTCAGTAATATCTATGACTTGTGATAACAAACAAGTTATGAGTTTCAGTATTACCCTATTACTATGGTAGATATTTAAAGCTATCTCTATCTTAATTTTGTCTTTGAGTCATTCACTTTTAAGACCTGTTAACCATAGTAAGTTTTATATAAATAATGGCTTTTACTAATTTTTGTCATTTTAACAGATGCCAGTTAATTATTATTCATTTTAGTCAGTTATTTAAACATCTGCTATTCCAAATGTTTAGGAGTTAATTAAGGACAAATATGTCTTATGGAATATTTCTAAAAATCTATGTTAACATCCTTTGGGAATGACACACACTCACTATGTGCTAACACCCAATTCTCATGAAGTTTTTATTTAGTGGGAGTTTGTCATGGTAAGATTTATTCAGAGGGCAAGTAAATACAAATGCTAAATGATTATTTGATTTGTTCTGCCATTTTGAAGTTTTTATTAGAACTAATACAGATGACATGCTTAAGTATTTGGGGTAATCATTTAAATTGTTAATAAAGCTAATGTTCCTTAGTCTATTAAGCATTAAATTCAGATTTTATATATATAAATATATATATATATATATATATATATATATATATATATATATATATATATATATACATATCCTAATATGTCTCTTGCTTCCTTAGTGAATAATTACTGTATAAATGTTTAATGTTTCTAATAATAGTTTATGTAACTCACCTCTAAAACCTAACTGGAATTAATATCTGATTAGTTGTTTATCACTACTATTTTTCTCTTAATTTATAATATATTCTCCATTTTTTTACTTAGTTTTCATGGGCTCGAATCAACAAAGGTTGATGGTTGGGATAGGTAGTCTAGCAGATTTAGTTTTGTTTGCTAGACTAGGAATGAATCTCATTCCATGTATAGGGTGTATTAAATTTTATATCAGAATGAAATATGCTAATCTTTTGTTATTTAACTGTTTTTCTAGTTGTGAGATGCCTGACACAATTGTTTTACTTTTACCTTTCATGGGGAAGGTTATTTGGATTGAGATAAATATAAATACAACAACTGATATTCTATTGTCTATTCAGGAAGAGTATTATGTATACAGGATTCTATTAATACAAATTCCTTTATTATTTGTTATCTTTAAAGAATTCTGATATGGATTTAACTTTAATATCCTTAAATACTAATGGCTTAAACAACCCATCTAAGAGAGCCAACCTACTAAGGTATCTTAAACTAAAAAAGGCTCAAGTAGTTTTTCTTCAAGAGACACACTTTAAAATAAATGACACATTTATGTGGGACCCCAAGGAATACACAATACTTGTTCAACCTTCTTATAAAAATAAGACCAGCGGAGTAACAATTCTATGGAAAAAGACTTTCTTAAATCCTCATATCATTTACAAACGTAGATAATGATAAACTCATGGCATTAGTTATACTTAAGTTTAATAATAGAATTTGGGCCCAGGTTAATTTATACGGGTTCCTGAGTATGGGGGTTGGACTAGTTAAGAAACACTTAGACTTTATTACAACTACTCCTAAAGGTAATAATATACTAGGAGGTGATTTCAATTGTATCACAGATATTATAGAAACCACCAATAGGAAATATCCTAGACTATTGTCCTCAGCCAAACAGTTAAAAAATGGACAGAAATGTTTAAGTTAAAAGATACCTATAATTTTTTGGGACCAAATTCTTTACTATTCTCAAACCAGGACTATAGACATGGTACCCAAACTAGTATAGATAAAATTTATATCTCACAAGATCTTTATTCTAAAATCTTAAATTTTTCAATACAACCCTGCCCCTTTTCAGACCATAATTCCCTATTGTTAACAGTACACTTGGAATTCAATCAATTAGTTATTAATTCAATGATTCCTTCATATATCACAAAAATTAAAGACTTTAAATCTTGGATAAGTTCTGAACTTCAGCTTTTCTTAGAGATTTATTATAAACTTGAAGCAAACATAATTATGGTTTGGGATTCTCTTAAGGCCTATCTATATGGTAAAACCATTAGCTGGTACAAAAATAAAATTAAAGAATGGGACTCAGAGTTACAGCAACTCAAAAATCAAATATTATCTCTTAAATCTAATAAAAACTGTATTGCTACAGATAATAAGAGGAAAATAAAAAAAAAAGCAAATAAGAAATACAATGAAATATTATCCCATAAAACTAATTTAGCTATGGAAAAACTGAAACTAAATTCTTACGCTACCTCTCCTAAGCATATTCATAACCTATCTATGAAAGTTAAAATACAATCAAAAATTAATAACACTGATAGTATCTTTCATGAAGGGAAAAGGAAAAAGTCTCAGACATAGGGGACATTCTGGAGGCTTTTAATTATCATTATGCAGAGCATCATAAAGATAAAATAAGTACAAATGAATGTTAGAAGTTAGAGAATATAGTTCCCAACATAACAAGAATTCCTCAGGATCTTAAGTTAGATCTGCAAAAAACTATTTCTCAAAAAGAAATGATAGATTGGATTAAAGGAAGTACATCTAACAAAGCACCTGGAATAGATGGCTTAATTATAGAAATGTATAGATTGTTCCCTTCTGCTATAATCTCTCCCTTACATAAAACCTTTCTTGAAGTTCAAACATTAGCAAATATTCCTCCTTCTTGGAGATATTCTCTAATTTCCCCTATATTAAAAAAGAATAAGGGCCCTAATCATTGCAAATAATATATATATATATATATATATATATATATATATATATAGAGAGAGAGAGAGAGATATCAATTTCTTTGTTGAATAATGATTATAAACTATTTATGTCAATTATGTTCAATAAATTGAAAATACCCATATCTAAAATAATTAATGAAGGCCAAACTGGTTTCATACATAACAGGCATACACAGGATAATATTAAGAGTATTAACTCTGATAGATTACCTCAATAGAGGAAACCATGAAGCATTGATAATAGGTCTAGATATTCAAAAGGCCTTTGACTCCTTAAATTGGGGTTATTTATTTAAAGTCTTACAGTTATTTGATCCCACCCCCCCCCCCCTTTTTATAACAATGATAAAGAAAATCTATGAAAATAATCTAACATATGTCAAATTAGGTCATTTTACTTCCAAAGCAATCCAAATCACTAGAGGTACTAGACAAGGATGTCCCATGTCCCCTATCCTATTTGCTCTGGGCATAGAAATACTGGCCATTTTAATACATAATAACCCAAAGATAAGAGGTATAAATATATATGACCAATATATTTTGAAAATAATGATGTCTGCTGACGATGTTTTACTTACCTTACCCAACTCTAAGGAAGTGTTAGGTGAAGTGGATATAGTAACAACAAATTTCCAAAAAAATCTCAGGAGTCTCATTCAACAACTCTAAATCAAATTATGTATTATTAAATAAAAAAGAACATACAGTTCCAGTTAATCATATTATTGGAAAACAAGTTTCAACTCTAGACTATTTAGGTATAGTCCTAGGCAAGAATATAGAGGAAACCTTACAGCTTAACTATGCTAAAGCCATAGACTTAATCAAGACATTAATAAGAACATGGAATAATTTGTTTATAACATTTGATGATAGGTTACAACTGATAAAAATGGTTTTGTTGCCTAAAATTGTATGTATAGCACAAGCCCTTATACTCCCTCCAGGGAAAAAATCCTTAATGAAATCACTTCAACTCTGATGAAATTCCTATGGTACCCCAAAAGAAACAGGGTGGCATATTCTCATCATATCAGAAAATGGGAACAAGGGGAGTTAAAATTTCCAGAAATTGAAACTTATATAAAGGCATCTATAATTAAAATAGTGATGAATTGGATAAATCCTAGATACTCTTCCAATTGGAAATAGTTACACTCCATTATACTAAAAATGAAAATTGTTTATCAAAGAATGCTTTGGTAACTGACAAAGATAGCAATATATGGCACTATTTAAGTTTAAATTTACAGTATAGTGCAACAAAATTAACCAAACTAACACTAGTAAACAATATTTTTGATGTGTTTAGAAAATTCATTAACACAAGTTTACATATAAAACTGTGGCATAGATTTTAATACCATCTACTATTACAAGGGAATTCCCTGATAAAACACATAGAGAGATTTTTGGTTTATGGGAAGATAATAACCTATTTTGTTGGTTGTAATGTATTGAAAACCAACAAGCTTTGAAGACTCAAAGTATACTGTCAACCTATGGCCTATCCCTTAATGACTGGATGGTTCTTCAGAGTGTCACAGCATACATTAAGGATCTGTGTAGAATAATACATAACTCATCCTTCAAAACCATACCAAAAATTATAAACTGGATTTTTGGAATTCTATATAATAATATCAATGTCAAGAATTAATTATCATATCTATATAACACTTTAATTGTCTATAAGACAGCTCCTAAAGATTGTTACTGGCAATACCTATGTAAAGGGTTTCAAGTATCATTATCAATGGAAGATAAAACAAACATTTTATTTTCAGTTAAACTAACTTCTTACTCACAATTCTGGAGGGTTTTTCATTGGAAATTTCTACACAGATCCTTTTTGATACATGAGAAACTCTCAGAAATATATCCTTCAAACAGCAAGTTATGTTGGAGATGTCATCTGTCCAATAATGCTGACTGGCCTCATATTTTTTATGACTGTACTAATATTAAACCATAATGGAATGAGATTAACAAATTTCTTCAAGCTATCTATACTGATATATTTGTTTTGGCAAAGTCTTTAATTTTACTGCATGTTGTTAATAGTAATAATATGAAGAAAGATGCCCTGTATTTGTTGTGAACAATGTTAGCAATAGCCAGAAAATGTATAACTAGAAGATGGACCTCTAATGCAGCACCCACCATGGAGGAATTTCTATAATCAATAAAGAAGTGCATACTAATGGAGAAAAGAACTAAAGAGTTTAGAACTTTTCCTAAGCCATTGGTTGATAGTCCATGGAAGAAAGTTTTGAATTTGATTGATACCCTACAGATGGAACCAAACTGTTCCTAACTATCATAGTTTATATATTAACTTATTATTTAACTACAACTGTTTTTATCTGAATCCTTTTTGTCAGGCTGAATGTAAATACTGTAAATAGTTATTGAATGTTATGAATGTATTAAATTATTATGTTATTTCATCAAAATAAAAATCATTTCAGTGAAAAAAAACATGTATTATACTATTCAGGCATGCCAATGGCCAAATATATGGCCATTGGCATGGAAAACTGTTTTGTTTTTATAAAAATCAAATTTATTTATTTTTTTGGCCGATCTTGGCCATTTAAGCATAGGGCAGTGGCGCAGAAATGGGGTCATGCAGAAAATAAAAAAAATTGTAAAAACTCAATTTTAAGGGAAATCTGCATTTTGCCATTATAGTCTATGACATGCAGAATTAAAACAATACCAGGGAACAGTGGTTGTCAAGGGGAAAGGCTCTGTGTAAGTGCAGTAACTATAGACTAAGGCAGTGGGGTATGCAAATGAGGGGATATCTACTGAATCACAAACATCTTCTAAATCCCAAATGCACCTTACTGTGTAGGTTATATAGAATGATGGTGTAACTAGGAGGAGCAACAGACATGAAAAGGGGGTGTGTAAGGCATGTTATAAGCATATTGGACCCCTAAGTGCATAGATAAGCTTAGCTAAGCACAGCTAAGCAGGGGTGTGTGTCTGAGGATGTATTGACTTATTCCATGAACTGAGAAGCATGTTCGCACCCAGAGAAGGGCAATTTCCTACTGTTTATATAAGTTAAGCGAGTTTGTGTGATGTGCACCTGGTCTAAAACAAAACAAAAAACAGAAATAGCAGGACTGTTTACATTTGGGCACCGGGTTTGCCCAGCACGCATAGGGGCTTAAAAGAGGAGGAAATGGGAAGGGAAAAAAAGAAAAATAGCAGAATTAAAGCAATCAAGTACAAATAACATAGCTGACAGGTGGAATGCATCATAGTCAGCCAATCATACAGCTAGCATCTGCATCACTACAGTATAAAGTATGGAAACACCTTACAGTCTGTTTTTTCCCACAAACTCTGCACCACTGGTGTACACATGCGGGGGAATATTAACTAAAAAAATGTTAGGGGCTGCCATTGCTTTGATCTATCAGTATGTGCTAAAGGCTGATGGCAGAGAGGAGGATAATGCTGACAACTGCCACAGACCAAGGAGGAGAAGAAGAGTGTTCAGACCCAGGGTAACTTACCAGGGGCTACATGATCTGGAGATAGTAGAGCACAACAGGGTGGACAAAGACATACTTCAGCAAATCAGTGAGCTGTGCAGGCCTCAACCCAGACCTAAAACCAACAGAGGGGAACCCGTGTCAGTGGATACCAAGGTATGTATAGCCTTAAGAATTCTAACTACAGGTACTTTCCAAAGACCTATTGGGGACATGATGGGGTCTCACAGGCATCTGGGATACTCCACCAGTTCCTGGATGCTATGCTACCACATGCCAATAAGCACACTTACTTCCCCAGCAACCGTGAGGAGAGGACCAGCAATATGCGTCTCTTCCACCATGTAGCAGAATACCTGGAGGTACTGAGTGCCATAGACTGCAAGCACATCCACATCAAAGCACCACCTGGTGAACAGGGTAGGGTCTACATAAACCACAAGGGATTCCTTTCCATCAACTGCCAGGTCATGTGCAATGCCCAGGGAATAATCATGAATGTGTGAGCTGGCAGCCCTGGAAGCTATCACGACTCCCGCATCTGGCATTTGTCAAAGCTGTACCAGGCATTTGCCAGTGGGGGCATCCCATATGGCCATCTAGTGGGGGATGCTGGCTATGCACTGGAGCCTTGGATGATGGCACTCATCAGAAATTAACACAAACCCACACAAGAATGCCATAATGAGGCACACGCCCAAACCAGGATCATTATAGAGTGTGTGTTTGGGATGCTCAAGTCATGCTTCTGCTGCCTTGACATATCTGGTGGAGCCTTGCAGTACTTTCCAGCCACATGTGCACACATGTTCATAGTATGTGCCATGCTACACAATATGATCCTGTGGAGACAGCTGCAGCAGGAACAGTATGGGGAAGGGCCACACAGTCCACCACCATTGCCAAGGTCCCCACAGGCACAAAGGGACTCATTGGAGTAGGCCCCTGAGCCTGCTCCTGTAGGCAGAAAGAGGAGTTCCCAGTATGTGCAGGCCTTGGCAAAGAGGAAATGCATAGCACACACAATGGCATTGTAGGGACCGCAGGGATTAACACCTCTCTCTGACTCGCACACACAGTAAAATGGATGACACACACATCACATTGCCTGTAACTTATCATATATAGGCAGTGTACTGTGTGCATCTGACATAAGCGGCCCTCAAGCACAGTCCTCAAAACTGCTGCATGCAGAAGGTAAGTCAGTCTTCTTAACAATAAATGAATGTATTAGTATGTTTTACTAGCATATCTATAATAATGCTGCATGCATGCAAGGGAATGGGGTGGCCTACTGGGATAGCAGCAGACAGCTGACAGCTATGTGGGACACCAGGAAATGTCTGGCCAAAACTGACCTCCACACACTATGCAGTAGTACCCATGGTGGCAAATCCCACTGCAGTATATGTGTGGGGACAACTAACTGGGGGATCATAGGTCACAGGCATGGATGTCAGAGTGGGGGTCCCATAACCACCCCCACACCCAGATAGCAAGTCAGCTGTAGAAAACCACAGAAAAAATGTCTGGTAAAGGCACACAAATGGCAGAAATACTGAATTACTTCTCTACAGACTCACACAGTGATAGCAAAGCAGGACCTGTAGTTGCAGTAAGGATATAAAGGGTAAGAAGTCTGAAACTCAAATGTATGCCAGTACAATCTGACCTGGGCTCTTTACTGATATGCCTCTAGTCCCCAAGACAGGGCACAATAGTATGGTAAATAAAACCAAAATGTAAAGCAAATATCAGCACATTCTGTGCAAATGTGTACAGTTGAAGGTTGTGCCCCCCATATACCCACACAAATGCAATAACATGTATGTTTGCAGGAAAATAGCAGCATAGCACACATTGGCAGGGTTGCACCAATGCACATGAAAACGTGTTGCCTGTCCGCAATATGCAGAGGTCAATGAGCTATGTGTATGTGTGGTTAATACTGTCTGGATCTGGCCATCACTTTCCCCTGGCAATCGTCTTGTAGTGCCTTAGGTACAGTGCTACCTTTGACAGGGCCATGTGCAGATAACTGCAGTGTTAACTGTTATGCATGTCAGTGACACCCACTGCTCTGCCACTGGCATACCTCTCAGTCACAGTGCTATGTGGAATATGCTACACATATTAGTGACATCTTGAAGGATGTGTAGCAGAGGTGCCAAGGGTTTTGTGAATATAAATGCTTTGTGGTACTGTTGCCAGTGGTCATTCTCAATAATCCTTTTTTTCTTATGCTTGCTTTTACATATAATGGACATGCCTGCACAGTTGAATGCACTCTGTACCCACACCCATAATTCCCAACCTCTGAAAGCAAGATGTCTGGACAAGGGCAGAAATGAAAGTGGAACAAAGGCAAAAGATAGGCATGTGTAGTTGTTAGTTGCATCTGGAGAACTTCAGATGCATTGTGTTGGGTAACTAGCCTGGAGGTGTGAATATCCTTGGGGAATGTGGACACTCCTCCACCTTTAGTGTTTCGGTCTTGGTTTGGTGGCCGAAAAGTGTGGTAAGAGTTGTAGCCTGGTATTGCAGGGGTGCTCTCAGGAACCTTGAACCAGGTCTCAGTTACTACACAGATATCAATGTTCTCCATTTTTAGGAGTGCCACAAGAGAGTGCATTTTGAGGTTTACACTTCTAGCATTGAGTATCATTACCTTCATATTTTCCGTGCTTGTATCTGTTATGGTGGTGGTTTTGTCCTTTGAATCTTGCCTAAAAAAGGCACTATAGGGGTGGCAAGAGCTTTAGCCAGTAACCTGAATCCCAGGGGCAACAGGTTTAGACCATCTCTGGCAAAGCATCATGGTTTGTCAATCATGTCGTCCCAGGCAGACAGATACTGGATTCCCTTTGAATGACACCAGAAGCTTAGCCAATTGTTGAAGTCAGTCATTTTGTCCTTGTACTGTGGTATCATTCTGGGCAAAGGCAGGCTGCTACTCAGGGCTATGGTCATACTGCCTGGGCCACATGATCTGAGAGCTCTTCCATGTCTGTTTTCATGTAGTCTAGGGAGGTACGTCTCAAGTCATTCACTCCAACATGGACAATGACAGAGTCGTATTTGTACTTGTGGTGGAGTGACTTGAGTGCATATGCTATGTGGCGGATCCTGGCACCTGACAGGCAGCTGACTGTAATTTTCTCCTTGTTCAGACTGGTGAGTGGGACATCAGTGTGCCTGACTATAGAGTCACCTATGACTAAAGTGTTGGGTACATTGTCTTGCCTTAGTGTCTGTTGTTGGGTGACACACTGGTGTTGTGAGTTATGTGTCACTTTGGTTGTGACTGGTGTTTGTTTGCATTTCAGCTTCGGAGGTCCTTGTTGCTTGGGCCGGTTAATGTTAAGGGCCTCTACATATGTGGGTTTAGTGTTGCTATGTGTGGGTGTTGATGATATGGGTTTTGAAGGGGTATGTGTTGCTTGAGGTGTAGTGCATTTGTTAACCTTCTCCTCTTGACTGTCTAGCACATTCTTGGCTGGAGGGAGCTTTGCTTCCAGTTTGGCTATGTAAGTGCATTTCTTGCAGGTTGTAGTGTTGGGTGGTTGGAGGAGAGGGTTGTCTGTGTACATGAGGCAGTTGCTGCATTGCCCCAGTATGCCCGGATTCACCAGTTGCACAGGAGAAATCGCTAGAAACTAACTCTTGGACATGCCTGTTTAGGTGCTTTTTTGTAAAGTACAAGAGCTGTTTTCCGTTACCTTTGCAAGGTACTTTGCAATTATAGGCTGTTTAGTGCCTATGATTAATTTATCCTTATTAACAAGGAGAGCTGAGTGCTTGTATCAGTTTAAGTTAATGTAATGGCTATGTTTGTGAGGGCTCTGCTGACAGTACTACAGTAACCTGTTCTGTATGTATAAGTCTGTGGTACTACACAACACTGAGCTGACATGTCTAAAGGCTACCTGTCTGTGACAAGGGGTATGTATGCAAGGTCAGACTGTCTGAAAACAGTGTCCCTCACACACTATTACATACATAAACAGCTGGTACATGTACATATAAAGCTATGTATGCAAGGTCACACTGCCTGACAACAGTGTTCCTCACACACTGTTACATGCATACACACCTGGCACATGTACATATAAAGCTGTACCTCACCTATGACATGGTCAGTGTATTCTCACTCTGCCATACTCTTTCTTGGGAATGACTGCGGGGCCACAGCCTGCAGATACACAGACACCTGGAACACAAACAGAATACAGCATGTCAGACTACATTCAGTCAGTGGTACTAACAGCAATAATGCATTCTGGCTAATAAGGTACATACACCTGTATGTGTACCCATAACTAATGCAAGCAGACAGCACCTTACATTGTATTACATAGCTACACTGTACTATATTCACGCTGATCATCAGACCCATATTAGCATGTCCCTGCATCGATGTTATGGATGACAAGGATGTGGCACAGGTATCATCATATGCACATGGTGTAGAGTGGGTTTGCCAGAGGTCTAGGCTGGGCCATACTGTTAACATCATGTGTGTGTGTTTGGGGGGGGTATCCAATAGATGGGCTGTGCAGAGGTGAGGTGTGTGTCTGGAGGTGACCTGCCTGTGATATAGATGAGTGTGTGTGTGTGTGTGTGTGTGTATATGCACACAGTCACACCATGTGGCTGCCCTACACAGGGGTATGTTGGACAGCTGTGGACCATACATGGCAGGATATGCAGTTCACCATCTCCAGCCATGGACACGGGAACTAGTCTTGCCAGGGGTATCACTGGCACCACCAGGCCCAAGGCCAGATGCAGTACTGCTTTCTGATGGTGACTGCTGTCTACTGGATCAGTGCCACTGACGGAACCAACTAGGGCCAAGTGCCCATGATTTGCTCCAGTGTGATGTGGACAGCAACCACCCTATGGTAGCTCTGGTGTCACTGCCACTATGGGATTGTGAAGGTGCACGGCCCCATAGGCTCTCAGCTGTTGTTGGTGCTGACCTATGTCCACATGGCCAATGCCCATCTCCCACAACATGCTCTAGCACAGACATGCCAACATTGAGGATTGCCAAGGTCACCGTCTATTCATGACCTCAGTATTTTGACATGTGGCCTCAACAATGTCATGTATTCACCACGTAAATCAGGAAGAGTTGCATCCACCACCCTGAGTACTTGTCTGGTGTGGCATTCACTATATGCCTGTGCATCCATGACAGCCCAAAACATGTATCTGGTGACACCTGCTGTGGCACTTGTGACAGCGGCTTGACAAGCAGCAGTCCTCCTGCGAGCACACCTGTCCATCCGCCTGTGTGGGACCTCAACTGCACTCTGGCTATGGCCAGTGTCTACACTCCCGCCTGCCATAGTCACCACTCTAGCAATGTTCCATGCCACCACCTGCCAATTGCCCATCATCTGTGGCCACTGGTGATGGGGCATTGTCACTGTGTGTGGGGATGGTGTGGACAACAGTGGGATGCCAACCAATGGCACAGATTCAGCCCCTGACAACCCCACCTGTAACTCATGATTCCTATTATCATTGTCAGAGTCTCCAGAGACACCTGTGAGGGGAAGACAACATATGTACATTAACACCTGCACTTTGAGGTTGGCTGGTACACACATGCATACATACACACACACACACACACACACACACACACACACACACACACACACACACACACGCCCTTACAGGTGAGGTGGCACAAATCTGTTACACAGACCTCACATTACCCAAATGGTGACATGCACGACACACAGCCCTCAACATCATGCATTGCAGCCACTTTTACTACATGTAACTAACAATATAGAGCTCTGGGAATACATGCGTAGTTTTAGTAGATGATGGCCCTTCCCCAGCACAGAATCCAGCCATGTACACATCATTGCTGCTCACCTGTATAGCATAGTGGCAAGTACTAAAGAACATACCTTACAACTGTATGGATCCTCGCAGGATGTGTAGATGTCTGTCTCATATGTTTGCTCTGTTTCTCATATCCCCTGTGTTTGTCTGATACATAACTGTGATGATCTGAGTGGTGATGTCACTGATTAATTACTTACATTTGAGTTTCAGACCTGCAAACCAGCAATAAATGTATGGTCACACAATTCCTGTTACACCACCAACCTTCTAAGTTTACAGTGGATATGCTAAATGTACACAACCCTGTTAATGTGCCATGTTCTTGTAATATATAAGATGAGACCACAATAATGCATTCAAATATATTAACCACCTTTCGTGTGATATATAACCTGTGCGATTCAATCGATAAACAAGCAAATGTGTTATGTGTAAAATATAATGAATGAAACATGTACTATATGGTGGTTGCATAAGTGTGCACACTCTGAAAATGATACTTTGTTGAAGCACCTTGTAAGAGACTTACAGCATTCAATATTCTTGAGAAGGTGTCTATCAGCATGGTACATCTTGACTTGGCATTATTTGGCCACTCTTCCTTGCAAAGGTCCGTCAACTCTGTCAGACTGCAAGGGCAGCTCATGTGCACAGCCCTCATCATGTCACACTGGGGTTTTGCTATCAGGTTTAGGTCTAGGCTCTGGCTGGGCCAATCAATAACCATGAGTGTGTTCAGGTGGAGCCATTCTTAAGTAGCTTTGGATGTATGCTTCCGGTCTTTGTCATGTTGAAGGCTGATACCCCTCCCCTTCCTCAGTGTTCTTGCAGTTGCCTGATGGATGTGGGCCAGACGTGAGTGTTATTTTATTTTGAACTGTTCAGAATTTCCACCACCATGATTACAGGCCCTGTTCTGGCTTTAGAACAGCATCCCCACAGCAGGCCAATGCCACCAGCGTGATCCACCATGGGGTGGTGGTCTTTAGGTGAAGAGAGGTGTTGCTTGTGCACCACACGTACCTTTTGTTATTCTGGCTGTGAGGTTGATCCATAGTCTCATTACACCAGAACACATTTTCACACATGCCTTTGGTAGAGTTCATGTGCTGTATTGCAAGTTATATCCACCCTTGCATATTGTTTGGTGTGGGGAAATACTTCCATCTTCTGACCCTACCCCATAGGCCAGACTTATGTAGAATATTGGAAATTGCTCTCACATGTAGTACACAACATCAGTACTTGCAAGAGATTCCTGCAACACCCTTAGTGTTGCTCTATGTCTTCTGGCAGCCTCCTTGACCAGGTTTGGACATGTCTTCTCATCAGTTTTGGAGGGATGTCAGGTTCTTTTCAACACCACTGTTGTGCCATATTCAATCCACCTTTTGATGACTGTCTCCACTGTGTTCCATGGTGTATGCAATGCTGTGGTAATGTTGTTGCACCCTATTCCTGAGTGATACCTTTCAAAAGAATTGCACTTTATTCATCTGCTTTTACTGTATTTGTGTTTCTTCCTACTTTATTACTTTATTTTGCTTTTGTTGCTTGTTCTTAAAAGTACTTAATTGCATTTATTCTGCTGCATTTATTATTGCTTGTTAGTAGCCCGATTAAATTGTAACTGTTATTCTAAGCCTTTGGTTGAAGCACTTGGGCTTCAGGCCAGTTGTTTTACATTAAGAAGGTTTGTGGTCTGCACTGTTGTGGCAGGACAGGTAGCTTACATCCTTCTAAGCTGGGACTTGCTGATTGAAGGCTTAGTGCCTTATTCTAAAAGTGTATTAGTTCTGGTTTAAGCACTTGAGCTTTGGGCCAGTTATTTACATTAAGAAGGTGTGGTCTGCACTCTTGTAGGAGGAGAGGATAGATTCTGCCCTTCTGAGCTGGGAGTTTCTGGTTAAAGGCTTATTGTGCCTACTTATTTGAACTGTTTCTTTCTGAAATTGGTATGCCTTGTTTGCTGTAGCATAGACTAAATTCAGACCTGCTGAATCTAGCTTTGTTTGTATAACTTGAGCACTAATCCAGACCATCTTTTTTTGGAGAAGGTTCCCCTGCACACTAGTGGCAAAAGTGTGCACTTAGAACTTGTCTGATCGAAGACTGCTGTAACGGGGCACAGTTTTTAGCTTTTTATTGGTTAATTGGTTAATTTGTTTAAATCTGTTTGCTCATTTCCTACTGTTATATAAAAAAAAAAAATATATATATATATATATATATATATATATATATATATATATATATATATATACACACTTTATGCATCACCGCTTAGCTAGGATTAATCTATTCCCGCCACCATAAAGTCTGCTCTTCAAAATTTCCCTTAGAACGAGCCAGTTTTTCAGTTTTAACACTAAAATCTGTTTCTTTGAGCTCAGCACTTGCTCAGAACTCGTTGTAAGCATTAAATAAGCTACAAATTACTACAGCACTCAACATCCCTCACTTGTCTAGAGGAAAACAGTTTTTAGTACTTAATAAATAAGCACCTATCCAGGCATGTCTGTGGGGGAGCTCCCGGTGTTTTCTCCTGTCTACCTGATGAATCTGGGCATCTTGGGGCAATGCAGCAATTGCCTCATGTACACAGACAACCCTCTCATCCTACCACCCAGCACTACAACCTGTGAAAGATGCACTTATAGAGGCAAACTGGTAGCAAAGCGCTCTTCATCCAAGACTGGACTAGACAGTCAAGAGGAGAAGGTAAACACTTGTACCACACCACACTCATCACATTGTCCCTCAAAACCTACACCACCAAAACACACACATAGAAACACACACCTACATTCACGGAGGCTCTCAATAAAAATCTGCTCAAGCAACAGAGACCTCCAAAGCAGAAACACTAGAAAACTCCACCCTCCAACAGAACCCAAATGACAAATAGCACACAAACTCAGTGTGCCACTCAACTACAGCCCATAAGGCATAAACGTACCCAACACTCTAGTCATAGGTGACTCTATAGTCAGGCATACTGATGTTTCACTTACCAAGCTAAATAAGGAGAAAGTTACTGTCAGCTGCCTGTCGGGTGCCAGGATCCGCCACATAACGCATGCATTAAGGTTACTCCACAGCAAGTACAAATATGACTCTGTTATTGTCCATGTTGGTATGAATGACCTGAGACATTCCTCCCTGGACTACATGAAAAGAGACATGGAGATGTTCTCCAATCTTGTAGCCCAGGCAGGTATGTCCCTAGCCCTGGGTAGCATCCTACCATCCCCCAGAATAATACCACAGTACAAGGACAAAATGATTAACTTCAACAATTGGCTAAGCTTCGGGTGTCATTCTAATGGGATCCAGTATAGGTCTGCCTGGGATGACATGATCGACTAACCACAATGTTTTCCCAGAGATGGCCTGCACCTGTGTCACCCTTGGGATTCCGGATACTGGCTAAGGCTCTTGGCACTCCTATAGTACCTTTTTTAGGCAAGGTTGAAATGACAAATTCACCACCTTAACATGTACAAGCAGGCAAAATCTGAGGGTAATGCTACTCAATGCTAGAAGTCTAAACCTCAAAATGCATTCACACGAGGCACTCCTTAAAATGGAGAACATCAATATCTATGCAGAGACAGAGACCTGGTTCAAGGCTCCAGAGAGCACCCCTGTATTATCAGGCTATAATTCATACCACACCTTGTGGCCACCTAACCTGGACTGAAACACTAAAGGTGGAGGCATGTCCATATTAATTTAGGATATCCACACCTCCAGGCTAGTTGCTCAGCATAATGCATCTGAGATTATCCAAGTGCAACTAACTCTAGGCAAGACCACAATCCAAATTGTAACTATGCCCCAGAATACACACTCCTCATTTCTTGATACACTGGAAAATATTAGGTTACAACCCAACACCCTAATAATGGGTGATTTAAACTACCCCACCATTAAATGGAAAAAACACTCATGTACCAACTCTTTTGCACAGCATTTTCTGGAATTCATAAATTCTAATGCCTTGGATCAACTTATCCACACCCCTACCATGGGCAGCAATATCCTAGACCTTGTCATTACCAACATGGGCAAATGGTGTTCCACACCAGAGGTCCATTCCTCTTTGGTCAGATCTGACCTTAAGTTAATCACCATAGACATCCACATCCAGCCCCCACCCCCATTAAATAAACCTCTGTAAAAATTTCTCTAAAGCCAACTTCACACTTCTTAAGACAGAAGTGGCAAACTTCATGACACCCATGCAGACAGACAATAGAGGTACGACTGCTGAATCATACACAAATGCACTTTATAAGCACTTACACGAGTGCATGGATCATGCTATCCCTAACAGAACCAAGATGCTATCCTCCAAAAAAAGGAAGCCAATCTAGTGGTCTCCTGTCACAAACAAACTCTATAACAGAAGAAAGAAACTGTTGCAAAAAAAGAGTAAAATCCCATGATTGGAGGAACACCCTGGTCAGCCTCAGTAAGAAGCTGAGATCCCTCATAAAATCCTGCAAAGCTAGTTACGAAAACACAATTGCCACTGATTCTAAAGACAACCGCAAAGCATTCTATAGCTATGTCAAGAATCTCAATGTCAACACTCAGATCTGCTCTGAGTTACAGCACAATGACACTAAATATACAGAACCAACTGATATTGACAACATCCTGGCAGATAGGTTCAGTGCTAACTTTACCCCCCTCTCACTCCCTAAAGGGCCCATCTCTATACCAGAAGAATTCAGCGTTCCTGTAATCATGGTTGCACAGGTAAAAACACTCTCCAAAGCCAAGAACACAGCATCCATGGGACCTGACAACATCCCAGGTTGCATTCCACATGAACTGCAGAATGAACTGGCACCCCACCTAAGAACCATCTTCAATCATAGCCTCACCTCAGGCTTTGTGCCCACTAAATGGTGCACAGCAACAGTTATCCCACTCCACAAAGGGGGAGACACCAGAAACCCCCAGAAACTACCACCCCATTAGATTAATGACCCTGGTCTGCAAGTCCGTGGAACATATCATCATGGATCTTATACACAAAGACATTGGTAATCTCCAAACTCTGGAACCCACCCAGTTTGGGTTTTTAAAAGGCAGATCATGTCTCCTAAACCTGATAGACTTCTTTGAAGCAGTTACCAAAGCCATAGATGAAGGTAAGGTGGTTCACACAGCCTATCTAGATCTTGCCAAGGCTTTTGACACCATCCCCCACTCTGGAATTATAGTTAAACTCACTAAACTAGTTATAAATCCCTATGTTATGTCACAAGATGGGTTGCCAACTGGCTCACTTACAGAGCCCACATTGTGAAAGTAGTAGACTTCAAATCTGACTTCAGACCAGTGACAAGTGGAGTACCACAGGGTTCAGTCCTGGGTCCTCTCCTGTTTGGTATCTACATTTCTGAAGTACAGGCTAACACAGAAGATGACTGCAAACTAGGAGCCATAATCGAAACTCCTAATGATGAGGACACCCTACAAAAGGGCCTCACTGAGACAAATGCCTGGTGTCAAAGCCATGGCCTCAAGCTCAATGCTAAAAAGTGCATTGTCATCCCCTTTGGTAAAAACTCTGTACCCATGAGCTACCACATAGGTGGGAGTCTGCTTAACAGTGAAAGTGTGATAAGAGACCTTGGGACACAGGTGGACAACTTTGATAATCACATTGCCACAGTATTCAGGAAATCCTTCTATATGACACACCTCATCACAAATGGTTTCTCATCTAGGAAAAAAGAGGTCATTGTTCCCCTCTCCTTACCACTCATTAGACCCATTATAGACTACAATGCCCCTTTTGGTCTGTACCTCACAAGACATCTACAACAACTGGAAAGGCCACAGAAATGCCTCACAAAGAGGATTACCGGCTTCAAACTTATGCCCTATGCAGACTGTCTCAAAAAACTCCAGCTTTTCTCTGTCACATATTACCTACTCAGAGGCGATCTCTGCCTAACATACAAAGCTATGTCAAACCCAGAGCTGTTGGACATGCTCAACTTAAAATAATCCCAATCCCTCTGAACTACATGCTCTAGGGACCTAAACCTTGTCACTACAATAAACAGAATATGCTGGAGGGATAGAATCCTGTCTCGGAGACAAACAAAGCTCCTCATTAGCACTTTTCAAGAAAAATCTTGATTGGATGGGAAATAGGAAATTCATCCCAGGGATCACCTCTGTGGGTCTGCTCAACAGGAGCACAGGAAAATAATTTTCTTGGGTGGCGAAAGCCAGGGTACCTTTTTGGCTAGGCTTATATAGGCCCTAGGGCCAAATGCCTAGTACCTACCTATGAACCTATGAATATGAGATCTCTTTGATGCTTTGTAAGCTGTCTGCAAGCCATGGCTGTTGCTGTTGCAGATAATTGAGCAAATGTCATGAATATCCTACTTGAACAGCAGACTGTTATTTGGTGTTATTCAGAGTGCCTTTACTTGATGGCAGGTGTGTACCCAAGCAGACTGAAAGCTGTCAGTAGATCACAAGCTGCTGCAATACAATATTATCTGAAGGGTGTGCACACGTATGCATCCAGCTTATTGTAATGTTTATATAGTCCATATTTGGTTCCCAACAGATAGGTTGGTTTTACAAATGAATTGTTCATGTTATGGGTCATATTAAAGGTTGGATAAGGTGTGGACTGATATATTGTGGTCTCAATTTTTATATATCACAAACACCTGGCATCTTAACAGGGGTGTGTACACATTTTATATCCACTGTATAAGAGTAATGTTTCAAACATGTCCCTAACTTAGGCTGTTTGTACCCCCATTTTGTTGGTCTCTGACCTGACAGGTTCTGAGGTATGCTAGAGGAATGTCACATTCTCTTCAGATAGGCCCCTGTAGTGCCACTGTGATGCAATGCAGTTAACCCCACCACAAGTGAACATGCACATAAAGCAATACTACTATGAGTGACAGTTGTGTGCATGGTAAATTGCATGCCCTTCATGTGCCTGGGGTATTGGCAAACCACAACAGAACAATTCCATACTCACCAGCTTCTTATGCAGACCAGAGGGACCTAGGTAGTTGTGGGAGAGAGGTATTGTCAGCAGGCTCACATGTGGCATTGGTATAGGATGGATGCAGCATGTCTGCACATTTACAGTACAGCCCCCAATACTACATAAATTGCTGTCCTTCACCATAGATGTGCACTTCTGTGCATTAGAAAACTCCATACACAACTGCAATCTGACCTGACACATGCACGTAGATACTCTACAGATACAAGTCTAGTAATCTCCTCTTGGTCCTTACCTGCACGCTCCTCGTCTGTTGTCTGGGTGTCTCCCACCTCCAGCATGTGGGAGTCTGTACCATGATGTGGTATTGGGATGGGTGCCCCAAGGTTGGTGAAGAGCTCCTCGGTGTATTTCACTGGGGGCTGCATGGCTGGGCTCCCACTTGTGGCTGTGCGGTCCCTGGCACAGCAGCAGCCCTTTGCCGAATATGATATATGAGGTCGGTTGCACGATGCTGGACCTGCTTGTACATACATGCGTGCAGGCTGACATCATTTTTTCGCTGTGGATAAGGTCATCCCACAAGGTGGTCTTCTCCCACAGATGTTGCTGACTTTGGCCAAACATTATTGCATGGTGCTGTAGTATGACTTTTATGATAATGGTTGTTTCAGCCACTGAAAATGTTGCCCTTCGCTGGTGCGACATTGCACCTGGAAAATATAAACAGGGAAGCACATCACAGGACCTCATACATTTTCCAACAGTATGTACAGAACCTGCACATGTACATTGAGTAACAGAAGCCACCACTCACAAAAACACCATACCCCTGTAATCTATCAGCACAGTGTCAGCTTGCATTGCACTCCTGGTCCTGATCTGTCATATTCCCCCCAATGAGGGCCAATTAATTGCATGATTCTCTATTCTTCATTCAGATATGTGTATATGGATGACATTGGCCATCTTCCATGTGGATGGGGTGTGGATGGTGCCGATGCTTGGTGTGACTACAATGTGTAATGGAGCTGGGAGCACATGCCTGAGTTCATGTAGGATGCAGACAAGGATGTTATGTCCCATGGATTCTTACATTTGTTGCCTTTCAGTAGGCAACATATACCTGTTCACTGGTGATAAGGAGAGGGGTGCAGGTGCAGTGAATATCCACCCATAGTGATGCTGAGCAAAGGGGGGGGGTGATGTTTGCCCTAACCATATCTGCAGCAGATTGGCTATAGCTACGATGTGTGTGTATGTGGTCTGATTGGCCACCATTATAGGTTGGGTTGGTTTGTTGCCTCTGAGATTAAAGACATATCGGAAGATGGCCTTGTGATTGGCCTTGGTGGATGTGTCCAATTTGTACTTATAATTAGCCTTACAGTAATCCACCTGTGACCTTATAACCTTGTTCAGACAATGGCTGACTTATGCCAGGTTGGTGCCTATTCTGACTTTGCCCTATACAGCCAATATAGGGACCAAGTATGTGGTTTGTGTATCGTAGCTGTCCAGCAAATGGGATTACTCTGATCTAGTTAGGTTAACTCCAAAAAATGTTTAATGTGAAGCGCTTTTCGTCTTCCGCCTTTGGAAGACTTCTTCAGACAAAAGGAAAAACAAGTTTACAAACACAGTTTTAAAATAGAAAAGGCACCAACAAGCACAATTAATAAATAATTAAGCTGCCATTCAATTAACTATTTAAATGCTAGGTTAGAGGGTTAAAAGTGTTCCACATCAAAAACCTTTTCCTTGCACTAACAAGCTTATATTACATAATATAATCATTCATTTAAAACTTCATTTTTAAAAAAAAAAACATTAGTTCAAAACAGGAATTGAATGTAGAACTATACTCAAACATAAAAGTATAAAAGTAATAAAAGGACCACATGGTTGAAGGAAATGTAACCATAAATATATATATATATATATATATATATATATATATATATATATATATACACACACTTAAAATGCACCTACATGCATTACTGAAAAACAGGAAAACCAATAACGTACAATAGACTACTGTCACAAAGCAGCAAAATGATGGCAGTGTCTGTGAACTCTACTTTGGTGGAGGTAGGTTTTACAAGTAAGGTATTGCTGAGTCCATACAGCTATGTGGGTGTTCATATAGCTGTTTGTGGTAGGCATGGACACAAAGTCATAATACATTTGGACACCTTTCCAATTTCAAGCTGATAATCATGCTTATTGTAGTACGTATGGCTGTGTCAGAGCAATGCAACAACCAGTAGCTGTAGAAATGTCACTCTGTTGGATGCACAGTAACTAAGATTATACACGTGTACAACATGTACAGCTTAATTAACTGACATTTTGCATCCCATGTCTGTTGTTATGAGGTGGCCAAATATGCCTACTCATGCTGACATGTGCACAGGTAAAACCTGATATACATTTCTGTTCTATGTCTGTATGGCACACTGTATTCACACTCTTGCTGCACAGTCATCCCTCTCAACTCGTTAGAGCAGGACATCTGTAGGACGCCACACATACATGGGGGGCAATGGGACATAATTAGTGACACGGTGTTAATGTTGCTGTAACACGCTTGAGTATTTTGATAGCACAGAAGCCTTTGCATTGACTGGCATACCCTGGAGGTTCTACAGCACTCATATGGCAGGATAGAGGAGAAATGCTAGGAGTGTGGTAGTGAGGGTAAGAACTTTTAATGTTGTCAGTATGACTGGTATAGGGACAGAGATTGCTGATATGATGGTCAGGGGAAGGTTGCTATATTGTATGTGCAAGAAACCAGATGGAAGGAGAGTATGGTTAGGTGTATGGGAGGTAGATCACAATTGTGCTATCATGGTGTGGATGGGATGAGAAAGAGGGTAGGGGTTATCCTGAAGTAACAGTATGCCAAGAGTGTCTTTGGAGGATGAAATGAGTGTCTGATAGAGTGATGTTTAAGAAGCTGGAAACTGATGATGTAATGAAGACTGTTGTTAGTGCATATGCTAGGCAAGTTGGCTGTATGATGGATGAGAAAGAGAACTGTGAAATCAGTTGGATGACATGGTGATAACTGTACCCAAGGGTGACAGAGTGGCAATTGCAGCAGATTTCAATGGGCATGTTGGTGAAGGGAGCAGAGGGGATGAGGATGTGATGGGTATATATGGTGTTAAGCAGACAGTGAGATGGTAGTGGATTTGGCAAAAAGGATTGACATGGCTGTGGTAAATATGTATTATAACATGAGGGAGGACCATAGGGTGACATACAAGAGTGAAGGAAGATGCACACAGGTGGAATACATACAATGTAGAAGGGCCAGTTAGAAGGAGATTGGAGACTGTAAAGTGGTGAAAGAGGAAAGTGTATTTGGTCTGTAAGATGACATTGGTGATCAAGATGTGGAGGAATGTGAGGTCAGCACCAAGGATTAAATAGTGGGAACTAGAAAAGGGTGATTATGAGGTGTAGTTCAGGGAAGAGTTAAGACAGGTACTCGGTGGCAGTGATGATTTACCAAATATCTTGGTAAGTACAGCAGAGCTAGTAAGGGAGATGGCTAGAAAGGTTCTTGGTGACATGTGGCTGGAGGAAGGAGTTCAAGGAGACCTGGTGGTGGACTGAGGAAGTACAGGATGGTATACAGAGAAAGAGGTTGGGGAAGAAGGAGTGCGATTGTCAGAGAGATGAGTAAAGTAGACAGGAGTATAAGGAGATGAGGTGCATGGCAAACAGAGAGGTGGCATACACTAAGGATGAGGCATATGAAGAGTTGTATGACAGGTTGGACACTAAGCAGGGATGAAAGGACTTGTACCAATTGGCTAGACATAGGGACTGAGCTAGGAAAGATGTGCAGCAGATAAGAGTGATAAAGGATAATGAGGGAAACGTACTCACAAGCGAGGAGAGTGTGTTGAACAGATAGACAGAGTACTTTAAGACGCTGATGAATGATGAGAATGAGAGAAAGAAGGTTGGGTGATGTGGGTATGGTGAATAAGGAAGTGCAATAACTTACCCTGCAGGAAGTAAGGATAGCTATGAAGAGGATGAATACTGGAAAGCCTGTTGGTCTACATGACATACCTATGGAAGCATGGAAGTGTTTAGGGGAAATGGCAGTGGTGATTTTAACCAGATTATTTAATGATATCTTGGAAAGTGAGAGGTTGCATAAGGAGTGGAGAGAAAGTGTTCAGGTACCTTTTTAAGAATAAGGTTGATGTGCAGAGTTGTAGTAACTACAGTGGGTAACATTGATCAGTCACGGCATGAAGTTATGGGAAAGAGTAGTGGAAGGTAGGTTAAGCAGGAAGGTGATGAGTAGTGGTCAGCAGTATGTTTTAATGCCAGGAAAGAGCACTAGAGATGCAATGTTTGCTCTGAGAGTGTTGATGGAGAAGTTCAGAGAAGGTCAAGAGTTGCTTTGTGTCTTTCTGGACTTAGAGAAAACATATGACAGGGTGCCTAGAGAGAGGTTGTGGTATTGTATGCGGATGTCATGAGTGATAGAGATATATGTAAGAGTGGTACGGGATATGTACAAATGTGGTGTGACAACAGTGAGGTCTGCTGTGGGAGTGACAAATGCATTTAAGGTGGAGGTGGGATGGCATCAGGGATCAGCTGTAAGACCGTTCTTATTTTCAATGGTGATAGACAGGCTGACAGATAAGATCATACAGGAGTCCACATTGACTATGAAGTTGGCAGATGACATTGTGGTTTGTATTGAGAATAGGGAACAGATTTAGGAGACCCAGGAGAAGTGGAAATATGCTCTAGAGAGGAGAGGAATGAAGGTCAGCAGGACTAAGACAGAATAACAGAATATATGCGTGTGAATGATAGGGAGGATAATGGAATGTTGAGGATGCATGGATAGAGGAGTTGGCAAAGGTGGATGAGTTTAAATGATTGGGATCAACACTTCAGAGTAATGATGACTGTGGAGGAGAGTGAAGAAGAGAGTACAGGCAGGATGGAGAATGTGAAAAAGAGTGTCAGGAGTGATTTGTGACAGACAAGTACCAGTAAAAGTGAAAGAGAAGGTCTACAAGAGGGTAGTGAGACCAGCTATGTTATATGGGTTGGAGACAGTGGCATTGACAAAAAGGCATTATTCAGAGCTGGATGTGGCAGAGTTACAGATGTTAGGATTTGCACTGGGTGTGATAAGGGTGGACAGGATTATCAACTGGTATATGAGAGGGTTGGCCCATGTTGGACAGTTTTAAGATAAAGCTAGAGAGGCACGATTACATCAGTTTGGACATGTGCTAAGGAGGGATGCTGAGTATATTGGGAAAAGGATGGTAAAGATGAAGCTGCCAGGTAAGAGGAAAAGAGGAAGGCCTCAGATAAGCTTTCTGGATGTGGTGGGAGAAGACATGCAGTTGGTTGGTGTTGCAGAGCAAGATGCAGAGAACAGGTAGAAATGGCAACAGGTGATCCACTGTGGCGACCCCTAATGGGAACAACCAGAAGAAAAAGAAGGGGATGTTGTAATGTCAGTCCTTACAGAGTTGCCAATGATTTGCCAGATATAACACAACTCTATGAGTAAATGACTACAAATAAGAGGCACACATATGGTCAGTGTGCATAACACTGGACAGTTTAATGGTATGAGCTCAGTATATCACATGCAGTTCAACAAGCACATCTCCAACAGTACTTTACTATGCAACTACCATGTATAGGTCTCTCACATTTCTGAGACAAACAAATATATCATAGTTGTATTCACAAATAAGATATGGATACAACATCCCAGTAGTTGGCCTAGCATTGACACAGTCAGTATTGTTCAACATACACTGCAGTAATAGTCATGTGTGAGCCATCCTTTCCTGGGGTGAGTCAGGGGTCTGATCTATGTCACTGCAGACAGATCCAGATGCTATGGCCATCGGTTCTGATCAGCAATATATCAGTACAGCAAATCTTATTAAGACATATATGTTAAACGTCCTATTTCCAATTCTTACATAACCCCTACTGCATTCCATTACATGCTTACTTGTATGACATACTTGTTCTTTTTTTCAACTGTAAGTGGTTATATCCTGCTTGATATTTTTTTCTTTTCATTCTCTCTCTCTCTCTCTCTCAAGGATGTAGGGTATACATCTGTTTTGCGTAGGCATCAGCTTGCCTCTTGTAGGTAATGCTCATAAGCAACTGATGACCTGTGCACCAATTGGTATCGCCCACTTGCTAATTGCATGCAGAATAGCTGTGTTATTATTCATATAGCCAATGGCATGGCAACAGACTCCTATAACTGAATACTTCATGTGGGCATTCGCCCTTTTCCTTGCCAGTGAGGAGAACTTCATGGAGGTGTGTGAACAACAGCACCACAGAGGAAATTTGGAAATACCCCTTACAACCAAAACTGTGGAGAGAGGCCAACAAAATGGGGAAGAATGTTACAAATATAGTGACAGAATGTAGGTATTGCTGTTATACATTTGGATTAATGCTAGTCTAACAGGGTTTGTCTGGACATGGAGTTTCTGCGTGATTTTAACTCTCACAGTGTTATGTGTTTGACACAACTCTGAAATGTACGGCTATCGACAGAATGGACAGAGTTTGGACTCCTATGTTTGGCGTATTCCTCAGACATTTTTTGTCTTTGGAAAATCAGTAGCATACTCTGAGGATTGCAGTCAGTAACTGCTAACATCCATTTGTGTTTCTGACTTCATATCCCTCAGAAAAGATGTGTTACAACTAACTCTGTTACACCAGCAACTTTCTGTTTATAACAGCAATAGTTCAAAGATGACCTGTTTTGGGGCCTCTATCCCACAATTATGTCAGGCTTTGTCCAGATGTCATGCAGTAAGAGGTTGATAGGTATGGTATATGATTATTTAGTGCCTACATTCCTGATATCATCCCAGTGATGTATCAGACTGCCAGACATGTTATGTGTCAAAGACCTTATATATGAGGGGAAAGCCTGGACATTCTGTGGGACTCTGTACAGTTAACAGGTCTGTGTATTTCTGGCAATTGTTGACAGACTGTCAGGACTGTGTAGCAGTGTAGTGTGTCAATGTTATTTCACCTGTGTAGGGAGGGGGTGGATGTATGTGTTATGGCTCCTTTTCTATCTGCCTGTGCATGCTGCTTTTGTTTCTGGTGGTCTATCGACTGTAGATGTTTGTAGGGGCAGACTGAGACATGTCGCATACCACAGTCAGGCATCATACTACACTGTGAATTGGGCCAGTATATGTAGGGTTAGTGCGTGAGTGGCAAACATGTTGAGATGCTTTTGTTCACACACTGCTTATACTGTACTATCACTTTGGTTTACCAGTATGTCACTGTGACTGTGGTGGAATTGGTTGTGGGTATGGACTTTCACACTCATGTCTGTTTTTCAGTGCTGTTACATCCTTGTAGTGCCTGACATATTTGCCAGTACATGTGCAATTCCCCATAGTGATTTTGGGTTAGTGTTGAGTCAGTCTGACTGTAGTTGGTGATATACTTAGCAGCTGAGTGTAGTTTTCCTAATGTGATGTTATGTCCAGATATTTGTAGGATGTAATGTTGCCTGGCCCCCATAGGTGATGCATGTTTTTGACACATCAGTCGGATGATGTGAGGATTTCACCTCCATAAGTGTTGTGTATTTTTGACACATCAGTGGGATGATGTGAGGATTTCAGTCACTAACTAGTGAGAAGTAATTGAGTGTTGGACTTGTGCTATTTCAGTCAACATATGGTAAGACAGACATGAGGATGTTACTGCAGCAACTGTGTCAGCTTATCTACTCCAGTATTTCAGATATGTCCCTCTTTTCATGGCTTTCTCCCCCCACTTTGTCAGGCTTGGTCCAGATTCATTGCACTAAAGGGTTCTGAGCCTACATCTCGACTGTCTGGATTATTGCAGTATGTCCAGGTTTATTGCTCATATGTCTGGTTTATTCCACAGATCCATTATTTTTATATCCCTGGTAAATTACTGTGATTATCTGAGGATTTCTGACAGTAAATGATGACATAAATTTCAGTTTCAGAACTCACATCGTTCAGAACATGTATGTTGAAACAAACCCTCTCACTCTGGCAACATTCTACATTTATAAGAGCAATATTTAAAATATGTTCTTAGTTTGGGCCAATTTTCCCCGCATTTAGAAAGGGACTATATTAGATAATAGAACTTTCAAAAGTTCGACTGTCATATGGTCGACACCATATGATCAAACTTTTAACAGTTTGAAAATCTAATAAAAAAATAAACTACACAAATAACCTACCTGAACATTGTAAGCAGGGAATAAACTACACAAATAACCTACCTGAACATTGTAAGCAGGGGGGCAAGCACTCCAGCACACCCACACCCCCCACTCATTAAATATACCAACTCCAAGATCGGACTACAGTGCAGAAAAAGGAAATCGTCCCATTCCACGCTATACAGAGATCTCCATTAAAATGTTTGAACTATCAAAAATTCCATCATATGGTGTCGACCATATGACACTTGAACTTTTGAAAGTTTGATTATCTAGTATAAACCCTTTAGACAGACTTTGTCCAGATATCTTGCACTAAGAGGTTGAGCGGTGAGTATGGTTGTGAGGTATGACTCAACTATATGTTATGAGCACATACACACATATATATATATATATATATATATATATATATATATATATATATATATATATATATATATGTGTGTGTGTGTGTGTGTGTGTGTGTGTGTGTAAATATATATATTTACTTTTTATATATATTTAATTTTATATATATATATATATATATATATATATATATATATATATATAATATATGGTTCCCCTTTATAATTGCAAAATACTGAAATCTTTAATTTCAGTATTTCGCGACCATAAACGTGAATTTTTAAAATGTCGAAACTGCATAATTGCAAATTTGAATATTTCAAATTTGCGGTTATGGCTTATGTTACGTGACATATGCTGTTTGGTTTGGATGTTGTTCGGCGTATTGTATGGATTACGTGGAATCTAAGGTAAGTAAGGGTTTTGTAAGGGTTTTGGGTGGGAGTTTGAGATTATGTGAGATTGTTTGTAAATTGTATGTGTGGGTTAGGATAGCAAGGTGAATGTATGCGTGTGGAATTGTTGGATGTGTTGATATCTGTCTATGTGTAATGTGTGTGTGTGTTTGTGTGTGTATGTGTGTGTGTGTGTGTGTTCTAGGCACTGTGTAATGTCTGGGTGTGAGTTTACTGTCTTTTACTGTTTGCACAATCTCGGAGTTAGTATATATAAGTAGGGGAGCGTGGGGGCACAGCCTCCCACATGGGGGTGCAGGGGGGCTTGCACCCCTGCTTATGTGTAGTGTTAGTATGTGGATGTGTGGTGTTTTGTTTTTGTGTGTTTATTTGTTTTGTAATGTGGGTGTTGTGGTTTATGTGTGGTGTGGTGTATGCCGTGTGTTCAATATTTGTAATTTCGGGATTGTGAAAATTCAGTATTTGAAGGTTTCGTCTTTATGGTCGCGAAATACTGAAATTTGAGATTTTGGTATTTTGTGATTATAAAGTGGAACCATATATATATATATATATATATATATATATATATATATATATATATATATATATATTTTATATGTGTATCTCTATTTATATTATGTATATAAATTTCCATATATATGCATCTCCCTACATATATATATATGTGTGTATTTATAAATACAAAACCTGACTGATTCTATGGAATCTTTTCCCTGCTATTGAATGACTCTGCTGCATGATATGTTTGAAAAAGCATGAGCAATATTTACAACTCAAGTGGTGTAATGGTACATTGCTTTGACTATGGTGAAAAGGTTTCTGGGTACGAGACTTGACAGGGCTGATTATCTTGTTGCAAGACAGAACAGTGGCTGATGGAAACAGAGTGATTAAAGCAGTTGCATGTGGGTTTGTTCAGATTTGCGTGACGCTACGTGATGCTAACACATGGTTAAACGTATAGATGCTTAATCTGTGTTGGCTTCACATAGCAACATTTGCCAGTGCACACATCCACTTAGCTGAGCTACCTGCTGCTTAGCATTCATGTTTGAGCAATGCTTAAACCTGCTAAGCATTGCTAACCATTGCTCACAGTTCATTCTTATAAAATATCTTTTATATATATATTTCTAGATATATTATATTATATTATACTATTATTATTATATTATAATGTTATATTATTATAATATTATAATATATTATTATATATTATATTTGTATATATTTTTTATATATTTCTTATAAAATATAAAATGTGCTTTCATTACAATAGCAATGGGTGTAACTATACTGTATGGGACACAATCCTCTGAGGTACAAGCTCTGTGGACCTAAACCTTGTCACTACAATAAACACAACATGCTGGAGGAATATATTCCTGTCCCAGAGACGTCCCATACTCTGGAACAAACTACCTATCTATATCAAACAAAGCTCCTCATTAGCACTCTTCAAGAAAAATCTTGATGATTGGATGGGAAATAGGAAATTCACCCCGGGGATCACCTCTGTGGCTCTGCTCGACAGAAGTCCAGGAAAATCATTTTCTTGGGTGGCGAAAGCCAGGGTACATTTTTGGCTAGGATTATATAGGCCCTAGGGCCAATAGCCTAGTACCTACTTATGAACATGTGAACTTATGAATATGAGATCTCTTTGGTGTTTTGTAAGCTGTCTGCAAGCCATGGCTGTTGCTGTTGCAGGCAATTGAGCAAATGTCATGAATATCCTACTTGAACAACAGCCTGTTATTTAGTGTTACCCAGAATGCCTTTACTTGATGACAGGTGTGTCCCAAGCAAACTGAATGCTGTCAGTAGATCACAAGCTGCTGTAATACAATATTATCTGAAGGGTGTGCACACATATGCATCCAGCTTATTTTAAGGTTTGTATAGTCCATATTTGGTGCCCAACAGATTGGTTGGTTTTACAAGTGAATTGTTCATGTTATGGGTCATATTAAAGGTTGTAAAAGTTGTGGACTGACATATTGTGGTCTCAATGTTTATATATCACAAACACCTGGCATCTAAACAGGGATGTGTACACATTTTCTATCCACTGTATAAGAGTAATGTTTCAAACATGTCCCTACCTTAGGCCGTTTGTACCCCCGTTTTGCTGGTCTCTGTCCAGAAGTCTTGCACTGACAGGTTGTGAGGAATGCTACAGGAATGTTACATTCTCTTCAGACTGGCCCCTGTAGTGACCACTGTGATGCAATGCAGTTAACCCCACCACAAGTGAACATGCACATAGAGCAATACTGATATGAATGTCAGTTGTGTGCATGGTAAATTGTGTGCCCTTGACATGGCTGGGGTATTGGCAAACCACAACAGAACAATTCCATACTCACCAGCTTCATATGCAGACCAGAGGAACCTAGGTAGTTGTGGAAGAAAGGTATTGTCAGTAGACTCCTCACATGTGGCATTGGTAAAGGATGGATGCAGCATGTCTGCACATTTACAGTACAACCCTCAACACTACACAAATTGCTGTCCTTCGGCATAGGTGTGCACTTCTGTGCATTAGAAAACCCCATACACAACTGCAATCTGACCTGACACATGCACATAAATACTCTACAGATACAAGTCTAGTAATCTCCTCTGGCTCCTTACCTGCATGCTCCTCGTCCATTGTTTGGTGCCACCCACCTCCAGCATGTAGGAGTCTGTACCCTGATGTTGTACTGGGATGGGTGCCCCAAGGTTGGTGAGGAGTTCCTTGATGTGTGTTACTGGGGGCTGCATGGCTGGCCCCCACCTGTGGCTGTACAGTCCCTGGCCACAGCAGCAGCCCTTTGCCGACCATGGCATATGATGTTGGTTGCATGATGCTGGACCTGCTCGTATGTACGTGTGTGCAGGCTGACATCATTTTTACCTGGTGGACAAGGTCATCCCACAGGGCGGTCTTCTCCCACAGATGTTGCTGGCTTTGGCCAAATGTTATTGCATGGTGCTGTAGTATGACTTATATGATAATGGTTGTTTCAGCAGCTGAAAATGTTGCCCTTCGCTGGTGCGACATTGCACCTGGAAGATGTAAACAGAGAAGCACTTCACAGGACCTCATAGATTTGCCAACAGTAAGTACAGAACCTGCACATGTACATTGAATACCAGTAGCCACCACTCACAACCACACCATACCCCTGTAATCTGTCAATACAGTATCAGCTTGCATTGCCTGATCTTGATCTGTCATATTCCCCCCAATGAGGGCCAATTAATTGCATAATTCTCTATTCCTCATTCAGGTATGTGTAGACAGATTTGGCCATCTTCCATGCGACTGGGGTGTGGATGGTGCCTAGGCTTGGTGTGACTATATTGTGTAATGGAGCTGGGAGCACATGACTGAGTTCATGTAGGATGCGGACAAGGATGTTATCATGTCCCATGGATACTTACGTTTGTTGCCTTTCAGTAGGCAACATGTACCTGCTCACTTGTGATGAGGAGAGGGGTGTGGGTGCTATGCATATACACCTACAGTGATGCTGAGCAAGGGGGGTGATGTTTGCCCTAACCATATCTGAAGAAGGTTGACTATAGCTATGCTGTGTGTGTATGTGGTCTGATTGACCACCATTACAGGTTGGATTGGTTTGTTGCCTCTGAGATTGAAGACATATGGGAAGATGGCCATGTGATTGGCCTTGGTGGATGTATCCAATTTGTACTCATAGTTAGCCTTACAGTAATCCACCTTACAGTAATCCATTATGTGCTTGTTCAGACAATGGCTGACTTAATGCCAGGTTAGTGCCTATTCCAATGTTGCCCTGTACAGCCAGTATAGGGACCAAGTCTGTGGTTTGTGTATTGCTGCTGTCCAGCAAAGGGAAATACTCTACTTTGCTGGAGGCAGGTTTTACAAGTAAGGTATTGCTGAGACCATACAGCTATGTGGGTGTTCATATAGTTGTTTTTAGTAGGCATGAACACAAAGTCATAACACATTTGGACACCTCTCCAATTTCAAACTGATAATCATGCTTATTGTAGTACCTATGACTGTGTCAGGGCAATGCAACAACCAGTAGCTGTAGAAATGTCACTCTGTTGGATGCTCAGTAACTAAGATTACACACGTGTACAACATGTACAGCTTAATTAACTAACATTTTGCATCCCACGTCTATTATTATGAGGTGGCCAGATACACCTACTCATAGTGACATGTGCACAGGTAATACCTGATATACATTTCTGTTCTATGTCAGTATGGCACACTGTATTCACACTCTTGCTGCTCAGTCATTCCTCTCAGTTCGTTAGACCAGGACATCTGTAGGACACCACACATACATGGGGGGAACAATGAGACAAAATTAGTGACACTGTCTTAATATTGCTGTAACACACTTGAGACATTTGATAGCACAGTAGCTTTTGCATTGACATGCATACCCTGCAGGTTGTACAGCACTCATATGGTAGGATAGAGGAGAAATGCTAGGAGTGTGGTAGTGAGGGTGAGAACATTTACTGTTGGCAGTATGACTGGTATAGGGACAGAGATAGCTGATATTATAGGTTCATAGGTTCATAGGTAGGTACTAGCCTTGCTGCCTGAAGGCATTTATAAGCCTAGCCAGAATGTGTTGGCTTTCACCGCCTTCTTAGATTTTTTCCCTGTGCCTCTGTCCAGCAGAGCCAATGAAGTGATCCTCAGGGTAAACTTTCTGTTTCCCATCCACTCATCCAAGGTTTCTCTTGAAGAGTGTTAGTGAGTAGCTCTGCCCAATATAGATTGGAATCTTGTTCCAAAGCATGGGAAGTTTCTGGGACAGGAATCTATCCCTCCAGCATGTCCTATTTGTTGTTGTGGTGAAGTTTAGATTCCTAGAGTGTGTGGCTTGAGGGGATAAGGTTTTCTTTAGGTGGAGCATGTCCATCAATTCTGGGTTGGACATGGCCTTGTATGTCAGGCAGAGATCACCTCTGAGTAGGCGGTATGCAACAGAGTACAGCTGGAGTTTCTTCAGTTAAGCTGCATAGGGCATCTGTCTGAGGCCAGTGATCCTCTTGGTGAGGTACGTCTGTGGTCTTTCCAGCTGTTGCAGGTGTCTTGTAAGGTACATCCCAAGTGGGGCATTGTACTCTATGATGGGTCTGATGAGTGATGAGTAGAGGGGCACAATGACCTCCTTTGATCTGGATGCAAACCCTTTTGTGATTAGGTGGGCCACATAGAAGGATTTTCTAACCACTTCGGTAATGTGATTATCAAAGGAGAGATTACTATCTACTTGGGTCCCCGGATCCCTTATTACATTTTCCGTATTTAGGGGGCTACCACCTATGTGGTAGTTTGAGGGTACTTCGTTTTTTTTCCGAAGGGGATGACTATGCACTTTTTAGCATTTAGCTTGAGGCCATGATTTTGACACCAGGTATCCATCTCAGTGAGACCCTTTTAGAGGATGTCTGTGTCAGCTGGAGAGTCAATTATAGCTCCTAGTTTGCAGTTATCTGTGAACTTGGTCAGCCATAGTCCTCCTGTGCTTGCCTGTACCTCTGAGAAGTATAAGCCGAACAGGAGGGGTCCTAGGACTGAGCCCTGGGGAATGCCACTTGTAACCAGTTTAGAGTCAGACCTTGCTCCTGCAACTCTCACCATGTGGGTTATGCCCATGAGCCAATTGGCAACCCATCTTGTGACACAGGGGTTTATTTTCAGGCTGGTGAGCTTGTCTATAATACCATAATGGGGAATGGTATTGAAGGCTTTTGCGAGGTCTAGGTAGGCTGTGTGTACCACCTTTTCCTCATCTATAGCCTTGGTAACTATCTCAAAGAAGTCCACCAGGTTTAGGAGGCATGATCTGCCCTTAACAAAGCTGAACTGGGTAGGGTCAAGTATTTGGAGGTTCACAATGTCTCCGTTATTGAGTTCCATGATGATGTGCTCCATAGCCTTGCAGACCAAGCTAGTCAGGCTTATAGGGCGATATTTCCCGGGGTCTGTTGAGGCTCCACCTTTGTGGAACAGAATAACTGTTGCTGTATGCCACTCTATGGGTACGTAGCCTATGGAGAGGCTGAGTTTTAACAGTGTGTTTAGGTGAGGTGTTAGTTCGTCTTTGAGCTCGTGTAGGACGCAGCCTGTGATGCCGTCCAGTCCCATTGATGCTGTGTTTTTTGGCTTTGGAGAGGGCTGTTTTAACCTGAGTGTCTGTGAGTTCAGGGGCTCTACATTCTTCTGGTATGGTTATGGGCCCTTTTGGGGGTGAGAGGAGGGTGAAGTTTGCACTGAACCTGTCTGCCAGGATGTTGGCAATATCGGTTGGTTCAGCGTATTTTGTGCCATTCTGCATTAACTCCGAGCAGATTTGTGCATTGAAACTTAGATTCTTGACATAGCTAAAGAATGCCTTGTGGTTATCTTTGTAGTCCTTGGCAATTTTTCTTTTGAAGCTCACCTTGGGCGATGTTATGAGGGATCGTAGTTTCTTGTTGATACTGGTCAGGGATGTCTTCCCTTCTTGGGATTTTACTCTTTTCTGTACTAGTTTCCTCCTTCTATTGTATAGCTTATTTATGGCAGGGGTCCACCAGACTGGTTTCCTTTTCTTGGAGGAGTGAGTCTTGGTTTTGCTTGGGATAGCATGACCCATGCATTCTTGGTGGTGCCCGTAGAATGCATTAGTAAAGGATTTGGCAGCTTGGACAGTGTTATCCTTTAACATGGGGGCTTTGAAACTTTCCACCTCGGTCTTAAGTAAATTGAAGATTGCTTTTGAAAACTTTTTTATGGTGGTTTTCTTGTCCAGGGGTGGGGTCAGAATGTGGATATCCAAAGTGATTTGTTTATGGTCAGATCTAACCAGCTGGGGGGGTTAACCTCCGGTGTGAAACACCGGTCGCCAATGTTGGTGATGACCAGGTCCAATATGTTATCACCTCTGGTGGGAGTGTTGACCATTTGATCCAGGGTGTTTGAGTTTATAAATTCTAGGAAATGTTGAGCAAGGGAGTTAGTACTTGAGTAGTTCTCCCAGTTAATGTTTGGGTAGTTGAAATCACCCAATATTAGGGTGTTTGGTAGGACCTTTATGTTTTCCAGTGTTTCCAGAAATGTGGAATGGAGGTCCTTTTATATGGTGGGTGACCTGTAGCAAGCTACAATTTGAATTGCAGTTTTGCCTGTTGTTAGTTGCACATGGATGATCTCTGAAGCATCATTGTGTGCCACTAACCTGGAGGTGTGGGTATCCTTGATGAATATGGATACTCCCCCACCTTTTGTATTTTGGTCTGGGTTCTGGGGCTGAAATGTATGGTATGAGTTATAGCCTGGTAGTGTTGGGATGCTCTCTGGAGCCTTAAACCAGGTTTCTGTTACTGCACATAAATCGATTTTCTCCATACTGAGGAATGCCACAAGTGCATGCATTTTGAGGTTTAGACTTCTGGCATTGAGTAGCATTGCCCTCAGATTTTTGTTACTTGTGCTATTTACGGTGGTAGGTTTGTCTTTTGAGCCTTGCCTAAAAACGCACTATGGGGGTGGCAAGAGCCTTGGCCAGTATTCAAAAGCCTAAGAGTGACAAGTGCAAGCTGTCTCTAGCGAAGCAGCGTGCCTTGTCGAGCATGTCATCCCAAGTGGACAGACACTGGATCCCCATTGAATGACACCAGAAACTTAGCCAATTTTTGAAATTGATAATTTTTTTTTTTCATACCGTGGTATCATTCTTGGTGGAGGCAGGATGCTACTCAGGGTCAGGGTCATACCAGCCTGGGCTACGTGATCAGAGAGCTCTTCCATGTCTCTTTTCATGTAGTCCAGGGAGGTACGGCTCAGGTCATTCACACCAATGTGGACAATGACAGTCGTATTTGTACTTATTCTGGAGTGACCTGAGTGCTTGTGTTATGTGGCGGATCCTGGCACCCGACAGGCAGCTAACAGTAACCTTCTCCTTATTCAGCCTAGTGAGTAGGAGTGTGCCTGACTATAGAGTCACCTATTACTAGTATGTTGGGTATGTTATTTTGCCTTAAGGGATGTGATTGCATGGCACACTGGTTTTGTGAAGTATGATTGTTCATGGTTTGTGTTGGTGGGTGGAGGTTGCTTGGATTTCTGCACTGGAGGTCTCTGTTGCTTTTGCAGATTTTTATTTAGAGCCACAGAGTATAGTTTTGTGTATTTATGTTTGTTTTTTGCCGGTGCTGGTTTAATGGGTCTATGTGAGACTGGTGGTGTGATGCCAGTATTTCCCTTCTCCTCTTGACTGTATGATCCAGTCTTGGGTTGAGAGAGCTTAGCCTCCAGTTTGGCTGTATTATTGCATCTCTCGCATGTATTAGTGCTTGGTGGTAGGAGGAGAGGGTTGCCTGTGTACATGAGGCAGTTGTAACATTGCCTCAAAATGCCCAGATTCACCAGTTGGACTGGAGATTACACCTGAAACTGCCCTTTGGACATGCCTGGATAGGTACAGTGAACTGTTTTACTGAATGGCTGGTAAGGTCTAATAGAGAGCCTTGTCCTTCTGTACAGTATAGGGGGTCTAGTGATAGGGTTTATACGTGCTTGCTATGAGTTTTGAGCAAGTGCTAGACTGAGAAATGAATATCTTGAGTGCTTAAGTTGAAAGTTTGCCTAGTTCCAAGGGAAAATTTGAAGAGGAGACTTTGTGGAGCCATGAATTGTTATACCCTAGCTAACTGGCACTGCCCAGTGTGCAAAACTGGGCAAATGCGTTTTTTATAGCAGGGAAATGAAAGAGATAGAAATTAGCCCAAAATGGCCAATAAACTACTAATTTCTGGGCTGAAACCACTCCCCCAGGGACAGATAGGCTGCTCAAAGCTCCCCTCTCTCACAGGTGAACAGAGAAACTTCCTTCTATCCAAGTAAGGTATGGGCAAACACAGAAATTTGTAATACAGCCCTGAATTCAGCACTAATCTGAAAACTGGACTATACTACCTTAGAAAGGTGGGAAACAAGTATATATATATATATATATATATATATATATATATATATATATATATTTTTTTTTTTTTTTCAGAAAATAAAGCAGATAAAATAAAAAAAACACTTTAAATCCATAGAAAATTATACTTATTGCTATATATCTCAGTTCAGAGTTGTAGACAATGTCACTAGTAATAAAGTAGGAAGAAACACAAATACAGTAAAAGCAGACAAAGTGCAATTTATATATATATATATATATATATATATATATATATATATATATATATATATATATATATATATAAAAACAATAGAAAACGAGCAAACTGATTTAAACAAGTTACCCAATTAAAATACCAATCAAAAAAGCGGGTTCCCCTGATGGCAATGAAACGATAGATGTAATCCAAAAAAATGAGACGCTGAATGCTCTGCTACAAGTTCATAAACATTTATTCATAACGATGAGTGAGCGCTTTCGCCATAAGGCTTTATCAAACTCTTAAATTAGTTTTTAATGTTTTAAGAGTTTGATAAAGCCTTATGGCGATTGGATTACATCTATCGTTTCATTGCCATCAGGGGAACCCGCTTTTTTGATTGGTATTTTATTTCTTCTCACTTGCGTGGAACCCCGCCTCTGTTTGTGGCTGCACTGCTTTGGGACTGTGAAAAAAAAAAAAAAAAGTTACCCAATTAACCAGAAAAAAGCTCAAAACTGAGCCCTGTTCCAGCAGTCTTCAATCAGACAAGTTCTAACTGCACACTCACTCTACTAGGGTGCAGGAGAACCTTCTCGAAAAAAAAAATATGGCCTGGATCAGTGCTCAAGTTATACAAACAAAGCTAGATTCAGCAGGCCTGACTCTGGTCCTATGCTACACCAACAAGGCGCACCAATTTCAGAAAGAAACAGTTTGAATAAGCAGGCACAATAAGCCTGTGACCAGAAATTCACAGCTCAGAAGGACAGAATACAGCCTCTCCTCCCACAAGAGTGCAGACCACAAACCTTCTTAATGTAGAAAAACTGGCCTGAAGCCCAAGTGCTTAAACCAGAACTAATACACTTTTAGAGTAGCAGACACTGAGCCTTCAGTCATCAATTCCCAGCTTAAAAGGATGTAAGCTACCTGTCCTGTGACAACAGTGCAGACCACAAGCTTTCTTAATGAAAAACAACTGGTATGAAGCCCAAGTGCTTAAACCAAAAGACTTAGAATAACAGCTACAATTTAATCAGGCTTCTACCAAGCAGTAATAAATGCAGCAGAATAAATAAAACTGAATACTTTAAAGAAGAGGCAAAAGCAAAATAAAGTAGGAGGAAACACAAATACAGTAAAAGCAGATGAATAAAGTGCAATTTTTTTTTTCTGTAAAGAGTAAGGAGAGAGGAAGGAAGAACCTAAGTGGGTTGGCCTTCTCAAATCTTCACTCTGTATTAAGTAGAGTGAACACTAGACTCAGAATATGATCTCACTGTATTCGGTTAAGTGAGAAAATGAGATGGACTCAGGAGGAGTGCTCAAATACAGACTTACAGGAGGGGCGGGCAATTCCAAAGCCACCAACACTAACAACAAAACAAGAACAGGGAGGGTGGTTAGGGACAAACAGTAGATTGACTCACAGCACACACACTATTCAAGGAAACACACAATTAGGGTCAGAAAAAATGAAAAACAGTACTTTTAAAACTGCAAGTTTGTACTTAACTTCATCTTCTAATGCAGGTGATTATAGCCAAGCAAGTCTCTCTGAAGTTGAGCATAAATGATTTCTCAAACTTTGTGGCTAGCGCTTAAAGTACAGAGGAATCCCTCTAGGCTATGAGTTAAATATCAGCTAACAAGAAGTGAGAAGACCACCACCCCCTCTTATAGCAGAGAGACACTGATGACCAGGGGCAGGTAGCTATATTGTATGTGCAAGAAACCAGATGGAAGGGGAGTATGGCTAGGTGTATGGGACGCAAGTCACAATTGTGCTATCATGGTGTGGATGGGATGAGAAAGGGGGTAGGGGTTATCCTGAAAGAACAGTATGCCAAGAGTGTCATTAGAGGATGAAATGAGTGCCTGATAGACTGATGTTTAAGAAGCTGGAAAGTGATGGTGTAATGATGACTGTTGTTAGCGCATATGTTATGCAAGTTGGTTGTGTGATGGATGAGAAAGAGAACTGTGAAGTCAGTTGGATGACATGGTGATGACTGTACCCAAGGGTGACAGAGTGGTGACTGCAGCAGATTTCAATGGGCATGTTTGTGAAAGGAACAGAGGGGATGAGGAAGTGATGGGTATGTATGGTGTTAAGCAAAGTAATGCAGACAGTGGGATGGTAGAGGATTTTTCAAAAAGGATGGACATGGCTGTGGTGAATATGTACTATAAAATGAGGGAGGACCATAGGGTGACATACAAGAGTGAAGGAAGATGCACACAGGTGGAATATATCCAATGTAGAAGGGCCAGTTTCAATGAGATTGGAGACTGTAAAGTGGTGACAGAGGAAAGTGTATTTGGTCTGTAAGATGATGTTGGTGATCAAGAGGTGAAGGAGTGTGAGGGCAGCACCAAGGATCAAATGGTGGGAACTAGGAAAGGGTGATTGTGAGGTGTAGCTCAGGGAAGAGTTAAGGCAAGCACTGGGTGGCAGTGATGATTTTACCAAATATCTGGGGAAGTACGGCAGAGCTAGTAAGGGAGATGGTTAGAAAGGTGCTTGGTGTGACATGTGGATGGAGGAAGGAGTGCAAGGAGACCTGGTGGTGGACTGAGGAAGGACAGTATACAGAGAAAGAGGTTGGGGAAGAAGGAGTGCGATTGTCAGAGAGATGAGTAAAGTAGACAGGAGTATAAGGAGATGAGGTGTATGGCAAACAGAGAGGTGGCAAAGGCTAAAGATGAGGCATATGAAGAGTTGTACGACAGGTTGGACACTAAGGAGGGATGAAATGACTTGTACCAATTGGCTAGACGTGGGGACTGAGCTTGGAAAGATGTGCAGCAGATAAGAGTGATAAAGGATAATGAGGGAAACGTACTCACAAGTGAGGAGACTGTGTTGAGCAGATGGACAGAGTACTTTGAGAAGCTGATGAATGAAGAGAATGAGAGAGAGAAGGTTGGATGATGTGGGTATGATGAATCAGGAAGTGCAATAACTTACCAAGGAGGAATTAAGGATAGCTATGAAGAGTATGAATACTGGAAAGCCTGTTGGTCCACATGACATACCTATGGAAGCATGGAGGTGTTTAGGGGAAATGACAGTTGTGTTTTTAACAAGATTGTTTAATGATATCTTGGAAAGTGAGAGGTTGTCAGAGGGAAGCCTTCTAGCTTATCAGTGGGAGTGGTAAGCATTAGGTAGCCTATCTACCACAAGAGGAGTGATCCCTGGCCCAGAAATTGTAGCTATTTGGCTGTTTGAGCAGTTTTATTCCATCTCTTTCAACTTTCTGGTTTTAAAACCGCACTTGTGCTTGTTTCCTGCCTTTCCTATAACTAGACTAGTCTGGATACAGAGTTACTGTATCCAGGATTGTTTGTAAGCCTCTGAGCCCCCCAAACCTTTTTGTATTGCAGGGAAGCCTTCAAGCTTATTATTGGGAGTGGCAAGCACTAGGGAGCCTATCCTCCACAGGAAGAGTGAGTTTTGGCCAAGAAATTGTAGTTTACTGGCCGTTTGGGCAGTTTTCCATCTCTTTCAACTTGCTGGTTTAAAAGACCACATCTGCGCTTGTTTCCCATCTTTCCTGTAACTAACCTACTGGGAAGCACTAGAAAGCCTTAAACTGATACAAGCCTTCTAGCTTAGAAGAGAGACTTTGGAGTGATTAAGTATCAGTTTTCTGTATTTTCTTGCTGTACTTAACTGTTTTCTGCCTAAACGCCAATTTTCCAGCATTTATTGTGATTTAAAAGCTTGTTTTTTCACATATTATACTTATTTGACTGTCGGCACTTTTAAAAATATTTTTTTTGTTTAAATAATTTGTTTAACTGTTGTAGGCTACACACTAAAATGTGATAGCCTTCTTCTGCTCTTCTGTAGTCATTTAAAGCTGTTTTAACTGCATGTTTTACTGTTTTTGCCTTATCTTTAAAAAAAATCATTGTTTCCCATCTTTCTAAGCTAGTATAGTCCATTTTTCAGGCTAGTGCTAAATTCAGAGTTGTGTTGCAAGTTTCTGACATGTCCATACCTTACTTGCATAGAAGGAAGTTTCTCTGTTCACCTGTGAGCGAGGGGAGCTTTGAGCAGCCTATCTGTCCCTAGAGGAGTGGTTCCAGCCCAGAAGTTAGTAGTTTATTGGCCATTTTGGGCTAATTTCTATCTCTCATTTCCCTGCTATAAAAAATGTGTTTGCAAGGTTTTGCACGCTGGGCTCCAATAAGTCTCCTCTTCAGTTTTTCCCTTGAAACTAGTCTAACTCTCAACCTAAGCACTCAAAAAGCATCCTACAGTCCAGCACTTGCTCAGACCTAATAGGAAGCACTAAAATACCCTGACACTTGATTGCCCAGTAGGGCAAGGCTCTTTATTCACCCCTCACCAACCAAGCAACTAAACAGCTCACCCTACTATTCAGGCATGACCAAAGGGCAATTTTAGATGTACTCTCCAGTCCAGCTGGAGAATCTGTGTATCCTGAGGCAATGTCACAACTGTCTCATGTACACAGACAGCCCTCTCCTCCTACCACAAAACGCTAACATATGCAAGAGATGCAATAATACAGCCAAACTGGAGGCTAAGCTCTCTCCACCCAAGACTGGAACAGACAGTCAAGAGGAGAAGGTTAACACTTGCACCACACCTCCAGCTACACATAGACCTACTAAACCAGCACTGGCAAAAAATACACAAATACACAAAATCATACTTGGTGGCTCTAAATAAAAACCTGCAAAAGCATCGGAGACCTCCAAAGCAAACACCCAAACAACTTGCTCCTCCTGTCACAAACCAGACAACACATAAAACACAAAATTAGCTTATTGCACAATCACAGCCCTTAAGGTGAAATAACATGCCTAAAACACTAGTAATAGGTGACTCTACAGTCAGGCACACTGACGCCCCACTCACTAGGCTGGACAAGGAGAAGGTTACTGTTAGCTGCCTGTTGGGAGCCAGAATTCGTCACATAACACAAGCACTCAGGTCACTCCAGAACAAGTACAAATATGACTCTGTCATTGTTCATGTTGGTGTGAATGACCTGAGACGTACCTCCCTGGACTACATAAAAAGAGATATGGAAGAGCTCTCTGATCATGTAGCCCAGGCGGGTATGACCCTGACCCTGAGTAGCATCCTGCCCTCACCAAGAATGATACCTCAGCATAAAGAAAAAAATGATCAATTTCAACAATTGGCTAAGCTTCTGGTGTCATTCAAAGGGTATCCAGTGTCTATCAGCCTGTAACTACATGAGCGACAAGCCGCGTTGCTTCACAAGAGATGGCTTGCACCTGTCACCTGTAGGCTTTTGAATACTGGCCAAGGCTCTTTCTGCCCCCATAGTGCCTTTTTTAGGCAAGGCTCAAAAGTCAAACCCACCTCCGCAAACAGCAAAATTAACAAAAAACTGAGGGTTATGCTACTCAATGCCAGGAGTTTAAATCTCAAAATACACACACTTGAAGCACTCCTCAATATGGAGAACGTCGACATCTGTGCAGTAACTGAAACCTGGTTCAAGGCTGCAGAGAGCACCCCAGCACTACCAGGCTACAACTCATACCACACGTTTCGGCCACAGAACATGGACCAAAACACAAAAAGATGGGGTGCATCCAAATTCATCAAGGTTACCTACACCTCCAGGTTTGTGGGGCAGCATGATACCTCTGAGATCATCCATGTGCAACTAACATCGGGCACATCTGCAATGCAAATTGTGGCCTGCTACAGATCACCCTCCATGACCCAGGACCATCACTCCACCTTTCTGGAGACACTGGAAAACATGAAGGTCCTACCGAACACCCTGAGATTGGGCAATTTCAATTACCCTACCATTAACTGGGAAAACTACTTGAGTACAAACTCCCAGGCCCAGCGCTTCCTGGAATTCATCAATTAAAATGCCCTCGATCAGCTGGTAAACTCCCCTACCAGAGGTGAAAACATATTGGACGTGGTAATCACCAACATGGGTGACAGGTGTTCCACACCGGAGGTCAACCCATCACTGGTTAAATCAGACCATAAACTAATCACTCTAAATGTCCACACCCCACCACTACCCCCAACTAAGGAAACCACAGTAAAAAACTTTTCTAAAGCAAATCTCACCTTACTTAAGACAGAGGCGGTAAGTTTCACAACCCCCACGCTAAAGGACAACACTGCCCAAGATGCAGAAACCTTTACAAATGCACTCTATGAGCACCTACAAGGATGCATGGATCATGTGGTCCCCAGCAAAAGCAAGACTCACTCCTTTAAGAGAAGGAAATCAGACTGGTGGACCCCTGCCATAAACAGGCTATACAATAGAAGGAGGAAGCTAGTTCAGAAAGAAAGTAAATCCCAAAAAGGAAAGACATCCCTGATCAGTATCAGTAAGAAACTAAGGTCCCTCATAAAATCATCCAAGGCTAACTTCGAAATAAAAATAGCCAAGGATTCAAAAGATAACCGCAAAGCTTTCTTTAGCTATGTTAAGAATCTAAGTGGCAACAAGCAGATATGCACTGAGCTAGTGCAAAATAGCACAAAATATACTGAACCTATTGATATTGCCAACATCCTAGCAGATAGATTCAGTGCAAACTTTACCCCCCTCTCACCCCCAAAAGGGCTCACAACAATACCGGCAAAGTGTAGTGTCCCAGAAATCACAGATGAACAGTAGCCAAAAACATAGTATCATTGGGGCCAGATGGTGTCCCAGGCTGCATCTTGCATGAACTACATAGGTTCATAGGTTTAGGTTCATAGGTTCGTACTAGGCTATCTGCCCTAGGGCATTTATAAGCCTAGCCAGAGTGTATGTGGCTTACACCACCCCTTAGGATGAGAATACTACACCCTTTTAGGGTTTAGTTTACTATGCCTCTGTCTAGTAGTGACAAAGAGATGACCCCCGGGGTAAACCTACGATCTCCCATCCACTCGTCGAGATTTCTCTTGAATAGAGTCAGTGAGGGGCTCTGCCTAACATGGACTGGGATTCTGTTCCAGAGTGTAGGGAGCCTCTGGGTTATGAATCTGTCCCTCCAGCACGTTCTATTTATTTCTGTGTTGAGGTTTAAGTCACTTGTTCTCGTGGCTCTGATGGATTTGGATTTTTTGAGGTGGAGCATGTCCATTCATTCAGGATTGGACATGGCCTTGTACGTCAGGCACAGATCACCTCTGAGTAGGCGGTATGCGACTGAATAGAGCTGGAGTTTTTTCAGTCGGGCAGCATATGACATATGTTTAAGACCCTTTATCCTCTTGGTGAGGAACTTTTGGGGTCTTTCCAACTGCTGCAGGTGTCGGGTGAGATACATCCCAAATGGGGCATTGTACTCAATCATTGGCCTGATAAGAGAAGAGTACAGGGGCACAATGACCTCTCTTAATCTAGATGTGAAACCCTTCATGATAAGGTGGGCAATATAGAAGGTCTTCCTAACCACTTTGGCAATGTGAGTGTCAAATGAGAGGTTACTGTCAACCTGGGTCCCTGGTCTGTACTTAATGGATTACCGCCTATGTGGTAATTTGTCGGTACCTTGTTTTTCCCAAAGGGTATGACTATACATTTTTTGGCACTTAGCTTAAGGCCATGGCTCTGGCACCAATTATCTGTTTCTATGAGGCCTCTCTTAAGGATGTTTGTGTCCGCTGGAGTATCAATTATGGCGCCCAGTTTGCAGTCATCTGCGAACTTTGTCAGCCACAATCCTCCTATGTTTGCCTGTACCTCGGAAAAATAAATGCCGAACAAGAGGGGTCCCAGGACTGAGCCCTGTGGGACACCGCTTGTGACTGGCTTAGAGTCTGACATAGCTCCAGCAACTCTGACCCTGTGGGTTCTGTCCTTGAGCCAGTTTGCAACCCATCTTGTGACATATGGGTTTACATTTAAGCTGGTGAGTTTGTCTATGATCCCCAAGTGGGGTATTGTGTCAAAGGCTTTTGCAAGGTCAAGGTAGGCTGTGTGAACTGCCTTACCCTCATCAATGGCCTTAGTGACTGTTTCAAAAAAGTCGACCAAGTTCAGAAGGCAGGATCTGCCCTTGACAAAGCCAAATTGGGTAGGATCCAATGTCTGTAGGTCCCCAATGTCTTTGTTTATGAGTTCCATAATGATCCTCTCCATAGCTTTGCAGACCAGGCTCGTCAGGCTTATGGGGCGGTAATTTCCAGGGTCCGTAGAAGCACCGCCTTTGTGAAGTGGGACCACTGTTGCCGTACGCCACTCTTTGGGTACATATCCTGTGGTAAGGCTAAGATTAAACAGCAGCCTTATGTGTGGGTTTAGTTCCTCTTGGAGTTCATGTAGCACACAGCCTGGGACACCATCCGGTCCCATTGATGCTGTGTTTTTAGCTTTAGAGAGGGCGGCTCTCACCTGGGCATCTGAGATGTTAGGGAGGCTACACTCTGCTGGGATAGTTATTTCTCCTTTTGGGGGGGAGGGGGAGGAGAAATTTGCATTGAACCTGTCTGCCAGAATGTTGGCAATGTCAGTGGGTTCAGTGTATTTTGTGCCATTTTGGACTAACTCTGAGCATATCTGGGATTTTCCACCCAGGTTTCTAAGATAGCTAAAGAAGGCCTTGTGATTGTCTTTTGTGTCATTTGCGATTTTTCTCTCAAAGTTGGACTTGGATGATTTTATGAGTGATCGTAGTTTTTTGCTAGTACTGATCAGAGATGCCTTTCCTTTTAGGGATTTTGCTCTGTCATGTAGTAGCTTCCTCCTTCTGTTGTAAAGTTTGTTTATGGCTGGGGTCCACCAGACCGGTCGCCTGCCTTTGGGGGAATGGGTCTTGGTTTTATTTGGGATTGCATGATCCATGCATTCTTGAAGGTGCCCATAGAAGGCATTTGCAAGGGATTCAGCAGTGTGGGTTGTGGTTTCCACTGGCCCAGGGGCCTTGAAAGATACCACCTCAGTCTTAAGAAGTGTGAAGTTTGCTTTTGAGAAGTTCTTCACTGTGGTCTTTTGTGCAGGGGGTGGGGGCGGGATGTGGATTTCCAGTGAGATTAATTTATGGTCTGATCTTACAAAAGAGGGATGTACTTCCGGTGTGGAGCATTTTGTCCCCATGTTTGTGATGATCAGGTCTAGTATATTGTCTCCTCTTGTAGGAATGGTGACTAGTTGTTCCATTGCATTTGAGTTTATGAATTCTAAGAACCTTTGGGCTAGAGTGTTGGGGCTTGAGTAATGTTCCCAGTCTATGTTTGGGTAGTTGAAGTCTCCCAAAATGATGGTATTTGGAGAGACATTCATACTCTCCAGTGTCTTCAGGAAGGCTGTGTGGGGTTCCTGAGTTTGAGAGGGTGGTCTGTAGCATGCTACAAACTGTAAGGCAGTTTTGCATATGGTTAGTTGCACCCGGATAGTCTCCTATGCTTCGTGCGTTGCCACTAACCTGGAGGTGTGGGTATCTTTGATGAAAATGGATACTCCCCCTCCTTTTGTGGTTCTGTCCAAGTTTTGGGGCCGGAAAGCATGATATGAGGTAAAACCTGATAGTGCTGGGGTGCTCTCAGGAGCCTTGAACCAGGTTTCAGTCACTGCACAGACATCGATGTTCTCCATACTGAGAAGGGCTTGAGGCGTGCATCTTGAGGTTTAGACTTCTGGCATTGAGCAGCATTACCCTTAGTTTTTTCCACTTGTGTTTTCTAGGGTGGTAGGTTTGTCATTTGAGCCTTGCCTAAAAAGGCACTATGGGGTGGCAAGCGCCTTGGCCAATATCCGGAAGCCCAGCGGTGACAGGTGCAAACCATCCCTTGCGAAGCAGCGTGGCTTGTCAAGCATGTCATCCCAAGCAGACAGACACTGGATCCCTTAGAATGACACCAGTAATTAAGCCAATTGTTAAAACTGATCATTTTGTCTTTGTACTGTGGCATCATTCTTGGTGAGGGTAAGATGCTGCTCAGGGTCAGGGTCATACCAGCCTGGGCTACATAATCAGAGAGCTCCTCTATGTCTCTTTTCATGTAGTCCAGGGTGGTACGTCTCAGGTCGTTTACACCTGCATGTACAATGACTGAGTCATATTTGTACTTGCTGTGGAGTGACCTGAGTGCTTGTGTTATGTGGCGGATTCTAGCTCCCGACAGGCAGCTTACTGTGACCCTCTCCTTGTTCAGTCTGGTGAGCGGGATGTCAGTGTGCCTGACTATGGAGTCACCTATTACAAGTGTGTCTGGCATGTTGTTTGGCCTTAAGGGCTGTGACTGTTTAGCACACTGACTTTGTGAACTATGTGTTGCATTTGCTATGTCTTGAGGTGGTGGTTGCTTGGGTGTCTGCTTTGGAGGCCTTTCTTGTTTTGGTAGATTTTTAATCAGCGCCTCCGAGTATGTTTTTGTGTGTTTATGTGTTTGGTTTGCAGTTGTGATAGTTCTATGTGAGACTGGGTTTGTGGTGTGCGTGGTTACCTTCTCCTCCTGACTGGTCTTGCCAGTACTGAATTGAGAGAGCTCAGCCTCCAGTTTGGCTATATAATTGCATCTCTTGCATATATTTGTATTTGTTGGGAGGAGGAGAGGGTTGTCTGTGTACATGAGGCAATTGTAATATTGCCTCAAGATTCCCAGATTCACCAGCTGAACAGGAGAGGACGCTAGCAACTGACCCTTCGACATGCTAGAAACAGTGAAAAAGATTGCTGTGTAACTGAGTCAGAAAGGACCTATAGGGAAATGGGTACTCAACAGAATTTAGGTGAATGAAGTACTTTTCGTTTGTTTAAGAGTGCTTTACCTGTATACAAAATGCTTTAGGAGCAAGTGCTGAGCTTTTCAGATAGAGTATAGGCTGTTTAGATTGCAAGTAGAACAGTTCTAAGGGAAAAATTGAAGAGCAGACTTGGCGGAGCCAGAAAAAGTTTAACCTTGTTTAACCAAGTTTAACCTTGTTTATCCGACGCTGCGCTATGCGCACGACCGCACAAAGCCGTGCAAAGGCGGATTTTAAGCAGTGAACTACAAAAGAGCTAGGAATGGTCCCAAACAACCAATTACTAACAGCTTCTTGTGCTGAGGTCACTTCCCCCAAGGATAGGTAGGCTGCTCAAGGCTCCCCACTCCCACTGGTGAGCAAAGAAACTTCCTTTTATCCAAGTAAGGTAATGGACAACACAGGAACTACACCACAGCCCAGAATACAGCAATGCCTGTATACTGGTCTAAACTAGTCGAAAAAGGTGGGAAAACAAGGATTTTTTTTGTTTTTTTTGCAGAAATACACAGAAAATGCAGAGACAGTAATAAATTAGTTACACAGGCTAGCACTTTAGTGGGCAGCCTCCACAGTTCAATTAAACAAACAAACAAGCAAACTTTTGACTAAATTCGACTAAATGTAACTTTAAGTGCAATTTTTAAAATAAATGCAGTAATCAGTAAAAAAACAGTTCAGGCTAGTTTAAAGTAAGCAGCAGAAGCTATTTTCAGTGAAAAAAAAGCAAAGATACTTAAATCCAGAAAGTAGTCGCTTTTTCGAGTTCCTTGCTGCTAGGACCACTCTGTAAACCCACGGGGAGCTTGTCTGAGCAGTATAGCCAGAAAAAAACACCCAAAGGCGGATTTTAAGCAGTTAACTGCAAAAGAGCTAGGAATGGTCCCAAACAACCAATTACTACAGCTTCTTGTGCTGAGGTCACTTCCCCCAAGGACAGGTAGGCTGCTCAAGGCTCCCCACTCCCACTGGTGAGCAAAGAAACTTCCTTCTATCCAAGTAAGGTAATGGACAACAGAGGAACTACACCACAGCCCAGAATACAGCAATGCCTGTATACTGGTCTAAACTAGTCAAGAAAGGCGGGAAACAAGGATTATTTTTTTTTTTTGGTTTTTTTTGCACAAATACACAGAAAATGCAGAGACAGTGATAAATTAGTTACACAGGCTAGCACACTTTAGTGGGCAGCCTCCACAGTTCAATTAAACAAACAAACAAGCAAACTTTCGACTAAATTCGACTAAATGTAACTTTAAGTGCAATTTTTAAAATAAATGCAGTAATCAGTAAAAAAACAGTTCAGGCTAGTTTAAAGTAAGCAGCAGAAGCTATTTTCAGTGAAAAAAAAGCAAAGATACTTAAATCCAGAAAGTAGTCGCTTTTTCGAGTTCCTTGCTGCTAGGACCACTCTGTAAACCCACGTGGAGCTTGTCTGAGCAGTATAGCATTCATATACAGAATGAACTAACCCCCCCACCTAAACACGCTGTTCAACCTCAGTCTATCCACAGGCTACATGCCCACAGAATGGTGCACAGCAATGGTTATTCCTCTCCACAAAGGAGGGACCACAACTGACCCTGGTAACTATCACCCCATAAGCCTGACTAGCCTGGTCTGCAAGGCTATGGAGCGCATCATCATGGAACTTATTAACAAAGACAATGGGAACCTCCAAACACAGTTCGGCTTTGTTAAGGGCAGATCATGCCTACTAAACCTAGTTGACTTCTTCGAGACAGTCACCAAGGCCATAGACGAGGGAAAAGGTGGTTCACACAGCCTATCTTGACCTCACCAAGGCTTTTGACACCATTCCCCACTTGGAAATTACAGAAAAACTCACTAGCCTGAACATAAACCCATATGTCACAAGATAGGTTGCCAACTGGCTTGCAGACAGAACTCACACAGTAAGAATAGTGGGCTCCAGGTCCAACTCTAAACCAGTCACAAGTGGTGTCCCACAAGGCTCAGTCCTGGGACCCCTACTGTTTGGCATATACTTCTCAGAAGTACAGGCAAACACAGGAAGACTATGGCTAACCAAGATTGCCGATGACTGCAAACTGGGAGCCATAATGGACTCTCCGGCTGACACAGGCATCCTCCAAAAGGGTCTTACAGAGATGGACACCTGATGTCAAAGTCATGGCCTCAAGCTAAATGCCAAAAAATGCATAGTCATCCTGTTTGGGAAAAACAAAACACCCACGAATTACCACATAGGTGGCAGCCCCCTTAATACAGAAGAGGTAATAAGAGATCTGGGGACCCAGGTAGATAGTAATCTCTCCTTTGACAATCATATTGCCAAAGTAGTTAGAAAATCCTTTCATGTGGCCCATCTAATTACTAAAGGGTTCACATCTAGAAATAAAGAAGTTATAGTGCCACTCTACTCATCACTCATCAGACCCATCATTGAGTACAATGCCCCATTTGGGATGTACCTCACAAGACACTTCCAACAGCTGGAAAGACCACTAAAGTACCTCACAAAGAGGATTACTGGCCTCAAACATATGTCCTATGCAGCCCGACTGAAAAAACTCTGGCTGTACTCAGTGGCATATCGCTTACTCAGAGGTGATCTCTGCCTGACTTACAAAGCCATGTCCATCTCAGAATCGATGGACATGTGCCACCTAAAGAAATCCAAGTCATTGTGAGCCACATGCTCTAGTGAGCTAAACCTTGCCACAGCAATAAATAGAACACGCTGGAGGGATAGATTCCTGTCACAGGGACTCCCCATGCTTTGGAACAAAATTCCTAACTACATTAGGCAGAACCCCTCACTAACACTCTTCAAGAGAAACCTTGATGAGTGGATGGGTAACAAAAAATACACCCCCTGGGATCACTTCATTGGCTCTGCTTGACAGAGGCTCAGTTAATTAATCAATGGGGTGGCGAGAGCCGACACACTCTGGCTAGGCTTATAAATGCCCTCGGGCAGATAGCCTAGTACCTACCTATGACCCTATGGGACACATGTATACATGGGTGGTTTCACATGTTATATGCACTCACACTTCCATTTTATACCAGCTACACTACCCTTGGTGACAAAAATAGCTTGCCACACATTTTAATATGAAAATAGTACTTTTAACACTACCTTCCCATGTAAAATTTGATTGCCTGCTGTAGTACTCAAATCATGTTTACTTGCATGCAGAGCTGGGACTCTGACCATTACACTACCTTGTTTCATAGGTTAGTACTAGGCTATATGCCTGTGTGGGTCATTTTAAGCCTAGCCAAGTATCTCTTGTGAGAATTGAACCGTGCACCTTGTGTCTGCAAGGCAAACACCTTAACCATTAGGCCAACATCATTGCATATTACTATTATATTATTATAATAAATGGTGTGTATTGAGGTTTTCGGCCATGTCATTAAGGACTGCTGTCATGACATAATGGCATACATTTCAGTTTCAGATTTGTATCCTTCAGAACATTCATGCTAATGCATAGCCTGTTTTCTATCAACTTTCTGTCTGTCCTCTGTGCAAATGGGATAGCACCAGTGCTCAGGCTGTGGATGACTACACTGCAGAATAGATCTGAGAGCTCATGCCTGTGTTCATGTAGGATGCAGCCAGGAATGGTATGAGGCCTATGATGACCTCTGTGTGTTTCCTTTGAGAGGGCATTACAGAGCTGCTTCCTGATCATGAGTGAAGGGGGCAGGTGCTGTACATAGACATGTGTACCTATGGGGGGGCGGGACAGGGGGCTGTCTGCAGCTGGTTGCCTATATCTATGGCATATGTGTATGTGGTGTTATTGCCCACCACTGCAGTGCAGCTATGTGTGTTGCCTCTGGAATTGTGGACATATGTCTGGAAGGCCTAGTGATTGGCCTTGGTGGATGTATCCAGTTTTCACTCAAAGACAGCCTTAGTGTACATAACCTGTGACCTAATTTGCTTGTGCAGAACAAGGTGACATGGCTGCCAATGAAGTACCTTTTCCTTCTTGCCCCGTCCTGCCATTATTTCCATCTGTGATGGTAGTTTTGTATTGCTGCTGTCCACCGCAGGCATTCAGGCTACCTTGAGGGGGTTGATGTTGCCCTGTCAGGTATTGCTGTGGCCATACAGCTATGTAGGTGCCCACATAGTATTGTGTTGTGGGCCTGGACACTGCTGCTATTTCCAACATATGGGACGTCCTTCATGTGAGCCTTGCCCCTTTTCCTTGCCTGTGCAAGGGACATTACAGAGGTGTGTGGGCTACAACTTCACAGACAGTAGGTGGGAATACCTCACAGGACAGGACATGTAGAGACAGCCCAACAACATGTGGGACAAAGGTCAGATTTCAGTACAGATTGTATGTCATTAGTGTTGTTATACACATGGAGTGTTGCTAGATTGACAGGGTTTGTCTGGACATGCATTAACTGAGTGACTTGTCATCTGACAGTGATATGCCTCTGACATACCTCTCAACTGGCATGCTGTCCACAAAGTGGCCAGAGGTTTGCCTGTTATGTTTGGTCAGTTCCTCGAACAATGTCTTTTTTTGTGGTGTCGGTAGGATAATGTGAGGACTGCAGCCACTAACTGTTGACATCCATTGGTGTTCCAGACATCATATCCTTCAGGGATGTTATGTTATAACAACACATGCAACGCCTGCTACTGTTTAGGTTTGTAATACCATTATGTTTGATATGTCCCTCTTTCTGGCTTCCTATCCCCTGAATACATCATGCATTGTCCAGATGTCCTGCACTATGAGGTGCAGAGGTATGGTATATTATTAATTACTGACTGTACTCCAGTTATCATCCAAGTGACCTAGCAGACTCCTGGCCGTGGTATGCATCAGTGTCCAGGATTATGGTTCCATACTCAGGGAAATCTGTGGAAATCTGTACATATGACAGTTATGTATGTCTGGCTATTGTGAACAGACTGCCAGGATTGTGTAGCAGTGTTGTATGTAGATGTTTGTTGGGCTGGGTAGGGAGAGTAGCAGATGTGAGTGCCATACATCCTTTACTTATCTGACTGTGCATGCTGCTATGGTTGCTGGCAGTCTATCAGGTCTGTATGCTTGTAGGGACAGACTGTGAAATGTCCTGTAACACCTCAGAATTCCCAGTACACTGTGATTTGGCCAGTATATGTCAGTGTAGTGTGTGACTGGCAATCAGGATATGTTTGTTCAGACAGTCATTGTACTCTGGAGTACATTTTGGGTACTGGTATGTTGCTGTGACTGTGGTGCAAATGTTTCTGTGTGGCCATTTTTTCACCACTATCTGCTTTTCACTACAGTTCTTCCCTGTAGTGCATGCTACATTTGAATATACATGGGTAATTGCCCAGAGCTGATGTGTAGGAGTGTCCGGTTGGTCTTACTGTGCTTCATAAGATGCTGGGTGACATGTGTGGCAGCTGTCAGGGGATTTCCATTCTGTTACATGACTGCAGTCATACCTCTACACTGTCCAGAACATTAGACACTGTCCAGATGCATGCCTCATATGTTTGGTCTGTTCCCCACACAGTCGTTGTCCTTGGCTAATCAGTAGGATGTTCTGGGGAATGCAGTCAGTACATGATAACATCCATTGGTGTTACTGACTTAATATCCCTCATAAAAGATGTGTGATACCATACCCAGTAACACCAGCAACTGTCTAAATTCATAGCAGCAATATGTCCAGTATACCCCTGTGTTTGGGCCTCTGTCCCCAATTATGTCAGGCCTTGTCCAGCTGTCATGCACTAAGAGGTTCAGAGGTATGTAGTATAATTTATTCCCATCATTTCTGCTACCATCCCAATGATGTCATAGACCCCAGACATGTAACAAGGAAGTGGCCATAGATATGAGTCCTGTGCCTATACATTCTGTGGGAAACTGTACATTTGGGATGTCTGTGTATTTCTGGCCATTGTTAACAGACTGTCAGGATTGTGTAGCAGTGTAGTGTGTACATGATATTTGGGCTGTCTAGAGAGGGGGTACATATGAGTCTCATGGGCCCTTTCTATCTGACTGTACATGCTGCTCCAATGTCTGTTTTTCTATCACCTGTATATGTTTCTACAGGCAAACTGTGACATGCCCCATAACACCTCAAGATTCCTACTACACTGGGACTTGGGGTAGTATATGTAGGGGTAATGTGTGAGTGGCAAATGGGATATTGTTGCTTGCACAGTCATTATACTGTAGTGTTCAGTTTGCTTACTGGTATGAAATGGTTGCATGCACTTTCACACCAGTGTCGGTTTTCCACTAGTATTACACATCCCTGTAGTGCTTGTTATATTTGCAAATACATGTGTACAGCCCCAGAGCTGGATTTGGGTAGTGTTATGTCAGTCTGATTGGAGTTTGGATGTTGCTTGTTAGCTGAGCGCAGTTTCCCTACTATTGTGTTATGTCCACACATTCGTAGGATGTGCTGTTGTCTGATCAATATCATTGGTCTGGTCACCATAACTGTTATGTATTCCAGACACATCAGTGGGATGATGTGGGGATTGAGGTCCCTAACTAATAGGAAGCAATTGAGTCGCAGTCGTGTGATATTTCAGTCAATATATGTTAGGACATACATACAGTGTTACTACATCAACTTTCTCAGCTTATCTACTCAGATATTTTGGATATGTCCCTAATTTCATGCCTTTGTCCGCCCACTTTGTCATCCTTGGTCCAGATTCATTGCACTAAGGGGTTCTGAGCCTACCTCTCCACTGCCAGGATTTTCACAGAATGTCCAGATGTTTGGCCCATACTTTTGTTCTGTTCCACAAATTATTTATATTTGTCTAGTAAATCACTGTGATGATCCAAGGATTTATGTCAGTAAATAATGCCATACCATTTTAGTTTCCATCCTCATAGCCTTCAATAATTGTCTGCTGAAATGCATCCTGTTGCTGCAGCAAATGAATTCATTCCTAACAGCAATAGTTGAAATATGTCCCTGTATGTGGCCTACCCCCCCCCCTTTACAGCCTTTGTACAGTGTCTTGCACTAAGAGGTTGAGAAGAATGGTTCTGAGGTCTGACTGCACTGCATGTTATGTATATGTATATGTATATATATATATATATATATATATATATATATATATATATATATATATATATATATATATATATATATATATATATATATATATATATATATATATATATATGTATATATATATATATATATATATATATATATATGGTTCCTATTAGAAGCCTGAAACACTATAAGCCTGAAAGTCAAAATCCTGAAAACTATAGACTGAAAATGCAAAATCTCGAAGTGCAAAATCCTGAAAGTCAAAATCCTGAAAACACAAATAATGCTAATATGTCACTATAAAGACACTAATATCTACCAACTGACCCTGACCTAACCCTAACCCTAAGGTCCGTCACTATCGCACACTCACCTGACCAGCCTAACCCTAACTCACTTAAACCGCTAACCCCAATATTTGTCACTATTGCATACATGCCTAACCTGCCCTAACCCTAACTCACTTAAACCGCCCTAACCCTAACATAAAACCAACCGCACACTTACCTGGACCCAACGCATGACCTAACACCACAGGGCTAACAATAGCAAAGCCACAATGACGTCAGTATGTCCATTTTGTGTTTTCAGGATTTTGACTTTCAGGATTTTGCACTTTCGAGATTTTGCATTTTCAGTCTATAGTTTTCAGGATTTTGACTTTCAGGCTTATAGTGTTTCAGGCTTCTAATAGGGAACCATATATATATATATATATATATATTTCCCTTTCTTTATATATTTCTATATCTATATTATTTATCCATTTCATATATGCGTTTCAATATATATATATATATATATATATATATATATATATATATATATATATGTCTATATACAACACATGAATGATTCCACAGAGCTTTCTCCCTAATGTTGTATGCCTCTATTGCATGATATGTTGTAAAAAACAAAATTAATTCTTACAGCTCAGATGGTGTAGCGGTACAACTGGGTCATGGGTTCGAGACTTGGGACTGATGTTTTTTTCCTTAATATTAAATGACCAGATTGCATGATATGTTTGTTAAAACATTACAGATGCTCACAGTTCAGATGGTGTAGTGGTATGTTGCTGTGTTTGTAAAGCACAGCAACCTGGTTTCTAGACTTGGTAGGGCTGACTATTTTGTTTCTGGGCAGAACAAGGTCTGATGGATATAGAGTTATTAAGGCACTTTTAAACAGTTGTAAGCGGGTTTGCGTGGGATTGAGCAATGGTAAGTGATCTCAAGCTACTGTTTTAGCTTCACTTACTGCTGCTTATTCCCGCTTACCCCATATGCTAATTTCTTTAAAAGAAAAGAAAAAGGGGTGATAGGACATTTATCATGAGAAACCGCTTGGTGTATGTACTTATCTTGCTGTCATTTGTGACCTTGGGGTTGGACAGTGGAAGTGTTGTACACAGTGTATTAGTACAGCCTTCTTATGGCTAATAGAAACATTTCCTTACCTTTTTTAGACTGACATCTCACTTTTGGACTTGCTACACTACCTTGGTTGACAAAAAAACAGTTGCTACATAATTTAAGTTTGCAAAATAATTTTAACACTACTTTCTCATAGAAAAATAAGTTGATTGTCTTGGTACTCAGACTGTGAATGTCTGCATGTACAGCCAGGACTCTAACCATTACACTATCTTGGCTTGGAAATTTTACCTGTATATTTGCATTTATGTTCTAGGGGATGTTTAAGCTATGCTAAATGGCCATAACATGCACACTTGTTTAGCTTTGCTTAAACATGCCTTAGGCTTGCAAAAAAAAGTTTATATTATTATATTATTATGTTATATAAGTGAGTCTTGTGATGTTCTGACAACTCATTGAGGACTGCAATTGTGAAATAATGGCATTCATTTGGCTTTCAGGCTTCTATCCTTCAGGGACTCCTGCTAATACATATCCTGTTTTCTATCAACTTTATAAGTGTATCAGGGCAATTTTTCAGGAGTGCCCCTAATTTATTATTTATCCCCCCCCCCCCATAATTTGTGCCTTTGTCTACGTACACTGCTGTAAGGGAATATTGGCATACATTTGCTTTCAGACTTCTACCCTTCCATAATTCATGTTAATGCATGACCTGTTCTCTATCAACTTTTTATGTTTCTGAGGGCTATATATGTGTTTTGTCATTTTTGGGGGATTTATCCCCCATTATGTGTGCATTTGCACACATTTCCTGTTTTAGCAGGTTGCAGAACTATCTTACAGCACTTTATCAATGCAGGGGATGTGTCACAGATCATGTCACACACCCCCTGCATTGCTTTCTTCATGCCGATGTTTCTTTCTGTGTTTGTGGACACTGAAGTGATCACTATCTCATTTCAGTGTCCGTGGATACTGAAATACTGGCATAATATTAGAGCAGATCTCTAATATTATGCCAGATTGGCTTAGAAAGTGCCGTACAACACTTTTTGAGTGCAGGGGCTGTGTTCAGTGTCCATCCACTGCTTGGACATGCCCCCTGCACTCATTCATGGTTCATGTCCATACAGGAAGTAAAGCAGCACTCCTTCATGAATATTCAAGGTGCACTGCTATGCTAAACAGACATGAATCACTCCATGCAAGAACAGTCTTATTCTTGCATGGAGTTTGCTGAATCCAGGAGACTGTAGATGTCATCAGCTATAAAGTGTTGTTTGAGACACTCCACATCAGACTTGAGCTGTGACACTTGCCTTAAATACACAGTTCTGTAGTCTATGTACTTAAATAAGTAGGGGTTCCGTTCTCATTGCAGTCCATTGGTGTGTATGTGTGCTTGTGCACTTGCTTAACAATTGAGAAAGCCTTTTACACCAGCATGTGGGACACTGCCATTAGCATATTCTCCTCATCAGACAATGCTGATGTCATCAGTTATATCTGATTTGTGGATGTGCACTATTCCCAGCAGGGCAGGGTCAGGGACTGGCCTGGATGCCAGGCAGAAGTCTTGTCATCCTATACAATCTAGATTATAGTGACATGGCTTTCAGTCTGTCCACATACATTATGGCATTGTTTGTAGGCCCTGTATTTTCTTTGTGAGAAACCCTGTGGTCACTCCAGCTGCTGCATGTGTCTGAAGAGCCACATGCAAAGGAGAGCATTATACTCTATAGTAGAGAGTTGATTATTCAAACTAATTGGGACCTAGGGTATTTCAGATAATCTAACTGTTCAGATAATCAAACATATAATTGAAGTGGATAAAAAAAAAAAAAACTTCTAAAGTTTTTTTTTCTGCACATAGGATTACACTTTTTAATCATTAAGCAATTCTAGTGGACAATAAAGAACATTTTTCACACACTAGCTGGCTATAATCTCAAAAAAAAATGCTCAAGTGAATACATATAATCCTTAAATATTCAGACTTTATGATTTCTCCTACCCAAAAACTTTGGAAGGCTGGTTCTGATAATTGATGTTTCAGATAATTGACTTTTGGATAATGAACTCTTTACTGTATTAGTGTTTTGATGAGGTTTGAGTACAGTGTTGTAGTACAATCCTCAGATCTGAATACAATGGCATGACTTATGATGTGTACAACACAGGCTTTTAATACCAGTGTGGACACTTGGTGGTCGAAGTTCAGACTGCTATCTATGTGTGTTCTCAGTGCTGTGATCACTGGGTTTTAGCATAGTGGGACTGTTGTCAATGCTGTAATTAGCAGGGACTTCGCCTTTGCAGAAGGACAAAATAAAGACACATTCTGCATTTATATCTAGACCATGTTGCTTTGTCACCAATCATTTATCTGTGTTAGTCCCTCCTATAGTATGTTATCATCATAGGTAGAAATGATGGGGATAGTACTCACAAGCAACTACATTTACTATGAAAGTAAATATTACATCCAGAAATCTGGGGTAGCAATGGGTGCTGGATGTGGACCAATTTTTACAACATTGTAATGTACCATTGGGAGAGGGAATTTATCTTGAATTCGGAATTTATGCCCTGGATATAAAAATACTTCAGATTTTTAAATGATATATGTGTATTATGGGTAGACATATTGAAAAATTGCAGCAATCTTTCATATATGTGAATGAAACTACATCTTTCCTAAAGTTTACAATCAACTATTCTCTTGAAAGTATTAATTATTTAAACATCCAATTGATAAAAGACTGTAAAACAAGAGCTTGTCTCTAACATTTTTTAGAAAAGAAATATTTTTGAATTCTTATTTACATTTTGACAGCCAGCGCCCTCTGCATCAAAAGAGAGGGTCAGTAAAGGGCCAGATGGTCTGAGTAACAAGGATGACTTCAGGGGAAGATCGCTTTTTGCAAGAAATGCATAAGTTGGTGGAGATGTTACTTGAGAGAGGGTACCCTGAATACTTTATTTTACCATTACTTGATGAAGTTGTATTAAAGAGGTGTAGTGGTGTTTATGTTCCACTGCTGGGAAATGCTTTAACAGAGGGGAACAATAAGGACAATTGGGATATCTTCAAGAATGCTATGGTCAATACTTATGCAGAGAATACAAAGTAATTGACAAAAATAATAAGTGACAATTGGTCCTTTATAATGTGTGACCATGATTTTAGGGAACATGTAGAAACATTACCTAAATTAATTTACAAAATAAATAATAATTTGAAATAATTATTTGAAAGGGAAAATAAAAAAGGGGAGATAAAAATGTAGGATTTTTAAATGTGGTAGATATCCACAATGTCCTTACTCCTTACATGATGAACACAGAATCATACTATATTGAAAGTATTAAATACAGAGCTAGAAGTCCAGGCTACTATAATAGTAATTTGCCAGGAGTAGTATATGTTGTGGTCTGCAAAACTTGTTCTGGGTACTATACTGGTAAAAACCAATAGAGCTTTAAGCAAGAGAGTGTATGAACACATATGTGACATGAACAAGGAAATAAAAAATGCACTTGCAAAGCATTCAAGCAGTTGCTGTAATTTTAAACATTTTAAATTCTTGATTTAAAAAAACAAATAAATAAAAATGACTCGTGGGGGGGTTGGAAAATTTTGCTTGAAGAAAAAGAACTTAGTTGGCAGTTAAGATTAAATTCTTGACAGCTCCTAGGTTGACTGATGCTTTAAGCATCAGTAGTATTTTACAAAGATTACAGGAAAATTATGAAGGTGAGGGGTTGAATTGTAAGATGTAAATCCAGTGCTTTTTACTATTGCTTGATTTTTATTCAATACATATTTGATTGGTTGGAACTTAATAGACTATGAGTTTAAAAGTTACTGTGTTTGTATTAAATTTGTTCTGATGAAGTCCAGAAAGGATGAAAGAGCTTAACATGTACTAATGCTGTGCCTGTGGATGTGTGATCTTGGTGATTTCTACATTACTTCATCATAAGTGGACTCAATGATTGAACCCAGTATAAAAGAATCAGCTTACACAGTAAGCCAAAGGCCATATACTTTAGCCTGAACTGTTGAGAAATAGATTCCAAACAGTAAATGGCCAAGCACAGATCTCTGGGGTATGCAGTGGTGACAGCTCTACTGTTACAGGTTGATTCACCAGCTTTCACAGTTTGTGTTTTGTCAGTGAGCCAACTAGTTACACATCTAGTCTTGTAAGGGCTAATCTTCAGCTGGAAGAGTTTCTCAGTGATACCTGCATGGGGGATTGTGTCCAAACTCTAGGCTAGATCAGGATAGCCAGTATGCATGGTCTTACCTTCATCCAGGCCTATCACACAGAACCAATGGGTTGTGACAATATCACAGATTGTCTATAAGGTGACTCAGAACATACACCTACCTGACATAGTTGCATGCACACTTCAACACACTCTCCATACAGACTATGTTCCTGTTGAATGGTGTACATCAACATGCATCCATGTAAGTTGGGGGTCAGCACCCAATGCATGCATGTATAGACACATCTTGACTCTCCTCATCTGTGAGGTAAACCAACATGTCATCATGAACCTTTTCTAAATGGGCACTAGTAATATCCTGGCTTTATGCAACAAACCTGGGTGAGCTGTTATGCTAAATCATGCCTGTTACATCTGTTAGATGCCCTCAAAAAGGTCATTGAGGGCATGCATGATGACAACACTGTCATCCTTTTGAACTTCACAAGCCCCAGTGATTTTATACAAATCCACATTGAGGTATTCATTCGCCACTGTCAGATGTGGCCATAAACACCTACATCACCTACATCACCAAGTGGGGAGACCATTGTATCACATACATGGCATCTAAATATGTTGACATTTGTGAAGTGAACTATATCTCAGGTCTATTAATACACAACACGAACAAACTGCAGTATGGTAAGCGCTTTCACGTTATATTTAACGCTTCATCAGACATCAAAGCAGCCTAGGACCATCTGTTTAAATAAGAATGACTCACAGGTCATATGCTTACACTAGCAAATCAGAATAAAAACAATAATGACATAAACTGTTAAAATTCAATCATTATAAAAACTTAAAAACACATCTTAATGTCTTAAAGGTCTATTGGCTAAAAAAGGTTTAAGAGCTATTCTATCATTTATACCAAATTTATGCGCTTGTAATTTTAATATCCACTTCCCTTCTCTTTCTTCAACCTTATTTTTGATGTCCCCTAGTCTGCCAGTCTTGCCTACAAGTTCAAGAACCTGAAATTTAAAACAGTGTGCTGATCCTAGTTCCTTTGTGTGTTTAGCTAGGGCATTGGTGGTATTACATTTAGCTATAGCATAAATATGCTCCCTAATTCGTTCACGTAGGGTTCTAGTTGTCATGCCTACATAAAAAATGAAACATTGCTGGCATCTGGCTATATATACTAAACAATCAGATTTACAGTCGGCATAGCCTCTGAAAAAATAGATGCGTTTAGTATGGGGATGTCTGAAACAATCAGTGTTGAATATATATCTGCATTGATTGCACGTGTGACAAGGGTGGGTGCCCGTCTTAGTTAGTGACTTATGTGGTTTATTAACCCTATCATAACAAAGTAGTCTGTTAAGGGAGGACATATTCTTGTATGCTACTCTAGGTCTTTCATCAACAAGGTTATTGATTCTATCATCTACCATCAGAAGTCTCCAGTTGTTATTTAAGATGTTCAATATATGTTTGTTTTTATTGGTATAGGGAATAACAACTCTGTTAACATCAGAGTTGTTCTTGACCTTATTAGGAACTGAAAGATCTCTGGGTCTATTAATCAAGGGAGCTCCTACATCTTTCCTAAGTCTATCACTCATGGTAATGTTTTCTGATACATGCTCACAATTATAGCCTCTGGAAATAAAATTCCTGGCTAATTGGGATTTAAGTTTGTTGTACACCAAGTCTTGTGATGTTAATTTAGAGACCCTTAGAGTTTGGTTCTTAACTATATTATTGTGGACGTGTCTGGGGTGCATACTATGGCGATGTAAAATATTATTTCTCCAGCAAGGTTTCCTGAAAATCTCTGTTTCAAAACCATTGCTGCCTTTGATGATCCTGACGTCTAGGAACTCAATCTCATTAATGGCCTTTGAGCAGTCAAAAGTGAGAAAACTGGTCGTCCCATTCAAATAATTAATGAACAGTCGCAACTGCTCCAAGGTACCACCCCATAACAAAAAAATATCGTCCACAAAACGATTGAAATATTTGAGGTGTTCCTTATACTCAAAATCAGGAGTAAAGATGTATAAATCCTCCCATTGTGCCAATACCAAGTTGGCGTAAGCGTTGGCACATGGAGTGCCCATCGCTACGCCCTTGGTCTGTAAGTAATATCTCTCTTCGTAACAAAGAACATTGTTCTCAAGTACGATCTCTAGGAGAGACATACATCTAGACACTATATCACTTGGCATCTTCTTAATATGTAATAATGTTCTGACATATTCCATACCTATATCATTAGGTATTGATGTAAAAAGTGATTTAACATCAAGGGTGACCAGAATGTCATCAGCATTAAACATTGAACTACTATAAATAGCTAAATTTTCCAAAAAATGGGGTGTATCTTTCAGGATGTAACTGATTCCCATAACAATGGGTTTTAACATCTTGTCCAGATAAATGGACAACGGTTCAGTTAACCATCCCGGCTCGAGACAATAGGTCTCAGGGGAGGATTCAATATATCCTTATGAATTTTTGGTAAGCCTCTAAAGGATGGTATCAATGGTTTATCTACTAACATATACGAATACAAATCCCTAGTTATTGTATTGTTTAACATCAAGTCATACAAGTAAGCATGTACACTTTTAATTAAATTGTTCAACTCATAATTGGTGATGGAACGATAAGTTTCCTTATCCGCTAACATGTGTTCCATTCCCCTAGAGTAACTAGATTGATTTAGAACAACAATGGCCCCACCTTTGTCGGCTTGTCTAATGGCTATCAGATCATTGTTTCGCAAGCTCACTAAAGCTTGTCTCTCTTCCATAGTTAAATTGTAAAAATCAGCCTTCACATTCTTATCATTGTATAAATCAAATAAATCAGATTCACATGCCTGTTCAAAGGCCTCTAAGAGAGGATGTGGTTGTGGCATAAAACTAGAAGGTTTCTTAAATAACGTATGGTTCATACATGCATTAGTATTAGCACTATTTATATCCTGGCCAAACATCAATTTTAAAGCTAAATTTCTAGTGAAAAACTTAATGTCAATAATAATGTCCGTAAGGTCATTACAACCTGCAGGTATGAAACCTAAGCCTCTGTTTAAAACAGAGAGCTCATGGTCATTCAAAATATAGTCTGATATATTGACAACTAAGTCGTCGTTTGTATTACCTTCTTTGTAGGATAAGTAATTTCTTCGGTGTTCTTTCTTTTCACCGGTCTCCCTCATTCAAATGAAAAAGTTGCTCCTGCTGTGCGACCAACATCAGAGGAATCTATTGACACTATGGCCATTCCGCCGCTCCGTTTAGTCACTGTACAAGCCCAAGTACATGCGGGTGAAGATGCCAAAGTGGATGTACCACATCCTATAGACACTCCGGTCTTTCATAAGGGCCATGATGTTCGACGGAAACAACTTTCTATGGATCCGTTCGTCATTTCTGTGGAAGATGAAGTGTTTGGCTTAGGGGAAGGGTTTCCTTCTTTTCCCCTTCCCTACAAACCGACCGACAAGAGAACTTGGTCCCCACAAGGGAGACCGGTGAAAAGAAAGAACACCGAAGAAATTACTTATCCTACAAAGAAGGTAATACAAACGACGACTTAGTTGTCAATATATCAGACTATATTTTGAATGACCATGAGCTCTCTGTTTTAAACAGAGGCTTAGGTTTCATACCTGCAGGTTGTAATGACCTTACGGACATTATTATTGACATTAAGTTTTTCACTAGAAATTTAGCTTTAAAATTGATGTTTGGCCAGGATATAAATAGTGCTAATACTAATGCATGTATGAACCATACGTTATTTAAGAAACCTTCTAGTTTTATGCCACAACCACATCCTCTCTTAGAGGCCTTTGAACAGGCATGTGAATCTGATTTATTTGATTTATACAATGATAAGAATGTGAAGGCTGATTTTACAATTTAACTATGGAAGAGACAAGCTTTAGTGAGCTTGCGAAACAATGATCTGATAGCCATTAGACAAGCCGACAAAGGTGGGGCCATTGTTGTTCTAAATCAATCTAGTTACTCTAGGGGAATGGAACACATGTTAGCGGATAAGGAAACTTATCGTTCCATCACCAATTATGAGTTGAACAATTTAATTAAAAGTGTACATGCTTACTTGTATGACTTGATGTTAAACAATACAATAACTAGGGATTTGTATTCGTATATGTTAGTAGATAAACCATTGATACCATCCTTTAGAGGCTTACCAAAAATTCATAAGGATATATTGAATCCTCCCCTGAGACCTATTGTCTCGAGCCGGGGATGGTTAACTGAACCGTTGTCCATTTATCTGGACAAGATGTTAAAACCCATTGTTATGGGAATCAGTTACATCCTGAAAGATACACCCCATTTTTTGGAAAATTTAGCTATTTATAGTAGTTCAATGTTTAATGCTGATGACATTCTGGTCACCCTTGATGTTAAATCACTTTTTACATCAATACCTAATGATATAGGTATGGAATATGTCAGAACATTATTACATATTAAGAAGATGCCAAGTGATATAGTGTCTAGATGTATGTCTCTCCTAGAGATCGTACTTGAGAACAATGTTCTTTGTTACGAAGAGAGATATTACTTACAGACCAAGGCGTGCGATGGGCACTCCATGTGCAACGCCACGCCAACTTGGTATTGGCACAATGGGAGGATTTATACATCTTTACTCCTGATTTTGAGTATAAGGAACACCTCAAATATTTCAATCGTTTTGTGGACGATATTTTTTTGTTATGGGGTGGTACCTTGGAGCAGTTGCGACTGTTCATTAATTATTTGAATGGGACGACCAGTTTTCTCACTTTTGACTGCTCAAAGGCCATTAATGAGATTGAGTTCCTAGACGTCAGGATCATCAAAGGCAGCAATGGTTTTGAAACAGAGATTTTCAGGAAACCTTGCTGGAGAAATAATATTTTACATCGCCATAGTATGCACCCCAGACACGTCCACAATAATATAGTTAAGAACCAAACTCTAAGGGTCTCTAAATTAACATCACAAGACTTGGTGTACAACAAACATAAATCCCAATTAGCCAGGAATTTTATTTCCAGAGGCTATAATTGTGAGCATGTATCAGAAAACATTACCATGAGTGATAGACTTAGGAAAGATGTAGGAGCTCCCTTGATTAATAGACCCAGAGATCTTTCAGTTCCTAATAAGGTCAAGAACAACTCTGATGTTAACAGAGTTGTTATTCCCTATACCAATAAAAACAAACATATATTGAACATCTTAAATAACAACTGGAGACTTCTGATGGTAGATGATAGAATCAAGAACCTTGTTGATGAAAGACCTAGAGTAGCATACAAGAATATGTCCTCCCTTAACAGACTACTTTGTTATGATAGGGTTAATAAACCACATAAGTCACTAACTAAGACGGGCACCCACCCTTGTCACACGTGCAATCAATGCAGATATATATTCAACACTGATTGTTTCGTACATCCCCATACTAAACGTACCTATTTTTTCAGAGGCTATGCCGACTGTAAATCTGATTGTTTAGTATATATAGCCAGATGCCAGCAATGTTTCATTTTTTATGTAGGCATGACAACTAGAACCCTACGTGAACGAATTAGGGAGCATATTTATGCTATAGCTAAATGTAATACCACCAATGCCCTAGCTAAACACACAAAGGAACTAGGATCAGCACACTGTTTTAAATTTCAGGTTCTTGAACTTGTAGGCAAGACTGGCAGACTAGGGGACATCAAAAATAAGGTTGAAGAAAGAGAAGGGAAGTGGATATTAAAATTACAAGCGCATAAATTTGGTATAAATGATAGAATAGCTCTTAAACCTTTTTTAGCCAATAGACCTTTAAGACATTAAGATGTGTTTTTAAGTTTTTATAATGATTGAATTTTAACAGTTTATGTCATTATTGTTTTTATTCTGATTTGCTAGTGTAAGCATATGACCTGTGAGTCATTCTTATTTAAACAGATGGTCCTAGGCTGCTTTGATGTCTGATGAAGCGTTAAATATAACGTGAAAGCGCTTACCATACTGCAGTTTGTTCGTGTTGTGTATTAATAAACCTGTGTTTCATCTACTGGAGATTCATCTTTTTCAAGATTTTGGCTTATGGTGCACCTTCTTATGTTTCTACATTATTGACTTTCTCTGATTTGAAGGTGCTTTATCCAGCAAGAGTTGTTTTTTACATATATCTCAGGTCTGGTCATTAAGCCCGTACATCAGGGCTGTCTAGTAGGCCCTTTCTGTGCATTATTTAAGTCAGCGACATCACAAATGACATACACATCCTGTGTCCAAACAGCTGTCTGAAAGGCTATAGATTGTGGGCAATCATTGACTCCAACTGTCATATTAGTATAATACAGACAGTACCAAACTGTGCTTTCCATCATGACTGATGAGCTTGGAAGCTTCCCTGAAACATCATCATGAAGGTGACTATCATAACCTTACCTTTTAACACCAGTTTGAAGATAGGACCTGTACTTAATACGATAAAGTGCATCCAGGAAGATGGTGCAAACAAAGTATTTACATCTTCTAACTGTAAGACACTCAAAGAACATTTTTAAATATCACATGTATAAATATACTAAATGCTTAGTCTAGTAAAAAGCATGAAAGTCTTTTTAGGCTTATTGTATGAAAATCATTGTTAGGTCCATTTTTCAGTAGAAAATTCGAACATCTCATTTTCGTTTAAAGTAACCTGACTTTTTAACAAAATATTTGTTGGCCGACTTGAAAAATAACAGTCGGGCTAATGATTGTTTAGCCTAGCAATATATAACTGTCTTTATTCTTGTCAAGGTAAACATTTCTATCTTGAAGCACCTTTATTGATATATGTCTCTCATTCTTATAGCCACATTCAGTTTTATAGAATTTGAACTCTATTCTTATAACAGTTCTGAATAATTTACTATCATATGATGAAAAGCAATGTACATCATTTTCAGTACAGAGTAACCATATATTTACAAATTGATACATTAGTATATTTACTCATTTTGCTCACACAAAAGTGAACTATTTGATGTTATACAAAATGAATGGAACAAAACTATCTATCAAAATGTGTATATCTAATCAATTTGAACTAGTTTAATTCTGTAATTACATAGTTGCTATTGGGCTACTTAAATAATTTAATGGAATTTAATTTAACTGAATACATTTTTTGTTAAAATACATATATTGGGATTTTGCAACTGTTTATTGTGTTTATAAAAAGAAGATTTTGTTACTATATATTTGGATAGTTCATTTTGTATGACAGCAAGTACTTTGATGTTTTTTTTTTGAGGTTTAAATTAGTTTTGCTCTAGTAGTTCTAAGAATATTTTTCCTATGAGACTCAATTTGCTTCATGATTTCATGATATCTATCAGAAGCTTTAGTCTTACAGTTATGATAACATATATTTAGGCAGAATCTGATTGCTTGCTGCTTCTAGATAGGGGGTCAGTTCAAGTGATAGATATCACTCAAATTAGGAGTTTTAAACTCTAGGTGAGTTCTGGTTGATTATTATGTTATGAGATGTTATGATTTTTTGTTAATAACTCTACAGATGTTCACTTCTAGATAGGGGGTCAATTCAAGTGATAGATGTCACTCAAATTAGGAGTTTTAAACTCCAGATGGGTTCTGGTTGATAAAATGCTATGAGATTATGTTATGATTTTTTTGTTAATAACTCTTCAGATGTTCACTATCTTCTATGTGGTAGCAAACAACTTTAATCTATTTTCTGATAGTTCCACTTTATATTTGTTTTAATGATCATAATAGTATTCCTTATGGTTATATACTAATGTATTTCATGGGTTAATACATTTATTCTTACTTAACATGACTTTTAATGACTTCATTAAAATGTTTATCAGTCAACATTAATGGTTTATATAACTCTAACAGGCATAGGGACAAATACAGTAAAACAACACCTAGATCACATAGTACAATTCTCTAAAGGAAATATTGTATTGGCAGGTAATTTCAACTGTATCTTAGACTACAAAGACTCCAGCACCAATGGGAAGAGAAGAATATCTACATCAGCTAAACTATTAAAAGACTTTTCAGAAACATATTTACTGAAAAACATCAATAACAATGCAGATTCTAGTTCTTTGTTTTACATGTTTTTTTCTCATAGGCAGAATTCATACTCAAGGATAAATAGAGTTTTAATATCCAGCAATTTAACTGATTCCTTAATCAAATCAACAGTGATTTCATATCCCTTATCGGATCATAATTCCATAATGTTTGAATTACTAGTCAATTCAAATTTTAATATTCATATAAAGAGGATTCCAGCTAATATTATAAAATTAAGAGATTTTAATGACTTAATTTCGACAGAAGTACTGAATTTTTTCGAACTTAATAATATGGATGATACTTCTGAAATTTACATCTGGGATGCCCTAAAAGCTTATTTATATAGTAGAAGTATTAATTGGTACAACAGAAAAAGAAAATCATGGGACAAAGAACTACAAGATATTCCAATGTAAATTAGATAATCTGAAACTTAATGGTATCGGAGATAAATATAAAACTGATAAAAGGAAAAAAAATAAACTATTTGAATAATAAATTCTTAGAGATATTAAATCATAAAATGACGATTAATATAGAAAAATTCACATTTGTTAATTTCTCTACTAATCCCAGATCTTTAAATATCCTTGTTAATAAAACAAAAAGATTAAATAAAGTTAATGATATTATCGAACTATTCTCCCCTAAAAAGAATAAGATGGTCTTGGATCTGCACAATATCCTAGCCAAATTTAGAGAATTTTTCCTAAACATTAATCAAACATCTAATGCAATTAACCTTAAAGAGGAAATTAAAACATTTATTAACAAATACACTAAAAAGGCTATCAGAGGAACAAATTACTACCATTGATAAGCAAATATCATTCAAAGACATACATTCCCCAAATTTCCAAGCTAAAGCAAAATAAAGCACCAGGTAATGATGGTAGCATTCCTGAAATTTGTAAATTATTACCTATGAATGCTCTAAAATTGTTTAACAAAGTATTTGATTATGTTCAGGATGAAAAGATAATCCCACCCTCTTGGAAATATATTTTTATTTCCCCTATATTGAAAACTAATAATGACCCCACTAAGTGTTTTTCCTGTAGACCCATCTCCCTATTAAATACTGATTATAAAATGTTTATGTCCATTTATGCAGATAGACTTAAATCATTTTTACATAATTTAGTTGATGATAACCAAATGGGTTTATAGTTAATAGAACTTCATATGACAACATTAAAAGAGTATTAACATTGATTGACTCGGTGAAAAATCTTAATATAAACGTAACCCTAGTGAGCCTAGATATAAATTGCACCTTCGACTCAATTACTTGGGAATATTTGTTCATTTTATTAAAGGAATTACATTTCTCCAATGATTTTATAAATCTTATTACTCAGCTATATAATGGTAGTCAAGCTTATATTAAAATTGGTACTAGTATTTCTCAAAATATACCAATAATAAAAGGTACCAGGCAAGAATGTCCCCTATCCCCTTTATTGTTTATATTAATTATGGAGCCATGGGCAAATTTAATAAGAGATGATAAGAGATATTGAAGGATACAAATTAACTTCTAGTATGTCATCTAAAATACAAATGTTTGCTGATGACATATTGATCACTCTTGGGGGGGGGGGTAACAGTGAATCTATACAAAAACTTTTTAAAAATATGGAACATTTCCAAAAAAATTCCAGTCTTACCTTTAATAATAATAAAACACAAATTATTTTAACAGAATTAAAATAATATAACATACTTGATAAATATAAAAAAGTATGAGGCTCAATCTCAACAAATAGTACACCTAGGAATAGTTATTACTAACAATATTAAGGATACTATCCAAATAAACTACAATAAAAGTTTACTACTTATAGAAAATGTAATAAATAAATGGAATAAAATTCCATTTTCTATGGATGATAAACTTTTAATCATAAAGATGATTCTTCTTCTCAAAATTCTATATATAATTCAATCTATATGTATACCTCCTTCTTACCAAATAATCAAAAAATTTAATTCAATTATTCAAAAAATGTTATGGTATCCAAATAAGCTAAGGATTGCACTAACATACCATATGAATAATAGGGGTAATGGTGGTATAGCTTTCCCAAATCTAGAAATTCATTCAATTTTGTCAGTGTTTAATACAATCTGTCATCTCATTGATATGGAAACACACTGCTAAGTGGAAACAGATCCTAGACATATTATCACAAGATTTGAAAGCTATAAATAGCGCCCATAAGCTAAATCTAATCAGTAATTCTTTTATTTGGAGGTTAAAAGATTATTTTTCGGATTTTTCTTCTCTTAATTTTAAATTCAAGTATACAGTTTTACTCTTAAAATCTTTCAAAAATTATATATTCAAATATAGCATATACAATAATTGGCTTTTTCTACTTTTTCCCATTGCTTATGCACATGGAGCTATTTTGTCTTCAGATTATGCAAAAATGTCTTCTTTTCAATAAAAACATTTAATATTCTAGCATCAAATGGTGATAAATAACGAGTTAAAATCTAATAGTTCACTTATGGAACAGTATAAATTTGATACCTTTTCATGGCTGGATCTACAAGAAGCTAGGCAATATGTATTGAATAAACTGGATCCTATGTTTTCTACAACAAGAAAATCAGTCCCTAAACTAATACATTATATGATGATTTTATCAGTTGAGCATGTCTCCTGTTAAAAATAAGTTGTCATACATTTATAGGGCAATTAAGTGTGATTTAGAAACACACTCAGATAACTACTGGAAATATTTTTCTTCAATTAATAATAATCTCCCCTCTGAGAAAGACAAACTGAATATACTACAATCAGCAAGCATGACTACATCATCATTAAAGTGGAGATTATTCACTTGGAGGTTTTTATATAGATCATTTCTCACCCCATATAACATAAGTAAAATTAGTAAGAATGTAGCGTGTTGGAGATGTAATAATGAAATGAATGCAGAGTGGTCTCATATGTTCTACAATTGCTCATATTTAAGAAAAGTCTGGGATGATATTAACAATTTCTTGCAAACAATCTTTACTGATAAATTTTCTATCTCTAAATCGCTTGTCTTATTTAATACACCAGTTCCAGATTGTATAAGGGAAAATAAATAGCCTTTGGTTTGGTCTACATTATTTATTGCCAGGAAAACAATCACAAAGAAGTGGAAATGTAATACATCACCCACATTTCAGGAATTTAAAAATCTTCTCCTTGAAACATGTAATTTAGAAATGTTGACTATTAAAGCTAGATCCTCTAGGAATATTACCTTATATAATTCATGGAGCATCATATATGATCTACTGGAAAAATAATTCATTAAATTCTGTAAACAGATTATATTTATTAATCCTATTGTAACAACAACATGGTTTTACATGAAGAATGTCTTTATACATAGTTTTATTGTTTTGGTTCTGTATGCAAGACTTTTTTTTTTTACTTAAAAAAAAAAGATGTATATCTTCATGGAAATATTTGTATATTTTGACAATGATTTTAATAAAAAATTGTTAAAAAAAAAAGAAGCATGTCAAGGCTGTATATGCTTATATAAATTCCAGACATGTGCACTCCCTAGTGCCATTTTGTAAGAGCAGCCACACTGACAGCATGCATGATCACAGTTTTTAATTTGTATATATGTTTCTTAAGTTAAAGTCAGTAAACCTACATAAACGTGCTTGTATAGAAAAAAGCTCTTTGAACAGAACCCACGAAGACTCTTCTATTGTGTCCAAAGTAGGAGAGTGACATGGTGTCAGAACTGGTATCAAAGAGAATGAAATCCAGAGCCATGAGGTGCAGAGATGTCTGTGAAGGTAAAGTCAAGAGAAATGAGCACAAACAGAGCCAGAAAAGAACCAAAGGTAATGAGAAGTAGCACAAACTGTTTATTTGATAAAAGAGATACAACGGGGCATTACAAGGGCTCAAACCACATTATTGAGCAAGTGGAAGGCATAAAAAGTTTGTTGGCTAAACAGAATGTTTAAAATAAAGGTATTTGATGAAATAATTAACAGTAAAGGAAAAAAACAAGCATGTTTAAAGGAAAATGAGTATGTTTAAAGATAAAACAAGCATGTTTAAAGTAAAGCAAGTGTGTTTAAAGCAAAACTAGATTAAAACGAGCACAAGAAAAGTGCATTGGGCATAAAAAGGGCTTAAACGAGCAAAAATAATAAGGCAAAACAAAAAGAGCACATTAAGCATAAATAAGGCAAGGTGACTGCATGTGTTTCAGCAAAGTGCTATGTTTTGGCATAACTATGACTTTGTGTTGTAGCAAGGGCATAACTAAAGTTATTAGAAGTATCTCAAACTGTGTAAAAGTGCTTACAGTGTGTGCTTATTACTGTGCCTATGTTTCATATAGTTTCTTGTGTGCGAAGTGCAACTATTTCATGAAATACAGTCACAGTACAGTCATTTCAAAAAGTTTATTGTGCTGGGTGTGCCTATTCACAAACTACCACCATTACAGAGTGTGTCTTGCACTATAAAGAGTTGCCTAGCAAGGTACCACCATTTTGTGGACATTTCAGTGTGCTTTGTAAAGTTATTTACAAAGTGCAACTACTTCAAAATGTTATTGAGTTTTTGGGTAAAAGAAGTCCAGTTTATTTGCATCGTGTATTTGTTTATATGTTTCTTACACTGATAAGACGTGATTTCTTGCAAAACAATATTGCAAGAATATTACAGTGCCCAAGAGAGTTTATTTCACTGACATTGTAAAGTTGTTTGAGATGTTTCTTAAAATGATGATAAATGACTTTGGCAAAATGATGATAAATGGCTTTAGCATTTAGCCTTGCAAGCGATATTAAAAGAGTGTTAAACTGCCTGAGCAGTTTATTTCGAAAAGTCCCATTGTTCAAAGGTACTATGAGTTCATTCATTAGCATTATTTCAAAAAGCCCAAAAGAAATAAATTCAGATACAGATACTGGCATAAATTTCTGGCATATGTGCATGAGTGTATGTTTGTGCTTATTTGCAAAATCCTTCACTGGTGTGTGTTAATATGGCAGATGGGTTTTGAAAACCGCTACCACTTGTGTTTGACCAGAATATTGCAGAGAACTGGAGAATATTTGAGCAAGAGTACGATATTGTTATACAAGCAGCTTATGCAGATAGAGATGCAAGCACCAGGGCATTCATTTCGTTAAACCTAGATGGGTCAGCGGCCATAGAAAGAGAGCATTCATTTGTGTAATCACCTGCAGTATATGAAGGAGAAGGTGAAAATCATCATATTGTTGTACAGGCTGAATCAAGTGTTTGAAGCGCAAGTTCACAAAAATGTTTGACCCTCAGGCAAATATTACATTAGAGAGACATTTTTTTACATGAGAGCTCAGAAATCTGGAGAAACATTTGCAGCTTATATAACAGACCTGAGAAACAGAGCTAAAACGTGTTTGTTTGGTAACTTAAAGGATAAGCTGATAAAGGACAGGCTTGTGTGTGGTATTAACAGTGAAGCCATGAGAAAGATTTTACTTTGTGACAGTGATCTAACATTGAGTAAAGCCACTGGGATTTGTCTAATCCACGAAGTGACAGAAAAACACATGAGTATGCTTGCAAGTGACAAGAGCATGAGTTCAGTTGTCTCCAAAGTAAATGTAGATAGCATGCAACACGTGGCAGACAAAAGTAGGCCCAAGCACCTGGCAGCTACGAGATTTCCAAGGAAAATGCTTAGCTTTCCCGCAAATTCTAAGAAGGGGGCTTGCTCCAGCTCAGTGCAGTACAAGCACGAATCAACAAAACCCAAGCCCAGCTTTACTGTTAACTTTTGCAATTGTGGTGCAAATCATGAGTCTAGAAGAGAAAAGTGCTTAACATATGGTCAGCAATGTTACAAGTATAAAAAATGGAACCACTTTCAAAAGGTGTGTAAATTAATTAAAACTCACACAGTTGTAAAGAAAAGTCACACAAAAAAGCAAGTTGATGAAGTAGAGCCAAGGCAGACAGCTTTCTATGTAGATGGTGTATCAGTGCTTGATGAGAGTTGTTGCAGTGAATTTATTAACAAGAAGCAAGGTGTTATGTACTGTCTGGATTAATGGAAAATCCACAGAGCTTAATGCAGACACTGGTTCAAAGTGTAATGTTATGCAGACACATTTGCTAAAGTGAGACTAATGAACAACTCAATGCAGTCATCAGCACAAGATTTGTTGCTTATGGAGGTGAAGAAATTCAAACCGGATGTTCAATGATCTTATTTTTCTTTTGGCTGCTCCCATCAGGGGTTGCCAGAGCAGATCAACAGTTTCCATTTCTTCCTGTCCTCTGCATCTTGCTCTGTCACACCAACAACCTGCATGTCCTCTCTCACCACATCCATAAACCTTATCTTAGACCTTCCTCTTTTCCTGTTACCTAGCAGCTTAATCCTTAGCATCTTTTTCCCAATATACTCTGCATCCTTCCTCAGCAGATGTCCAAACCAACGTAATCTTGCCTCTCTGGCTTTGTCTCCAAACCTTCCAACCTGAGCTGACCCTCTAATATACTTATTCCTAATCCTGTCCATCCTTGTCACACCCAGTGCAAATCTTAACATCTTCAACTCTACCACGTCAAACTCCGACCCCTGCCTTTTTGTCAATGCCACTGTCTCCAACCCATATAACAGCTGGTCTCACTACCCTGTTGTGGACCTTCCCTTTCATTCTTACCGGTACTAGTCTGTCATAAATCACTCCTGGCACTCTTCTCCACCCACTCCATCCTGCCTGTACTCTCTTCTTCACCTCTCTTCCACACTCACCATTACTCTGAACTGTTGATCCCAAGTATTTAAACTCATCCACCTTCACCACCTCTACTCCCTGCATCCTCACCATTCCTCTATCCTTCCTCTCATTCACACACATATATTCTGTCTTAGTCCTGCTGACCTTCATTCCTCTTCTCTCAAGAGCATATCTCCCACCTCTCCAGGGTCTCCTCCACCTGTTCCCTACTCTCACTACAGATCACAATGTCATCTGCAAACATCATAGTCCACGGGGACTCCTGTCTGATCTCATCTGTCAACCTGTCCATCACCATTACAAATAAGAAAGGGCTCAGAGCTGATCCTTGATGTAATCCCACCTCCACGTTAAACGCATCCGTCTCTCCCACCACAGACCACACAACTGTCACACTACCCTTGTACATATCCTGTACCGGTCTTACATACTTCTCTGACACTCCCAACTTCCTCATACAATACCACAACTCCTCTCTAGGCACCCTGCCATATGCTTTCTCTAAATCCACAAAGACACAATGCAACTCCTTTTGACCTTCTCTGTACTTCTCCCTCCATCAACACTCTCAAAGCAAACATCGCATCTGTAGTGCTCTTTCCTGGCATGAAACCATACTGCTGATCACTAATCATCACCTCCCTTCTTAACCTAGCTTCCACTACTCTTTCCCATAACTTCATGCTGTGACTGATCAGTTTAATCCCTCTGTAGTTACTACAGCTCTGCACATCACCCTTAGTCTTAATAAATCGGTACCAAAACACTTTTTCTCCATTCCTCAGACATCCTCTCACTTTCCAAGATTTCATTAAACAATCTAGTTAAAAACTCCACTGCCATTTCACCTAAACACCTCCATGCTTCCACAGGTATGTCATCTGGAACAACAGCCTTTCAGTTCTTCATCCTTTTCATAGCTATCCTTACTTCCTCCTTGCTAATCCACTGAACTTCATGATTCACTATCCACACATTATCCAACCTTCTCTCCCTCTCATTCTCTTCATTCATCAGCCCCTCAAAGTACTCTTTCCATCTGCTCAACACACTCTCCTCACTTGTGAGTACGTCTCCCTCATTATCCTTTATCACCCTGCTGCACATCTTTCCTTCATGTTAATTGGCCGAGAACTGTTGCAACTTGTTATTCTATGTAGTCTGAAGACCAGTGCAATCGTTATTGGGTGTCAGAGACAGTTATCTGCTTTCTTTTGCTAAAGAAGTCCATCATGTAACTGCATTTCTGAGTTCTAATTTTTCTGAAGCCATTTTCTCAGAGTATGCTGATGTTTGATGTTTTTGATGACAAGTTAGGCACACTTCCAGTTGTGTATTCCATTAAGTTAGACCCAGAGGTCACTCCCATAGTCAGACCAGCAAGAAGAGCTCTTATAGCTATGTAGGATAAAGTTAAAACTCAGCTGAATAAAATGGTGCAGCACGGTGGGATTTGTCCCATCACAGAACCAACTGAAATGGGTACTGTCTATGGTAGCAGCTCACAAAAGATGCTCAGACGAAATCAGAATATGTATTGACCCAAGAGATCTGAACAAAGCATTAAAGAGACAGTATCATCCAATGTGTACAGCTGAAGAGGTTGCAGCCTTAATACCAAATGCCACTATTTTCTCTGTCTTGGATGCAAGAGTTCATTTTGGCAAGTAATGCTTGATTGCAAATCTTCATTTCTAACTACTTTTGGTACTCTGTTTGGCAGATACAGATTCCTAAGTATGCCATTTGGAATAAATTCTGCAAGTGAAGTCTTTCAGCGTGCAAAAGAGCAATTTTTTTTGGGTTATCCTTGTGCCATAATAGTAGATAATTTATTGGTTGGACGCAATGGTGAATCAGAACATGATAGAAACCTCAAGAAAGTTCTAGATAAAGTACTTGAAGTAAACTTGAAGCCCAATCTTCTGAGGTGCAAATTCAGACTTCCAGAAGTGACTTATGTAAGGCATTTGTTCAGGAGTACAGGTTTGAGACATGGCCCAACCAACCAAACAGCTATTATTGAGATGTCAGTGCCAGAAAATGTACAAGCTCTACAGCATTTTCCAGATATGGCCAACTATTTAGGCAAGTTTATACCTGACTTCACTGAGTTAACAGCACCTTTAAGAGACCTAACATGCAAAAACGTTGTATGGTCATGGTTGGAACAACACCGGAAGGCATTTGAAGACATTAAGCAGAAAATTGGCATTCCACCTACGTTAAGATACTATGATGTAAACGAACCAGTTACACTTTCCTGTGATGCTTCAAAATTTGGTCTTGGTGCAGTTATACTTCAAGAGGGCAGACCAGTTGCCTATGCATCTAGAACACTACCCCAAACTAAGATGTAGCATGCTCAGATTGAGAAGAAGCTTTTGGAGAAAGTATTTGCATGTTCTAAGTATCATGATTATATTTATGGTAGAGCTATTCAGATTGAGACTGACCACCAACCTCTAGTTTCTATTCTAAAGAAGCCTATGTATTCCACTCCAGTGAGATTGTAAAGAATGATGTTTAAATTGCAAAAGTACAGTTTCAAAATATTCTATATGAAAGGCAAAATGCTCTATGTGGCTGATACCTTATCCAGATTGTCCAGAAATACAACAGAACAGCTTCATACATAGAATTTTGACTTTGATGTGATGTCAGTGCGCAATTTTTCTACCACTAGACTTGGTGAGCTGAGAGAACACAGTCAGACTTATCGAATTTTGCAGAAGCTCACTCACTATATTAATGCTGGATGGCCATCAAAGCAATCTGGTGTACCACCTGAAGTACAAATCTACTTTCCTTACAGAGATGAATTGTTATTGGAAGATGGCATTATTTTCAAAGGTCCTAACGTTGTTCCTGCTTCCTTACAACAAGAATGTATCCAGATTTTGCATCGTGCCCACCCAGGATCCACATCTACTAAGAGAAGAGTGAAAGATTTAGAATTCTGGCTTTCATTACCAAAAGACATTGATAAAGTACTTTCATCTTGTTTGGTATGCAATAGTACTAGACCGCATTTGCAAAGAAAACCACTTCAGCTAAATCCATTTCCTGAACTACTATGGTTAACAGTTGCAGCTGATATTGTTGAGTGTAACAATCAACATTACTTAGTTTTGGTAGACCCTTATTCGAATTGGTTTGAGATCGATCTACTACCTAACTTAATATCCACTGTTATTACTAAGCTGAAATGTCTTTTCTCAGTTCATGTTAGTCCACACAAACTTCTTTCTGACAATGGTACTCAATTTACTAGCCAGTTGTTTCAGAAATTTGCAAAAGACTAGGACTTTGTACATGTCACTAGTTGTCCTGAATATCCTCAGTCAAATGGTCTAGCTGAACGTGCAGTACAAAGCGAAAAGCAATTACTTGAAAGGTCAAAGCATGACAATACTGATGTATTCTTGAATTTGCTTAATCTCAGAAACATACCTCGTGACAATATTATTGGCTCACCTACTCAAAGACTACTTTCCAGGCAAACTAGAACTACACTACCCATTACTTCCAGTTTGTTGAAGCCTAAACCTAAGAACCATAAAACCATCAAGGCTCAATTGGTTAAGAAGCATAATATCTAGAAGTCTAATTACAACAGATCGAGCAGATTACTTCATCCGTTGAGGGAAGGAGAGATGGCCCAAATCCAGACAACAAAAGGTTTTGATCGAATTAGACAGATTACAGGCATCTGTGCCCAGCCAAGATCTTATTTGGTAGATTCTGAAGGTGTAGAATATAGGAGGAACTGGAAACCTCCTCTTCCTGTATCAGAATCCTCATTACCATCACAACATTGTTTCTGCAATGCAAGCTTCAAATCTAAGAGTGAATCAGACACTGTTTCCATACCAGAATGTGTTCAGAATTCTGATTCCATTTCAGAAAATGTTCCAGACATTCCACAGGTCAAACATTTTACAGAGACAGTTCCTGTCATTAAAAATAATTCCCAGTTTTATGTCACATGTTATAGGTGAGTATCAAAGCAAAGTGAAATACGCAGCAATGTGCACTTGATTGTATATACATGTGTGATGCATGACAAAGCAATTACCTGTGATTTCTGTGTGCTAAACAGACATAGAGTCTTAAGATCTAGTTTCAAAGAGGGAGGATATAGATCAGATTGGAAGTAAAGTGTGCTGTATCTTTAAGAAGCATGTCAAGGTTGTACAGGCACATATAAATTTCAGACACGTGCACTCCCTAGTGCCATTTTGTAAGAGCAGCCACACTGAGAGCATGCATGATTTCAGTTGTTAATTTGTATATAAGTTACTAAAGTTAAAGTCAGTAAACCTATTTAGAGATGTGTTTGTATAGAATAAAGCTGTTTGAACAGAACCCACAAAGACTCTTCTATTCTGTCCAAAGTAGGAGAGTGACAATTACCTTGTCACTTTTCATTGTATGATATTATAGTTCCCTCCACTGCAAGCATGCACCATTACTTAACAGGTTATAGTCAAGACATGCCAACACCATACTAAAACACTCATTGGCCCTCTTCAAACGTAATCTGGATGATTGGATGGATAGCTGTAAATTCACCCCAGGGACTCCACCTGTGTCTCTCTTGGACAGGGGCATTTGGTGCTGATCATGAAAATAAGGGTAGAACTTGGCTAGGCTTGTAAGAGCTCTAGAGCCATTAGCCTAGTAACTTCATATGATCCTATGATCCAGAGTCAAATGTACATGAAAATAAATTTAATAGTCCTGACCCAGTGTAATGACCTACAGGAAAAGGGCTATAGAATCACTGCTACAGTTACAATTATTAGTCTTTACAATACTGTGAACATTTACAGCCCATCTTTACTACAGTGCAGTTGATGAGTGAAATAATTAAAATAAAATTAAAATAAATCCCACAGTAGAATGCTTGAGTATACCCTAAACTTGTATATCTTTGACAGCAAATATTTGATTATGATTGTGCCATTCAATTAAGCAATTACATTTTGATAGTTCCCACGATACTTTCTCCCTTTCACCCATATAAAAATAAATACTAGCTCAACATTTATAATGGTAGCTACTCCAAAATCTATAATTCTAAGTGAATTGATAGTATGGTATGACTATATAGCGAAGTAACACTTTGTCCTAGTAGAGACCTTCATATCCTAAAAGTAAATTCTAGTAAATCAACCAGTATCTTTTTGCAGCCCTTCTCAGCATTAGCCTATATAGTTACATCTGCCATCATGGCTGTTTTATGTCTTAGTTAATCTCCCAAAGTTGGACTAATTATGTATTAGTTATGGAAATGATAAATCCTTGCCTACATTCCAGCCCTTCGGTATGTTACAGTCTCTAGGTGTAGAATTATTTGACTAATCATCTGAGTGCAGTGAGATCATAGCAGTTGACCTTCATTATTTAAATTATTTCTAATGCCACCTACAAAGGGAGCTTGTAACAGGCATTATGTTATTGGTCTGTGACGCTTAAGAATCAGAGATACCTTGAACTAATCATTCTCATAGAGGATAATACAGAGGAATGCAGTAGGAGAACACTGCATATCTTCTATTAGTCTCGTGCAGTATAATTAAAATGCAAAGCAGATGGCAGACAACATTCATTTACTATACTGGCAAAGTACAAGATGATGCAATAATTTAAATCACACCTTGATCACAAATCTGCCCTGCCCCATATCTTAATCTGTTGGGGATCACACTATTGAGGAATCTATTACCCTTGTGTCCAAACCTCTTTACCACTTCCTTCCTAACCCGACTCCATTCTGTGTAGAAATCCTATAAAGAAAAGTTAATTACAAGCCACACACTCATCCAATATTATAACTTAAAACATTCAATGCTCAGCAAAAATAATTTCATAGTTATATCAAATCCAGTCCAAAGATCTGCTTTATATTTCTCCAGAGCAACATTCTTGCTTTGTCACATTACTAATTTATTTTAAAATTCAGACCACAGAAATGCAATGGTGTTTGATCGCAAACCTCAATATGCTACTGTAATATTTAACATTTTAAGACTGTGACAGAAGTAACTTCATGGATCCTTTACAACTACAGCCTGCTAGAGTAACTTAGAAAACACCACAGAGAGGGGCAAATAAAGCTTTATAAGTTGGTTGTTCAAAAAAGAAGACAATTTCTCAAATAGTTTTTTTTCTTATTATCTGGGTAAGTGAACTGTTCATCATAGACTGGACATTTTACTACAACCGATCGATTAATGTACTTGTTTTGAGGAGGTGGTAGGTGACTGGGATATATAGGGAAAACCCACAAACACACTGTAGCAACGTACAAAATACACCTAGACAGTAACAAGAAGCCAGGACTGAACTTGAGACTCTGGATTTCGATCCAGAGACTTTAAACACTGAGCCTCCTTACTGTTCAGATATAGACTTGTCTAGTCTCTCTTTCTTTTGTTTATGGAGTACCAGGTGTCAACATACAGGTCTACTAATTATGAAATTTGCATTCCCACTTTCAAAGGTTATGCTTTGATTCATTATGCTATTTTCTCTTCATAAACCTTTAGATGAGTAGAAAATCACATAAGAGTATATTGAATTAATTCAAAGGAGGCATCACAAATTAGAAAATATGCTGTTAAATGCAGTCTTGCTTGTAGCTGCAACACATTAATTTTATAATGCTTTACCTTTCCTTAAACTACAATATATCATGCATAGATACTTCCATTTGTAGTGTGTACCTTATATGGCTTGTGAAAGCAGATCTGTTTAGCCACAACTGTTTCATATATACCAGTAAGGAAGATGTAACTGTAAATAAATAAAGACAAAGTTTATGCAGTGGTAAATTTTAATATATAAAATATATTTAATTTTTAAATCAATTTATATAAAGAGATGCAATAATATTTACCACATCCATACATTGTAAAGACATGCACATGCTGGTGCATGAGACAATTACTGCATAGACTGCTTTATGTTTATTTATTTTTTTTTTTTGTCAGCTATTTGTCATCAGCAATTTTTTAATAATTAGAATAGAATACCATTGAATATTTCATTAAATATTGCTTGCTTTTTTTCCTCTGTGGACACTTGTTTGCTGGACTAAAAGAAACTGCTAGATTTAAGTTTAATAAGCTGTCTGACATATTGTCAGAAGCATATGCCCTCCTGTTGTTCAGAACTTGCACATAAGCTCAGTAAGAGGAAAAGAGACATATAGCTGTTCTTTGTAAGTCTTTAAATCTTGTCAAATTGAAGACACATGCAGTGTCTTTCCTAGTAACCAGAGAATGCAACACAACTCAACGAATGCCACATGTGACTGAATTCTGCTGCTTTTCCCAAGAATCGGTCTATGAAGACTCCATTAGGTAGATATCCTGCTGTTTAAGCATAGCAGAATTTTACCTAATAGAACTATTGAATAGTATATGGGGACTCTTTTTACAAAAAGCTGTCACTGACTTCCACAGAATTAAATATTACCAACTGAATAAAAAGTTCTTCACAAACATAATAGACTGATCTGTGGTTATTGGTAAGGCTTGTAATAGTCTATGGATTCATAGCCTAGCATTTACCTTTGAACCAATAAGTACATTTATGTAAGTACTGGATTTACTAAGCAGGCATTTGAGAAAGCTTTGTTCATCTACTTATTCAGAATAACTAATGTTAAATTACTTAATAATGTGCTATTTCTAATGTTCTCACTTTTGTTTTAAGATAACAGTAAAGAAGTCTTTCTTTGCATGAGTCAGGGAATAATATATAGAGTTATTATTATGTCTCTGGTTGTAACCACATTATTATGTGCTCAAGATGTGGATGCCAAGGAAGTCACCACAAGACCTCATCACAACTCTTTTGTGGTGCATGGAGACTTATGATTTCCATGTACTCTCAGTTGCAAAAGAAAGAAAAAACACAATTTGTTCTATAGGCTTTGAAAGCCAGTAAAACACTGAGTGAGTGCTGTCACATAGACTGCAAGTAAGGAACAAAAGTCAGGGACAGTTTTTAAATACTACCCTAATTTGAATAAGTTACTTACAGACTAACATCTGTAAACTTAGTAGACATAGGTGGAGAGATATTCAGGGACCAAAGGAACATCCATTCCATTATACCCAGCTGTCACAGTGCATCAGTTGTTACACACCTCTGAAAGTGCTGTTATCTTTTTCTAGGTCTGGAGCATAACCACAACGCTCCACACATTAATTATAGTATTAACTGTTTAATATTTTTACAACAATATGCATATTACTATTTTTTTCAATATTTTACTTCATACTTAGGTTCACAGGTTCAAAGGTGTGTAGTAGGCTAATGGCCCTGGAGCCTTTACAAGCCTAGCCCATATGATTACTCTGGCATCATGCCACCTGGCCTTAGTTCCCAGTGCCTCTGTTGAGTAAAGCCACTGGAGTGATCCCCAGGGTGAATTTTCTACTTCCTACCCACTCATCAAGATTTGTCTTGAACAGGGCCAGTTAGGTGCTCTGCTTAACATGTATGGAAAGTCTATTCCATAGCATGGGCAGTCTTTGGGTTATGAACCTATCCCTCCAGCACGTTCTGTTGATTGTGGTAATGAGGTTGAGGTCTCTGGAGCGTGTGGTGTGGAGGCATTGGGATTTCATTAGATGCAGCATTTCTAACAGAGCTGGGTCAGACATGGCTTTGTAAGTCAAGCAGAGATCGCCTCTTAGTAGACAATATGAGACAGAGAATAGCTGGAATTTTTGAGTCTGTCCATGTAGGATCCTCTTCATGAGGTACTTTTGTGATCTTGCATGTGTCTTGTGAGGTACATGCCAAATGGTGCATTATACTCGATGACTGGGAAGACAGAGAGATGATGATCTCTTTCTTCTTGGAAGCAAAACCCTTTGGTAATGAGATGTGCCACACAGAAGGACTTTCTGACCACAGTTGCAATGTGGTGGTCGAAGGAGATGTGCTGTCAACCTGTGTCTGAAAGGGTTTCTTGGATTGTAGAATGTGGACCAGCTGTCCACATTGTGTAAACTGACCTCACGATGGAATTCAAAACCATACAACTTGCAAATATAATAAGCAAGTTGAAGGAGCTCCAAATTTTACCCATGTGTGGTTAGGTGGATAGCCATCTGGCTTAAAGTTAGTACTTTCACAGTAAGAGCAAGGGGTGCATCGTCTGAGAGGATAAAGTTGACCAGTAGAGGTTTGCTGATTCTTCTGCTGTTCAGCATTTGCTTCCCAGATCTTCACTTATCAAATTATATTCTTTGGTTAACAAATTTTGCAGATGGTATAAGAGCTATGAAACATTTTTTAGGTGACAGTCCTATGGTTGAATATATTGTAGAATTAATTATGATGTGTCTACAGAATAATATATTTGAATTTGATGGCCATTTGTATAGGCAAAAACAGGGAACAGCTATGGGGGCCCCATTTGCCCCATGTTATGCCAATGTATTTATGGGCTTGTTTGAACAATCTTATATCTATACTAATCAGTTATTTCGGAAATATGTAATTAAGTATTATAGATATATAGATGATCTCATTTTTATTTGTAAGGGTGGTATTGAGTTAGTTGATCAGTTTATAAATGAAATACAGATAAATAGTATGGGAATAAAATTTGATGGATTACAGAAAGGTAATAAGGTTAACTTTTTGGATGTAGAATTAATAGGTGATAGTCACCATAAAAAAGTAGTCTCCAAAATTCATAGGAAATTTCCAGAAGGTAATAACATACTACAAGGAGAAAGTTTTCATCCCTTGCATACTATCAAGTCTATTCCATATACTGAGTTCATTAGAATAACAAGATTATGTAGTAATAATAGAGATAGAGATGTTGAATTATATGATAGTTTCCAGAAGTTTAAGAAAAGAGGGTATGATGAAATTAATTTAAAAGAAAGTTTAAATAAAGTCTTATATAGTAAGAATGAAAAATGCATGTGGACATCTTATAAGAATAGTAATAGAATAGAGCAGTATAAAAATATATATTTTACTACTACGTATTCAGTAATATCGGAAGAAATTATAGATATAATTAAATCTAGTTGGAATATTGTAAGAAAAGAAGTAGATTGTTTACAACGGAAAAAACTTCTGTTTTCTTTCAATAGGGGTAGAAATATTAAAGATTTTATAGTACATAGTAGGTTCCAAAGACCAAAATTAGAGATATCAAAAGGAATAAAGGAAAAAGGTACAGTAGTAGCATGTGGTAAATGCACTATTTGTAAATATGTGACTCAGAGGTTTGATAAAATTAATGATAAGAATTTTGAGACAAATGAATGTTTTACTTGTAGGAGCCAAAGAGTTATATATGCAATCAAATGTACATGTAATAAATTTTATATAGGTGAAACAAAAAGACAATTTTCCTGTAGAATAAAAGAACACATAAGGGACGTTAGGAATTATAAAGTAACTAGTCCTGTAGCTATACATTTTAATGAAATTCATACGGGTAGTTTAGATGGTTTTCAGGCTACAGTTTTAGATAGTATAGTCTTTAATAAATTTATGAGTGATGAACAAGTTAAACAACTATTAAGGAAAAAAGAAGCATTTTTAATTTTGAAATTTAATACTATGTTTCCTGTGGGATTAAATCAAGAATGCTTCTGGAAAAGTTTTGTGTAAATATGTATATATGGGTCTGTTGTTTTAAGAAGAAGTGTTTAAGAAGCTTGTTACATAAGTAATTAATTAATTATTCTATTAAGGTTCAGTATATATGGACCTAAAGTTTTTTAAGGTTTGTACTCTGTTAAAGGCTTTTGGCCGAGGCGCTAGAGATTTCTAAGCTGGTGTTCTAAATAAATTCCTACTACGGAGTTGCTGGATTGCTGTTTGTGGTTTTTTACAAAGTTTGCAGATGATTTTAAGATGGGAATTGACATAAAGTCCATCTCTGAAATATATGCACTCTGGCATGAGTGTACACTTGTCATTAACTGATGTACAAAAATGGGCTCAGGCGCAATGCCAAAAAGGTTCAACATTGCAACATTTGGTAAGCACTCCCCTAGCTCCAGCTTCTAGCATAGACAATACACCACTTCAGTATGAAATTTTTGTGAGAGAACTGAGTACATGGGTGGAAAGCTCCCTTCCATTTGACCATCACACTGCAATTGTGGTTAGGAAATCTGTTTATCTTGCACAGCTCATAGCAAAAGGTATTTCAAAAGAAGTCCTCACCTCTTTGCACTCCACTTTGATTAGACCCATCATTGACAACAATGGCACCTTTGGGAACATACCTTACTAAACATATCAAGCAATTGGGAAGACCACAAGTGATTTTAAATTAAAATATCAGGGGCCTAAAGATCTGAGCTACAAAGAAAGGCATCAAACTTTATCCCTATACTCAGTTTCATATAGCGTCCTTAGGGAAGACATGTCTTATTTATAGAGCTATAAGGTATGTAGTTTTCCTATAACTGTTATACATCAATAAGTCAAACAGTCCTTCTAGCACTAGGGCCAGGCATTTAAATATGCTGTAACAAATAAATAAGACTAAGAGGAGGGATAGCTTTATCCATAGAACACCTACCCCTTCTATGGAAAAACCTCCCTCTGCAAGTTATGCAGTGTGACATACTGTCTGCCTTTAATATGGAGCTGGAAAATTGGATACATGTTCATAAATTTGCCACTAGTAAGACCAGCTTGGACCTCCCTGAAAAGAAAGGCAAGGCCTAAAGTTGTGTACTGGCAAGGTGAGAATGACCTCAAGGCTAAGTTGCCTTGAACACCTAAGATTTTAAAACACTAAACATAAAACAGTGTTAATGTTTGTGGGAGGCGAAACCCCCAACACCCCCTACACACACTTTAATATGCCAATTCTGACATCCCACAAAAGAGTGAAAAAGGTAAAGTCCTGTAAACCACTATGTGCAACCTCAGACATACCACCAAAAAAGCCAGAAAGCAAAATCAGTCTAAGTGTATCTAAAGGAAAGATTCACTTACACTACAAAAGCCATATCAATGTAACTGAACTGGAAACAAAACACTTCTTACACTGATAAAAACATGGAAGTGAAAATGAATCTAAACACTTATAAAGGAATTGTGTCTAGATCTAGGGATGCCATTGCTCACCTTTACTCAGCTCTCATTTGGCCAATAATTGAATATAATGTCCCCTTTGGCAAGCATCTGTACAGACATATGCAACAGCTGGAATGGCCACAGAGATAACATACTAAAAGGATATAAGGCCTAAACAACATGTCCTATGTGGACTGACTCAAAGCCCTGCCACTGTACTTCTTATCCTACAGACTTTTAAGGGGTGACGTTTGTCTGGTGTATAAGGCATCCTCCAACCCAATACTGATGGATTTAATGTCCATTGCCAAGCAAGATGGCATCAGAAATATTCGGTCTAGAGATCTAAACCTCTTCTGCAACATCAGCAGAATGACTCTGAGGGTCAGAAATATCTCACAGAGGATGTAGCTGCTTTGGAATAGACTCTTCATCCACATAAAACAATGTTCTTCCCTGTCCATATTCAAGTACAACATGGATCTGTTGAGGGATAACAGAAAATTTACCCCAGAAGTGCCCCCTGTGCTACTAATAGCGGGAGGTAGTTCCTAAATGCTTTATCCCAGCATGGGTCTCTCAACTTATCTATGCTATGATCCTAATTATTCTCATTAGGGGTAATATATAATTATCAATCATGGGATGGGTAAGGCCAATACCTAACCAAAAGGGGTAGATTAATTTGAGCACAAAAGCAAATTTATCTGTTTATTCCATAGTGCTTGCACACTGATCAACAGCTTAAGTTTAGCTCTCACAGTGTGAAAAAAGGAACTAATAGCTAAGGGACATAAATTCTGCCTGTTTTATTAAAATTCATTTATGGACAGTAAGTACAGTGTCTGGATGCCAACAACAAAGAAACCTAGAGAGCCTGAAAGAAAATCAAGTAGAAAAAGTAAATAAACCCTGACTGTGAAAAACCTGCAGCTGTACAGCAAAAACTCCAGCTTTGTACAGTAAAGATGTTTTCCAGTAATTTAGAGGAAAAATAACAAGTCAAAAGTACTTAGAGGTTATTAAAACAAATGAAACACTGAAGGAATATATCAACTCAAATAAAAGGCTGGGGAAAAAGAAAGACAATTTAGCAGCTATTTAGAGGAATTGATAAAACTGCAAAATTCAGAGGGTGAAATGAAGAAAAGGCTTGCTAAGTATGAGACTGCTCAAGAAGAGATGTCTGCAAAAATGGTAGAGTTAGAGGACAGAGCACACAGAGAAAATCAGAACCTGCTGTACGAAAGAAACTGATAGAACACACATTATTACTTTATGAAAGTACACATAGGTAGCTGCACTGGTATTCCACAGCAGGATTTGTTAACTGAAAGTAAAAGTGTGTGTAAGCTTCAAACCTGAACACGAGAAAGCAGCCAATGGCTGAGTTAGTAAAGATGCAATCATACCAGCAGAAAGAGTTGATCGTGACAAACTGTGACAGAAGGACAGAATATTAAAAATTGGCGACAGTAGAGTGTTTGTGGAAAATGATTATTCTCTGTACGCCAGGCAGAAGAGAAGTAAAATTATCTCAGAAATAAGGAAATTTCAATACAGAGGTATGAAATTTAAGCTGTTAGCCAGCTGTCTTCAGAATATTTTTTTTTCCTGGATGACCAAAGTCATTTTTTAAAGCAGAACAGGCTAAGGGAGAAATACAAAAGTTTGTCCAGCAAGGAGAGAGCCATTAAACAGAAAGGGACTCTGTCTCTTTCTTCCAATGGTAAGGCTCATGGAGAAACTTTACCAGTGAAACCTTTTCCGACATTCCAAAGGAAATGCTTAAGAGGCAGAAAAAAACATTGGAATTCACTAGGAGTAACGTAGATGAACCAGAGTCTAGGGTTGTGAATTGGAGATGAAAATAAAGAAGTCCAACAACACCAACATTAGTGAATAAATGTGAGACTATAAAGCATCAATCACATTGGTGAAATATAGCTTTACAAAAAAAGTGGCTGAGAAAGACTGAATTTTTGTTGACTTTGTTAAACGTGTTGGGAGATAAATAAACAAGAAGGTTAAATACTCAAATCTTAGTACAAAAAAACAAAAACCAAAACGACTTAACACTAAAACACTAAAATTATAAATTTAATAGGCATTCACGATAGCCGGTACAAACAGGTAAGCACTTTCATTCCCAATTTTAAGAAACTTCATCAGACCTGGTTACATCAAACAACACTATATATAAATATATATATATATATATATATATATATATATATATATAGAGTTAAAAAAATCACATGATATAAGAGTGTCATGTGATTTTTTAAAACTTGTTCGGAGACTGACAAGCACATGATCCAATTCATATAATTAATGTTCGGAAGGATGCAAAAATAAAAAGGAGTGAGAAAGAGGAAAAAAAGTACCACTAAATAAAACAATATTGCATTTAACAGTATTTGTATAAAATATTTAAGCAATAAGCCACGCCTGGGTGTGGGTAATGCTGGATTTACCCACAGTTGGTGTGGTTTGGTCATGAGGGTGAAGTCCAAGTGGCCAAACAAAGACAACCGTGGGAAAATCCAACATTATCCACACCCAAAAGTGTGTTATTGCTATTATACAATGACATTATTTAAGAAAAAAATATTTACTTTTCTTAAATAATGGCATTGTATAATGCCTCCGTGCTGCCGAATGCAACTGTCCGGTATTCTGTGGCAGTTCTGATGTACTGCGCATGCGTATGCTTACGGAGTACATCAGAGCTGTATGTGGAAGCAACGGAGAAAAGAAGATCTCTGTTGCCTTTTTTAAGATATTTTGCTATGTTAAACCCGTTTAACATAGCAAAATTACAGCAATGGAGCTCTTCTGTTGTCTAACAAAAAAAAAAAAAGACATACTAATGGAATACGTCCGGGCGACCGGATCTTTTTCCATTAGTATAAGTCTGATTTACAACAGGCACGCTGACCAATCAGCGTGCATGTTTTGGAATATTAATGGGGGTTCATTGTATAATTTATGATATAAATTGTGTGTTATATAGTAAAGTATTTTCAGTGATTGTTGTATGCAATAAAGATAGTAAACAGATTTTTTTTCCCTGTCTTTTTTATAATTTAAAAAAATGTAGCAATTACAATGCAAAAAGATAAGGATGGCTGGATAAAAGCACATTTAAGGCAATATGTTGTAATCCTGGGCTGCTGGGATGGGATGTAAAAGTGCATAGATTATAATAAGAAGTTATGTCTTACCATAATGTTCTATGTTAGTTGTCTTCTTCTCACCTTCTTTCTTGCTGGATGGGATCGAAGCCGAACCTCGGCTCCAACTCGGCCTATACTATAGCTCGAGAGCTATTTTTACCGGCTTGAGGCAGCCCTATATCCAACAATACCATGCGCTAACTCCGCAGATCTCGTTTGGAAGCTAAGACATAGTATAAACACAATCTTGTAATCAAAAATTATAACCCTCTTTATTAGAAGATTACCAGATAGTAACACTAAGGATACCAGGAAAAGACACAACATATGGTATTCCCAAAAAGGAAGGACTCAATCTCGAGTCTGTCCAGGCTAGGGGGCAGGAGGGAGGGATGCAAGAAAGAAGGCGAGAAGAAGACAACTAACATGGAACGTTATGGTAAGACATAACTTCTTAATGTTAAGTTGTCATTCTCGCCTTCATTCTTGCTGGATGGGACAGCGTCCCTAGCATCTTAGTCCTGGGTGGCTCAATGAAACAGACTCCTGAGTACAGTGGAACCAAAATCAGCTCTATTTCTGGAGGCTAAGTCAAGCTTGTAATGAGCAATAAAAGTAGGTTTGGTAGCCCATGTAGCTGCTGCTCAAATGGCATCTAGTGGTAACCTTGCTTGAAATGCCGTTGAAGTAGATAGAGCCCTGGTTGAATGAGCCTTAGGCCTAGAGGGAAGTTGCCTGTGCCTCAACTCATAGACCAAGGTAATAATAGATGTCAGCCATCTGGAAAGGGTAACTTTCGAAACTGGAAGCCCTTTCTTACCTGCCGCATAAGAGAGAAAGAGCTGATCTGATTTTCTGAATTGTTTTGTCCTGTCTAGGTAATACCGTAATTGGTGATGAACATCTAATGAATGTAATTTTTGTTCAGCTCTGTTGGTATAGTCTGGAAAAAAGACAGGTAAGTCAATAGAATGATTTAAATTTGCTTCCGATAGCACTTTTGGAAGGAAGGAAGGGTTTGTTCTGAGAGTTACTCTGTATTTATGAAAAACCAAATAAGGAGGATGGACAGACAAGGCTTGGAGTTCTGAGACCCTTCTGGCAGATGTTATAGCTACTAAAAACAGTGTTTTCCAAGAAAGTAGTTTGAGGGAACAAGAAGCTGCAGGTTCAAAAGGGGGCAGAATTAGTGAGGTTAGAACTAAATTCAAGTCCCATTGTGGAGGCAGATCTTTTACTGGAGGTCTGAGCAAAAAGATGCCCTTGAGAAAAGCTTTACATAGCTTGTGGGACATAATATTTGCTTCTGAGAGTCCAACACGAAAGTTAGCAATGGCCGCTAATTGTACTCTGATAGTGGCCGATGATGATCCAGAATGAAAAAGCTCTGCCAGAAAGTCCAGAACATCATGAATGGGTGCATGAAAAGGATCTAAGCACCTATTTTGCACCCAGAATGAAAAACGCTTCCATTTACTAGCATAAGTCTTCCTAGTATTGGACTTATGGGAGGCCAGAATGATATCACGAACAGGAGGAGAGATGAGGGGAAGCCTGGCTATGGCTGGAAGTGGAGCAACCAAGCTGTGAGATTGATGGAATGTAGAGACTGATGCAGCTTGCCCGTGAGGTGGGTCAATAGATCCGGAAGGGGTTCCAGATGCCAAGGCTGTTCCAGTAGGTATTTGTGCAGGAATGGAAACCAAACTTGTCAAGGCAAAACGGGGCAATGAGGATCATTTTGGATCTCAATGCGATTGCTTTCTGAATTAATTGTGGGATCAACGGAAAAGGAGGAAAAGCATAGAGAAGACCCCGGGGCCAAACGTAAACAAGAGCGTCTCTGAGGGGTTGGCCTGGCAGAGGAAAAAGTGTGAAGAAGTCGAGGCACTTGCTGTTTTGGGGAGTTGCGAAAAGGTTGCAGCAAGGCTGGCCCCACTTCCGAAAGATTCCGTCTGCTACCGCTTGATTTAGATACCACTCGTGAGGCATGAGGATAGTTCTGCTCAATCTGTCTGCTATGACGTTGGACTTCCCAGGGATGTGCATTGCTATCAGAAACTGTTGAGATGAAATCGCCCATTGCCAAAGTCTGAGTGCTTCTCGACAGAGGGGATATGACTTTATTCTGCCCTGCTTGTTTATGTACCACACCACAGACATATTGTCCATCTGAATTGCTATAGTACCCTTGGAAAGAGAGCTCTGAAGGGCTTGCAACGTCAAAAGCACCGCCCTCATTTCCAGGACATTTATGTGCAGGTGGCATTCTGACTGTTGCCAAGTGCCCTGGACCGTCCTGCCCTGATAATGCCCCCCCACCCGATCAGGGAGGCATCCGTTGTGACAGTGGCAACTGGAAGGGGGAGAACAAAGGGTCTGCCCTGAAAAAGCTGGGGGGAAACCATCCACCAGGAGAGATGTTTCTTGCAAGATGGGGTTATCCAAATGTTGTGAGTCATTGGTAGCTGTTGAAAAGACCACTGAGAAAAGAGCATCCACTGAAGGAGCCTCATGTGGAAGCGGGCTAATGGAAGTAGAAGAATCGCCGCCGCCATGAGGCCCAACACTTTCAATATTCGGTTGACCTGGACTTTGTTGGGCTGAAACAGGGTCTGAACATTCTGCCTTATGTCTGCCACTTTCTGGGGTGGTAATGTTGCAGACATTTCTGTGGTGTTTAATACGGCACCTATAAAGTTTATACATTGACAAGGCAACAAGGAGGACTTTGCAAAATTTATAGAAATACCCAGACTGTTGCAAAGCTGAATGGTGTAATCCCTGGCCATTATGAGATCGTGTTTGGTGGTAGCGGAAATGAGCCAGTCGTCTAAGTATGAAAACACCTGGAATCCTTTCTGTCTCAGGTGAGCCGTGACCACTGCCAAACATTTGGTGAACACCCAGGGGGCTGTGGTGAGACCAAAGGGCAGGGCTCTGAATTGAAAATGACTGACTCCCAGCCGGAAGCGGAGAAACCTCATAGAGCGTCTGTGTATCTTTATGTGGTAGTACACATCCTGGAGGTCTAATAAGCACATCCAGTTGTCTCTGCCCAAAAAGGGTAGAATGGACTGCAGTGTTACCATCCAAAATTTTGTCTTTAGCACAGATTTGTTTAACCTGCTGAGATCCAAAATAGGTCTGCAGTCTCCTGTCTTTTTTGGTACCAAAAAGAACCTGGAGTAAATTCCGGACCCTAGCTGATCTGCTGGGACTGCCTGGATGACTCTTTTTGCTAATAGCTTTTCTATTTCTAGCTGAGCCTGACCCCTTTGTGTGAGTGGTACATCTGGTAGGGGTTTTGGCGGTTGTACCGGGGGGGTTTTGTAACCCTCGGATATGATCTTCTGTACCCATGTGTCTTGGGAGAGGGATTGCCAGGTTTCCGGGTACAGAGATAATCTTCCCCCGACTGCCTCTGAAGGCGGACAGTCGGGCAGCTTCTCAAGGATGCTGAAAGGGTTGATCAGGAAAAGATTCCCTAGAATCCTGGTTCTGAGGACCCCCTCTGCCTCTGGGGTGGCATCTGTTGTTATTTCCCCCTCTGCCTCTAGGGGGAAAATCACCACATGCGGCAGGTGCAACTCCCTGTGGTTTGCGGAACGACATCTTTCCCCCCTTCTGTCCCTTAGGATAAGGTCTAGAAGGCGTGGAAAAATGGACTCCCACGGCAGAGAGAGTTTTACCATCTTGCTCGCATCTGGTGAGGGTATTCTTCACCTGAGGTCCAAACAATTCTGAACCATCAAAGGGGGTGTTAGTGAAGGATGCCTTGAAGGGCTCTGCAAAGTTACAGAGCCGCATCCAAGCATGACGTCTTAATGCAACGCCTGTACCAGTGGCCCTACTCGCTCCATCGGCTGCATAAGAAATTAGCCGCATGGAGGAGTTAACAATGGAGTTCAGGGTAGCCAGCTGAGAGTTTATTTTGTCCTTAAACCCCGCAGCAGAAGGATCCTGTACCGTTTCACCCAGCTCTTTGAGCAAGTCTCTTTGAAGGCGGGTGAAATGACATAAATAGTTCAGCGATCGCATAGAAAAGGTCGCTGAAGCAAAGGCCTGCTTGCCATACCTGTCCATGGTCCTAGACTCCTTGTTAGGAGGATGAACAGATACAGAAGGATCAGCCAATTCCTTCTTAGTGGCTGCTGCTACCACCATAGCATCAACTGAAACGCCTTTGGTGAGAAAGGATTTATCATCTGGTGTAGAAATAAATTTAGAAGGCCTCCTAGGGGTAGATTCCATTGAATCAGGAGCTGCCCATGCCTTTCTAGCCACTACCTCCATTAGTGGGTCGAAAGGGGGAGACACCCAGGAGGTGGAAGGGTGAGATCCAAAAGCGTCAAGGTAAACCAACTCGTCCTCAGAAGGTTTAAGAGTGGACCAATTTCCCCTCTGTCTTAGGATTTCCAGGATGTCTGAAAAGGAGACATCCTCAGAGGGGGATCTGGGAGAACCTTCCGACTCATCCAAGTCGGTGTCCGACGTGACAGACTCGGGGGAGTCCATGTGCTTCCTCTTGCACTTTCTTTTCCTAAGGGGTTCCCCTGAAACTTCAGGGGAGCCCTCGGAAGAGGAGGAGACACCCAAAGTGGGTACCCCACGCTGTGGATCTCTGCTGACAGGTGCAAGAGAATGGCCAGAGACCGTAACAGGCACTATGGAGGGAGGAGCCGCAGAACTTAACCTTGGAGTGGACACTGAGTCCAGCACACTCCTCATCACCTCGAAGGCTCCCCTATCAGACACCAAAGGTAGCACCGGCTCCAAAGAGACCGGAACCACCCCCAGAGCCAACAGAGAATGCTCCGAAAATGATGTCAGGGCTGAACTAACCAGAGCCGAAGCTCCGAGAGGGAGAGCGGGGTCGGACAAGGGTCCTATGCCACTCACCCCTCGGAGCTGACAATGAAGTCTCGGCACCTGGACCTCTCCATGGATGGAACCAATGAAGAGGTCGGAGCCGACGACACCGGAGTCGAAGGCGGAAGTATTGGCTCTGAAGTAGGCAAGGTCACGGTTCCGAGAAACTCTGGCTCCGAGCTCAAGTGATGAGTCGGAGGAGGAATAGATAATTGTATCAAAGGAGCCGCAGTCTGATGAGATGGGCTCTGGAGCATTTGGGCCAGTGCCTGAGATTTTATGAGTCTACTGACCACCCTCTCGATGTCATGGTCAGAAAGCCTAGATGACCTTGATGAATGAGTCCTATGACTCCGCTCCAACAAGAGAGGGGATCTCGGAGCCGATCTAACGGACTCTAGGGAGGGGGACCTAGAGCGCTTGTGCACTGTGGTCGGCTCCGATGATGGTTTCAGAGCGGAAACCACTTTGTTCACCTCAGAGCCAACCGGAACTGAGGTCGGAGCCATCTCAATAACACAAGCCCTTGACTCAGAAGCTGGAGCCGAGGGTTTGGCAGTTTTTGATGACTTCCCCGAGCCAGACTTGGATGGGGAGTCATCAGGCTTTAACAAGCCCCTTAGAATAAGCTTGTTACGCCTCTCCTGCAGGACTCTTGAACTAAATCCGTGACAAATGGAACAAGAGTCCTGCAGGTGTAAAGGCCCCAAGCAATAGACACAAGAAGTGTGACCGTCTGTCAGAGACATTTTCTGACAGCACGAGTCACACTTCTTGAATCCCGAGACCTTAGAGTCTTTGGACATAGTTTAAACCACAGTTAAAAAACACAGTCATTCCACACACACACACTCAATTTAAAATTAAATATAAAAAGAGTTAAAGGAACTGACTAAACCCACACACACAGATAGGAAGGGGTGGGAAAACTGAGGTAAAGCCCGTAGGCCCAAGATAAAAAATTAACTAAATAAGGGAAGAAGGGCTACAAGAGAAAGGCATCCGAGAATAAGGTAATCAGTAGGGACCTAGACAAAGATAACTACTGGGAAAAAAACTACCTGAAAACTAGTTCAATTAAGTAAAACTCCTTACTAACCTGAGCTGGTAAAAAAAAGACAACCTCATAGCGAAGCGGCAAACGAGATCTGGGGAGTTAGCGCATGGTATTGTGGGATATAGGGCTGCTTCGAGCCGGTAAAAATAGCTCTCGAGCTATAGTATAGGCCGAGTCGGAGCCGAGGTTCGGCTCCGATCCCATCCAGCATGAATGAAGGCGAGAATGACAACTTAACATTATATGTTAAACTGAAATGTTTTCTTTTACATTTGCATAGGTGGCTGTCTGGATAAGTGCCCTTAGCTGAATTGTTTTTTTTTTTTTTCTTTTTGTGAATCTAGGTGAGTTTTAAAGAGATGATACACCAATATGTAGTAAAAAGTTTTATTTATGCAAATAAATGTTAAGTGCCAGTTAAGAAATCTGGAGCTGAGAGCAGCTCTATATTTTGTTCTTATGTTTTCTGGGAACAAGCTGCTTAATGGTGAAGACAATACATTGAGATGACTGAACATTGTTTTCTGAGAAAAGCATAAAAGGTACAAGGGAAAGCATTTAATGTTTGAAATTAGTGGGAATGGATATTAGATAGCAGCTTTTCTGATAACTGAACACTTTAATGCATTTACTGGAACAGAGTATAATTATAATTTAGTTTTATTTAAAGATAGCCAGTGCACTTTTTTTACGGCTAAATGTAAATGTTTTCTGAAAACATACAGGTTGTTTTTCACATCTGGGAAGGGAATAAAGATAAGACAAGAACAGACAGTGATTAGTGTATGTAGGAGGACAGGATGTAATGTGTCTGCATGGATTACCTAAACTATAGTTTAGGTTTTGCCTGTGTATGCGACTGATGATTTGGGACAATTGTTCCTATCAGGAATTAATTAAAACAAAATGTCTTGTAAAATGTGACACCGGTTCAAATGGAGATGATAAGAAACACCTATATAAAAGATCAACCTGCCAAACATCAGTGGGTGCATATAACACAAATACTGGAAATAGATATTCAAAAATCTGCACATATAATATTTATTTATTTATTTATTTATTTATTTCCAGTTTGATGACCGGGGATGTCCAGTGGGCTCAGACAGTCCATTTTCAGTGGAGGCCCGGGGAGAAAAGCTCCATGTTACAAAGTTTAGATACAGAGACAATATAGAAAAGAAGAACAATTTACAATTGTTTCATGCTAGGGAGCATGTATAATTTCTTAGGTACATATTACCTGTAGATACAGACGCAATATTATTAATGAACAATTTACAGTTAAATTTTATGTTAGAGAGCAGGTGTAGATTCTTAGGTACATGGTGCAAATTTGATATTTACAATATGTACATGTGTGTTGTAGCCTATAGATCATAGCTAGAGAGACTAGTAATCATAGCTGGAGAGGGTTTTTTTGGTGGAGAGAGAATTATAGAACTAGGTGGGGAGAATGCAGTTGCATGTTCTGTTAGAGTAAAGGTAGGAATGTAACTGAGATTTAAAGTTTTCAAAGTTTGGACAGGTCTTCAAAGAGGAAGGAATAGAATTCAATGTTATTGCTAAGGAAAAGGATAGCAGGAGCTGACTAGCAGGATGACTGGGTTTTTGGACACAGATTAGGTTTTGGTTAGTAGATCTGAGAGCTCTCTGAGGGGTGTAGGGGAGAAGGATGTTGCATACAGCAGGGCACTTAGAGGGTTGAAAGATTAGTTTGTGGGCTGTGGTAATCTGAAGATAGTCTAGATGGTTGAAGAGTTCAAGCCAGTGTAACTAATTAAGGGCAATACAGTGATGGGAGGAGTATTTGGCTTTGGTGACAAATTTAGAAATCTTATTATAACATACATCCAATTTTGAAGTGAGTGTGGCAGATAAGTTAGTTAATAGAGGAGCGCCATACATTAGTGAGGGGAGTAGATAAGTAGTGGTAAGTGTTTGTCTGGTGGAAGGAGAGATAAATTAGATGTTCCTGTATAGCATACCAAGATTTATACGGGTTTTCTTAATGTTTTGCCGGATGTGATAGCTGGGAATAATAATTTCTTATCAAACTGGCTGAACTAAACATATTATTTTGGAACATGAGTGTATTCAGAGGTACAGGCAAAAATGAGTATGGAATTATATTAAGAAAATAGCATTGCTACAGGAGACAAACTTGGAATGAAATGGGCATGTGAATTACTAGAAAATGGAAATCATAGTCTAAAGCAACTGTATTTGAAGTAGAGAATATTGCAGTAAATATGAAAGAACTGGAAGTGGAATCCTTAGAAAAGAATAGGAGCAAATTAGAAACAATGGGAATTCTGGGAACAATACATGAAGAATAATGTTTAGGAGGAGGACTGAGGTTTTAGTGAAGGCAGGATTTCAACAGTTTATCTAAGATTGGATTGATGATAAAATAATACATGTGATGTATAATGTTTGTAATTGTAAACATATTAACATGGTTTATTTTCTTTTATATAAATGGATTTGTGTCTATGTCTTAAGTGATAATTCAGTAAAGGTACTAAAAAAGGGGGAACTGGCTATGCTTGAAATCCTCAAGGGCTGCTATCCAAGCATGAACCAATATAAAAAAGATTCACTTACACTCCTAAACCTGGACACATGCAGAAGACTGAACATCTGCAAAGATCAATATACAGACCATTAATCTAATCAACAAATATGAAATTTGATCATCTGCATATCAGCATACTAAATAGAATGCTCTCTCTCTCAATATATATATATATGTGTGTGTGTGTGTGTGTGTGTGTGTGTGTGTGTGTGTGTGTGTAAGAGTGCAGAATGATTGATGAACCGCATTTTCTTGAAAGTATTTATGGTGTGTACAAACTGTTAAATGTGTATTTGGTCTAGTGGCGAAGTTGTCCAATGGTGGGTAAGTGTACTCCATTTAATTTTAATACCAACAATTTTGATATAGGGAAAGTTTTGACATTAGGCAGTTGGAGTGTGAGTAGAGTATGATTTTGAGTAAATGATAACTTTAAGGTTTATGTGTGCGTGTGTGTGTGTGTGTGTGTGTGTGTGTGTGTGTGTGTGTGTGTTGAATTTTTTTTTGTGTGTGAGCTGTATTGTGTAATGGTAATATTATAGATACAATTTTCAATGGTAAGGTGTTGGGTTAGGATTAACATGCATTTGTAAAGTGAAGTGGAGGGCAGTGGCTTCAGTGCTGGAGCCTCTTCAAATCTTCTAGAAATAGTCACCCCCTACTTTTAGAGCTATAACAATATCATCAGTTAGTAGCAGGTAGTGTGCAATCATTAGAAAGTAACTCTTTATCCTCTAATTCTCGTTCAGTCTTGAAAATATTCCTTAACCTTACAGATCACTTTTCCGTTATATAAATGAACAGCCCTGGGAATTATGAACAACCCTGTCTTGTGCATCTATCTATGTTTCCTTTCTCAGAAAGCTTCCCATTAATGAACATTCTGAATGTGGGTTCATTGTATAAACACTTACCACTTGATGACTCTCGCCCCAGATCCTCTAATTTCTTCAGTCTTAGAAAAAAATTCTGTTTAATCAAATCAAATGCCTTCTTAAAGCTGAGTCACACTGTTGTAGCTGTGAAGTTCAGGCTGTCTTATAGCTCAATAAATGCTGGTTACCTCTTATCAGTAATTACTAATAGATCTGTATGGAACATATACATTCTTCCCCCATGCTTATAATTGTTGAGAGAATGTTGTCTAAGCTCCTCACCAATAATTTTATTAATATTTTTATGTCTATTGATAAAAAAGATTTGGAACTAAACTCACTCCGTTTTGAGGTTTCATCTACTGCCTTGGGCATGTAAATTATTATCACCTGCCTGGTTTTGTTCTACCCCCCATCCCGTGTGTAGCTTTTGAAAATCCAAGCTAAATTATACAAGAATGGCTCACAATTCCACATGTAAAATTCAGTTGGGAAGCCATCTATCAATATAACCTTATTGCTTTTTTATATTTTCATTACTGACTGATTTAACTTCTTCAACCCGTATATCCATCTCAGCTGTTGTATCTGCATCTCAATCATCCCACAATGCATTGCGGCTTAGAATTCCCATCCAGTTGTTTTCCCTAGTTTCCACTTTGTATAACGCTGTAGAGTACTTTTCAAACTCTTCTTTGACCTTACATTTGCTGCAACTATTTTTCTTTCATCCCCTCACCTGCTCTAATGAGCCCCCTTCCTGCCACATTTTAACTTATGTCCCACTCTCTCTTTTGATTCATCATTGTATATGACAGAATGAATGACTTTTATCCTATGTATTGTATCTGTAACAGTGCTTTAACTTGTTTAATGTAACAGTTTTTCTGTATGTATGTATGGAGCTTTTCTCGCCCGGCCTCCACTGAAAATGGACAAGTATCCAACTGGACTATCCCAGTCAACAAATGTAAAATAATAAAATAAAATTAAATAAATAAATAAATAAAAATAACCACCTTTCTGCATCATCTATTTTCATTTCCTCTTTTAATACTATTTTAGGGCTAAATCACTCTCCTCTTTCTACCCCATTTTCTTTTGCAAATGCTTTTTTAACATGTCTGACATTCTCCTTGTTTTACCCTCCTTCTCAGTAATCTCCCCTCATATCACTAGTTTTCACCTTTCCACCAATAGCTTCCTAAGCTGTGGTTGTTATTGTCATTCCTGTTTCTGACTTAATTTACTGCTGCCCTTAATTACCCCATTTTAATTCACTGAACCATTTACACTGGGCCCATCTCCATCTTCTTACCTTATATTTTGTGAGACCTCAGCATCTTTCACTAATGGGATTTGGTCAGATATATTTGATTCTCTGATCTTCCCCATATTCAGCACCTCCACTATCCTTCTTTTAGTTAATATGGACTAATAATCCTCACATTCCTGAAAAATGTTACCCCAATTCCATCCTTATATTTAACTCTCCATATATTTATATATAGCTATATATTTATTTTATTTTATTTTTATTTTAACATTTGTTGACCGGGAATATCCGACTAGGTTCCACAGATCCTGTTTTCAGCGGAGGCCCGGGGAGAAATGCTCCAGAAGCATGTCTTTAGAATGTGGGAGGAAACCGGAGGAAACCCACGCGAATGCAGGGAGAACATGCAAACTCCACACAGAAGGCACCCCAGCCGAGAATCGAACCAGAGAACCTCTTGCTGTGAGGTAACAGCATTAACTGCTGCACCACTGCGCCACCCATGGAAAAGTAAGATCAATGAGGCAAACTGACAATAGGCATGATATATGCTCCAAATGAGATGTGTATATATATATATATATATATATATATATATATATGTATATATATATATATAGAGAGAGAGAGAGAGAGAGAGCTAATAATTTCCTTTTAGTTAGTCTTTTAGCAACGTCTGCCCCTTTCATGTGGTATTCCTTCCTTCCTTCCTACCATACAGTTATCTAGTCTTTCAACAACCACTAAGTTAAAATCATCTGCTAAAAGTAAAAACAACTTGACGTCAACGTTTTCAATTCCTTCAAGATGTCTGAGAAGAAATTGAGCCCATTCTCATTTGGAGCATATATCATGCCTATTGTCAGTTTGCCTCATTGATCTTACTTTTCCATTACACTCATTGTCCCTCTCCACTACTCCACTAAATATCCATTAATGTGTAATTACGCATAAGAAACTAGAAAACTACCCCCTCTCCCCTCAGGTGTATGGTCAGAAATAATATGAATACACCGTCTGGTTTGGAACTTGCTTTTCTTCATAATTTCAAGCTTAGTTTCCTGCAAACAAAGAAATGCACTTGAGCCGCTCCATGTTCAAATCACCATAGGTAAAACCCAGTATAACTTCCTTGCAAGCTATAGGTCCCCCTCTATGACTCAGGAAACCCATACCATGTATTTAAACTTATTAGAAACACTAACCATCCAATCCAATACTATATTCATGAGTGACTTTAATTACCCCACTATTAACTGGGAATCCTATATGACATCAAATGCACATGCACCGAGATTCCTGGATTTTGTAAACACAAACTCCCTGGACCAGATAGTCAACACACCAACCAGGAGTGCAACCATACTGGATCTGCTCCTCACAAATATGGGAGACTGCTGCATACCCCCTAGTGTAATCCCTTCCCTGGTAAGGTCAAACCACAAAATGGTCTCCTTTGAAGTAAATATAAAACCTAGACCCCCAGATAAACCTGGAATATTCAGGAACTATTCTAAGGCTAACCTTCTGCTATTAAGTGAGAAACTGGCAAAATATCAAGCCCCCATAAACTCCAAGAATGCTGCTGCCTATACAGAACTGTTCACAGAAACCCTGTATAAGCATCTGCCACATAACGCACACACTCAGTTCACTCCACAAGTACAAATATGACTCTGTCATTGTCCATGTTGGTGTGAATGACCTGAGATGTACCTCCCTGGACTACATGAAAAGAAACATGGAGGAGCTCTCCAATCTTGTAGCCCAAGCAGCTATGACCCTAGCCCTGAGTAGCATCCTGCCATCACCCAGAATTATACCACAGTACAAGGGCAAAATGATTGGCTTCAACAATTGGCTAAGCTTCTGGTGTCATTCTAAGGGGATCCAGTATCTGTCTGCCTGGGATGACATGAACGACAGACCACGATGCTTTGCCAGAGATGGTCTGCACCTGTCGCCCTTGGGATTCGGGATATTGGCTAAGGCTCTTGCCAACCCTATAGTGCCTTTTTAGGCAAGGTTCAAATGACAAATTCACCACCATAACAGGTACAGGCAAGCAAAATCTGAGGGTAATGTTACTCAATGTTAGAAGTCTAAACCTCAAAATGCACTCACTTGAGGCACTCCTTAAAATGGAGAACATCGACATCTGTGCAGTGACAGAGACCTGGTTCAAGGGTTCAGAGAGCGCCCGTGCATTACCAGGCTATAATTCATACCACACCTTTCGGCCACCTAACCTGGACCAAAACACTAAAGGCAGAGGTCTGTCCATATTCATTAAGGATATCGACACCTCCAGGCTAATTGTTCAGCATAATGCATCCGAGACTATCCAAGTGCAACTAACTCTGGGCAAGACCGCAATCCAAATTGTAGCTTGCTACAGATCCCCCACCATGCCCCAGGATTCCCACTACTCATTTCTTGATACCCTGGAAAATATTAGGGTACAATCCAACACCCTAATAATGGGTGATTTCAACTACCCCACCATTAACTGGGAAAACTACTCATGTACCAACTCTTTTGCTCAATGTTTTCTGGAATTAATAAATTCCAGTGCCTTGGATCAACTTATCCACACCCCCACCAGGGACAGCAATATCCTAGACCTGGTCATTACCAACATGGGTGACCGGTGTTCCACACCAGAGGTCAATTCCTCGTTGGTCAGATCTGACCAAAAGCTAATCACCCTAGACATCCACATCCTGCCCCCACTCCCCATTAGGGAAACCACCGTAAAAAATTTCTCCAAAGCCAACTTCACACATCTTAAGACAGAAGTGGCAAACTTCACGACACCCATGTAGACAGACAATAGAGGTACGACGGTTGAATCCTACACAAATGCACTTTAAAAGCCCTTACACAAGTGCATGAATTGTGCTATCCCTAACAGAACCAAGATGCTATCCTTCAAAAAAAGGAAGCCAATCTGATGGTCCCCTGCCATAAACAAACTCTACAACAGAAGAAAGAAACTGTTGCAAAAAAAGAGTAAAATCCCATGATTGGAGGAACTCCCTGGTCAGCCTCATTAAGAAGCTGAGATCCCTCATAAAATCCTCCAAAGCTAGTTACGAAAAAAAAAATCGACACTGATTCTAAAGACAACCACAAAGCATTCTATAGCTATGTCAAGAATCTCAATGGCAACACTCAGATCTGCTCTGAGTTCAGCACAACAGCACTAAATATACAGAACCAACTGATATTGCCAACATCTTGGCAGATAGGCTCAGTGCTAACTTTACCCCCCTCTCAACCCCTAAATGGCCCATCTCTATACCGGAAGAATGCAAAGTTCCTGTAATCACGGCTGCACAGGTAAAAACCACACTCTTCAAAGCCAAGAACACAGCATCCATGGGACCTGACAACATCCCAGGCTGCATTCTACATGAACTACAGAATGAACCGGACCCCACTTAAGAAACATGTTCAATCATAGCCTCACCTCAAGCTTTGTGTCCACTGAATGGCACACAGTGATGGTTATCCCACTCCACAAAGGGGGAGCCACTATGGACCCCGGCAACTACCGCCCCTTTAGCCTGATGAGCCTGGCCTGCAAAGCCATGGAATGTATCATCATGGAACTTATAAACAAAGGCATTGGTAATCTCCAAACTCTGGACCCCACCCACTTCAGGTTTACAAAAGTCAGAGCATGTCTCCCAAACCTGATAGACTTCTTTGAAGCTGTCACCAAAGCCATAGATGAGGGTAAGGTGGTTCACACAGCCTATCCAGATCTCGCCAAGGCTTTTGACACCATCCCCTGCTCTGGAATTATAGATATACTCACTAAACTAGGTATAAATCCCAATGTCACAAGATGGGTTGTCAACTGGCTCACTGACAGAACCCACACTTTGAAAGTAGCAGACTCCAAATCTGACTTCAGACCAGAGACAAACAGAGTACCACAGGGTGCAGTCCTGGGTTCTCTCCTGCTTGGTATCTAGTTCTCTGAAGTACAGGCTAACACAGAAGGTCTTTGGCTAATGAAGTTCACAGGTGACTGAAAACTAGGAGTTATAATTGAAACTCATAGCGACGTGGACATTCTACAAAAGGACCTCACTGAGACAGATGCCTGGTGTCAAAGCCATGGCCTCAAGCTCAATGCCAAAAAGTGCATTGTCATCCCCTTTGGTAAAAACTCTGTAGCCATGAATACTTAACACCAAAAGTATGATAACAGATCTTGGGACACAGGTGAACAGTAATCTCTCCTTTGATAATCACATTGCTACAGTAGTCAGGAAATCCTTCTACGTGGCACATCTTATCACAAAAGGTTTCTCATCCAGGAAAAAAGAGGTTATTGTTCCCCTCTACTCATCACTCATTAGACCCATTATAGAGTACAACACCCTTTTTGGTATGTATCTCACAAGACATCTACAACAACTGGAAAGGATGCAGAAATACCTCACAAAGAGGATTACCAGCTTCAAACAGATGCCCTATGCAGACCGCCTCAAAAAACTCCAGCTTTACTCCATTGCATATTGCCTACTCAGAGGAAATCTCTGCCTAACATTCAAAGCTATGTCAAACCCTGAGCTGTTGGACATGCTACACTGAAAGAAATCCCAATCCCTCTGTGCTACACACTCTAGGGACCTAAACCTTGTCACCACAATAAACAGAACATGCTGGAAGGATAGATTCCTGTCCCAGAGACTTACCATACTCTGGAACAAACTACCTATTTATATCAAACAAAGCTCCTCATTAGCACTCTTCAAGAAAAATCTTGATGATTGGATGGAAAATAGGAAATTCACCCCAGGGATCACTTCTGTGGCTCTGCTCGACAGGGGCACAGGAAAATAATTTTCTTGGGTGGCGAAAAGCAGGGTGACATTTTGGCTTAGCTTATATAGGCCCTAGGGCCAATAGCCTAGTACCTACCTATGAACCTATGAATAGATGCATAGAGGCAGTTGTACCCACCAGGAAGAAGTACAGAACTAAGTCAGAAAACAAGCCACCCTGATGGAATCACAGAATCAATAGGCTGTATAACAGGAGGAAGAAAATCATGGCAAAAATTATGAGGTGCAGCACCCAGCAGGATCAAAGCACTCTCATCAAACTAAACGAACAACTCAGAGGACAAATGAAGTCTACCAAAGCCAAATTTGAGTAAGTTTGGCCTCCCAGGCCAAGGACAACCACAAAGCATTCTTTAGTTATGTCCACGACCTCAGAGGCAATACACAAATTGCATGCAGAGCTCATTGTAAATGGAGCCACCTATACTGAGCCAGAAGATATAGCAAACATCCTGGCTGATAAATGCAGCTCCAACTTTACCCCTCTCTCTCCCTCAACCTTCCCTCAGGAAATATCATCAAATGTAACTCCCCCTATTATCACTAGGGAACAGTCACTTAATGCTCTCTCTAAGACCAAGAGCACTGCATCAATGGGCTCAGACAATATCCCAGGATGCCTTCTAAATAGCATGAAACATGACCTATCAGGGGCTCTGGAATTACTATTTAGTTGCAGTTTAAAACAGCCTTTGTGCCTCATGAATGAAGAAAGGCAACATCCCTTTGCACAAAGGTGGACCATCTACAGTCCCTGGAAACTACAGACCCGTAAGTCTCACTAGTCTTATATGTAAAGCCATGGAAAGAATTATCATGGAGATGATCAACAGAGATATAGTAAACCTCCAGACATTGGACCCAACCTAGTTTGGTTTCATCAAGGGCAGATCATCCTTATTCAACCTAGTGAACTTCTTTAAAAAGGTCACCAAAGCAATGGATGAGGGCAAAATCATTCACACTGCCAACCTTGACCTGGCCAAGGCATTTTACACAATACCCCACTGGGGCATTATTAACAAACTCCAGAGGTTAGATACAAACCCATATGTCATTCGGTGGAAAGCTAACTGGCTCACAGACAGGATACAGGAAGTTAGAATTGGGGAGTCCACCTCTACAAAGAGGCTAGTCACAAGTGGACTCCCTCAGGGATCATCTCACACTGACACAAATGTTCTCCAGGAAGGGCTGACACAGACAAACAACCGCTGTCAGAGCCATGGACTAAAACTAAATGCCAAGAAATGCATAATAGTATCCTTTGGGAAGTCATCCCTCCCTGGTAACTATTATATTGACAACACACCCCTTAGAGTTGCCCCAGTAGTCAGGGACTTAGGGACACACATAGATAGTAATCTAGCCTTTGACCATCATGTGTCTACAGTGGTGAGGAAATAATTGTATGTTGTGCAACTTATAAACAAAGGTATGGCATCTAAGTCCAAGGAAGTAATTGCTCCACTGTATTCTGCATTCATCAGACCTATCATTGAGTACAATTACCCCTTTGGTATGTACCTAACCAGGCATATCCAACAACTGAAACATCCACAGTGGCTCCTCACTAAAAGAATACAGGGCAAAAGTAAAATGTCCCATGCAGACTGCCTCAAGGCCCTATCCCTGTATTCTGTCTCCTATTGATTTTTGAGGAGAGATCTATGCCTGGCATATAGGGCATTGTCAGACCCCACTCTGATGGATTTCCTTCATATACACAAGACAAACAGCACCAGAATTATACATTCTAAAGACTTAAACCTTACTTGCGATATAAATAGGGCCTTCTGGAGAGATAGGTATGTACCCAGAGGCTACCCCATCTATTCGACAGGCTCACCATCCATGTGAAGCAGAGTTCCTCCCTAACCCAATTCAAGTGTAGCCTGGACAATTGGATGGGAAAATGGACATTCATCCATGGTTTGGCATCTATGTCTTTAATGGACACAGATAACTTGTAAATGGTTCATCTCCCAAGCCCATGCTTACACTTATCAAGGGTATCAGAACCAGTCACAGATTTGGGAAATATGGCTATGCTTAAAAAAGGTCCCTGTGGTTGTTAGCCTAGTAAACACCGATGAACCTAAGAAACATCTGTCCCTGATCCTTTGCAACTATTTGCCTTTTTTAACAGGTATAAACTACCACCCACATTCTATAATATATGTTTTAATTTATACCTTTTCATATCAACTTGTTCTGTCTTACCAGCCTATTACTCTTTAATCTGGTCAATCTCCTCCCAAGTCTTCCCTTCCAAAACCATCTTTCCCTGAGTGGATCAATGCTTTAATGCTGGCAGCACCTCTGTCTAATATAATATCCCTAGTGGCTTTATTAAAATACAAGTGTGAATTCTCTGCTAGAGATAAACTATTTCCAAAACCACCCCCCCCCCCAACAAGGTACATTATTTGTATACTATCATTCCACTGAGAAACTCATTACCATAACTTTATACACACACCATACATCTTACATTTAATTATTCCTCAATATTTCATGAGAATATAGACAGTGACTTCTAATCACAGTATGACTTACTCTGTCCTAATATTTTACATCTCCAGATATGAGACAGCTGCAGTGAAAGTAAACCACTGATTACTGTCAGTAGTTATAAAATTAGTAGACATGCAATCTAACCCTGTAGATTGCACTCAAACATTGTATAGGAGCTGCAAACTTATCTCCCACCAAAAAAGAAAGGACCAACTAAATCTTATCAAATACATGCATTCATGGTGGTATTACTGTTATCTCACTGTGACTAGTCTCCTATTGATAGTTTGGTGCATATAAAGTGAAATGGAGGAAAAGTAATATATTTAACGCATATTGTTGAGGCAATGCAGCATGAAATATGAAACAAAACTGAAGAATGATCATATTACATTTTTAAGTCTCGTCTGTAAAATAACAAACTGTGGTTATTTTTTTAATTAAAGAAACACTGTTGTTGCTGTTCTTGTCATTTGGCAGTACTTATTTTAAGATTCATTGTACAGAAAAAAATATTTTGATTAAAGAGTTCAAACATTAAGCCTAATTTGATATCAGTTTTGTACACCCTCTCTGACCTCTCTCTTTTGTACAGTCACTATTATTAATATAATTAACCAGTCTTTTCAGGCCTTTAGCTTACCAGCACATGGACAACATCCATGTTATGCACCTGGAGTGAAGAGGCATGATCAGCCTGTCATAGCCTAGAACCTGAGCGGCAGCTCACTTTCACCCTTTCCTTGCTAAGCTTTGTAAGCAGCATATCACTATAGAGTCAGCTATGACTACAACATGGCCGTAGTGGCTGTAGCAAGTTGTGTTAACAACCTTGATGTACTGGTATTTGTTTGTAGTGTAATGGTGGTTAGTGCTACATCTGTTGTTGGTATGGTATCTTTGTTCTGACAGGGATTTGTGTGTAGCCCAGCATTAATGAGTTTAAACTTTGCTGCATTGATATTTGTTGAGTGTGTCTACTGACAGCCTGGTGGGTACTGTCGACTTGTTTTGATGAGGGGGCAGCCTGCAGTTTTAGGAAGTATCTACACCTCTCACATGTATACTCTAAGTGCGGCACAAGTAGTACATGGTTGTTGGCAAACATAACACAGTTTGAGGAATGTCTCAATGTGGCTAATGTTATCAGTGCAGCAACAGAACTTGTAATGGAAGACTTGGAGAAAACTGCAATCTTATTATTTCCAGCAGTTAGGAGCAAGCAAGGAAGAAAGTACTCCGGTATTATTTGTACTCATATACTCTAGTTAGTTATATGATACTAGCAGGATAGTATTTTAATTCTGGGACACATGCACTATAGGTTTTAAGAATATAGGCTCATAGGTGAGTACTAGGCTAATGGCCCTGGTGCCAACGCAAGCCTAGCTCAAGAACATACCCAGATATCCTGTTGCCAGGCATTAGTTCCCTGTACCCCTATCGAGCAAGGTTGTTGAAATTATTCCTGGGATGAATTTCCTGTTACCCATCCACTCATCAAGATTTTTCTTGAAGAAGGCCAGTGAGGTGCTCTGCTTGACATGAATGGAGAGTTTATTCCAGTGTATGGGTATTCTCTGGGTTAGGAAACTGTCCCTCCAGCAGGTTATGTTTATTGCGGTGATGAGGTTGAGGTCTGTGGACCATGTGGTATGGAGGGATTGAGTCTTTTTTAGAAGAAACATATCTAGTAACACTGGGTCCAACATTGCTTTGTATGCCAAGCCGAGATCGCCTCTGATTAGGCGATATAAGACGCAGTATAGCTGTAGTTTTTTTAGTCTGTCTGTGTAAGGCAAGTGTTTGAGTCCTAGGATCCTCTTTGTGAGAAATGTCTGTGGCCTCTCTAATTGTTGCAGGTGTCTAGTGAGGCACATGCCAAATGGGGCATTGTACTCTAAAATGGGTCTAATGAGGGATGAGTAGAGAGGAATTATGACCTCCTTCCTCCTGGATAATAAACCCTTTGTAATGAGGTGTGCCACATAGGACTTTCTGACTACAGTGGCCAAATGTTTGTCAAAGGAGAGATTGCCATTCACTTGTGTCCCTAGATCGCTTATCACATCTTTGGAGTTGAGAGGGCTACCATCAATGTGGTAGTTCATGGGTATCTTGTTTTTCCTGAAGGGGATGACAATGCACTTATTGACAGTGAGCTTAAGACCATGGTTCTGGTACCAGTCTTAGGTGTCAGTGAGGCCTTTTTGTAGGATGTCTACATCAGCTTGAGAGTCAATAATGGCTCCTAGTTTGCAGTTGTCTCCAAACTTGGTCAACCAGAGTTTTTTGGTTTTGGTCTGAACTTCAGAGAAGTGTATACAAAACAGGTGATGACCCAGGACCAATCCTTGTGCAACGCCACTTGTGACTGCCCGGTAGTCGGATTTGGAATCAGCTGCTTTCAATGTGTGGGTTCTGTCCATGAGCCAGTTGGCTACCCATCTTATGATGTAGGGGTTGATGCTTAGGTTGGTTAGTCTGGTCTGTCAATGATCCCTGAGTGGGGGATAGTGTAGAAGGCATTGGCCAGATCGAGGTAGGCTGTATGGCTGCCTTGTCTTCATTGACCGCTCTGGTGGCAGATTTAAAGAAGTCTACCAGGTTGAGCAGACATGATCTGCCCTTCACAAACCCAAACTGTGAGGCATCCAGGGTTTGAAGGTTTCCTATATACTTACTTATGAGGTCCATAATGATGTGCTCTATGGCCTTACAGATCAGGCTTGTCAGGCTGATGGGGAGGTAGTTTGTTTTGTTTAACCAAATTACTGGCTGGTAGCAGTTACAAGCTATGCAGTAATTACAAGTCTTGATAGTAGATGGCTGTTTGCGACAATGCTACGAACAGGACAAAATGTTACTATACTTTGTGAATGAGGGTAGCCTTCTTCCAAGTCTGTTCAGGATTTAGATTGTAGATTGAAGGACAGGAGCATTAGTACCTATAACACTGTTACTTTATGATTAGGATTGGGCATTACTATAGTCTGTGAGATGAAAGCATGTTTTTCCCCCCTAGCTAAAGGTGAACAACCTTGGAAATGTAAGGGGTACTCTTTGAAGAAGCATGCATTTACATCTTCAACTTAGCTTTAAAAAAAATAGCCAGTCACTACAGAGTACCCCATGCCTCATCAATGGACTGCTCAGAGCAGCTCAGACACAAGGAAAGCAACAGCATATGCAGTAAAGCAATTTAACAAAGTAGCAGACAAGATGTCCGCCAATCCCTTTGCAAGATACTGTCTACTCTTTGGGCAACACAATGCTATTCTTCTTTCATAAAGCTAAGAGAGCACAGTAGAACAGTACAAACCAAGTTGAACAGTGTTGGCAAATGCTATTTGCAAAACTAAATAAACTAAAATGCGTAAATAAAAAAAGGTCACAGCTCTCTCTCTTTCTAGCAAGTCTGCTATATTTAACACAGAGCTACATCTGCCCAGGGTCTTTAGTTCAAGACACTGAGAGGAATGAGATACAAACCTTTCATCAAAATGGAAGAAAAAAGGTTTTATTTAAATTCTGCTTAAATATTTTAAGTTGTACTTATAGTAACCTGTACTGTGATACTTTTTTGTAATTCTCTGATTTTTGTCCATGTTTTAGCCAAAGAGTTATCTGTTTGTATTTTTAGTTTGTTCTGGGACATTAATCTTGCAGTTTCATTTGCATTTGTTTGAAGATTGTGTATTACTGTAAGATTTTAGCATTGTTTATAAATTATGTTGCTGCACTTCTGTTTCCATGAATATTTCCATAAATATAAAATATTTCTATTTCTCATGACCCAGTCAGACTTTCTTGGTAAACACATGCCAAATAAATCAATAAATAAATAAATAGAAATTACATGTAAAAGGTACCAAACAAAACAAAAAAGTGAGTTCAACAGAACACAGTAGCCGAAGTGGAATCCACAGGTATCTTTACTGCAAACTTGTTAGCGCTTTCGTGTAGTAGTATCCAAACACTTCTTCAGACAAGTTTAACATTTACACCCACAGTATAAATATACGTCGTTGTTAACACATTTGTTTAACTGATTAAAATAAAACAATTAAGTCAATTAATCAATTACTTGTTACCTGACCTGGTTAAAACCAATACCATATTCCAAATACAGTTTTAAAAACAAATATTATACTTACAATAATTTATTAAATTACATTAAAAACCTAAGTCCATTTAAATTCATTGAATACTGAAATATATACTTTAATCCCTAAAAATTATATATACATTTTCTAACCACTGCGAGTCCAAAACATTTTAATTGCTTTACTATTTAATGTTTTTATGAATCAATACTGTCCCAACCAACATATACCACTTGTATAAAATTATTATTTGTTAAAAAATTAATTACTTACTAAAAGTGTGTTATCTTATAAGGGCTTTTTGCTTTAATAAACATTTAATTGAACATGTTTCGTTAATCCCGGGGTGGACATATGCGTTTGTTTTTAGTTGCCACAGCAACTCACATTCTTCTAGTTTTAAATGCCATGGTCCACCTGGGATTTATTCTTATTTTCTGCACCACGTTAAACAAGAAACTATGATTACTGTTTTCTGAAATATGTTTTGCAAGGGCATTGGACATAATTCCCTTAGAAATAGCATACGTATGTTCGTAAATACGTTGTTTTAAACATCTTTCGTTTTTTCCTAAATAGAACGCAGAACAGGCTGTACATGTGGCAAGGTATACCACTCCTTGACTAAGACAATTGCATTTCTCATTAATATGATATTTTACACCTCTAATGGAAAATGTTGATCCAGTTTTAATATATTTACAGTAACCACAGTGACCACACTTGAACATACCTTTGTTGACTTTGTAAGTTCTTGGGGGAACTTCAAACATTGTTTTCAGAGATGGAGCCTTTCTAAAAATCACTATAGGTTTCTGTCCTATATTAACGTTAGGATTTAATCCTTGTTTTAGCAATTCCCAATTGTTATTTAAAATGCGTCTAAGTTCTACACTTAGCTCGTTAAACTGTGTAGAAAAACTAATGTTAAAGTTTTTCTGTTCTTCTTGAATATTTGTAAAGGTGTCAGCAACAGCAATTTCTACTGTACTTACTAATGAGCTATGACTATCATCTGTTTTTAGAATAGGTCCTAATGAACCGATGTACCTCTTTCTTGTTACTTCACAAATAACTGAGTTTACTAATTTTCGGGGGTACCCCCTATTCAAAAACATGGTAGCCAAAAAATCACACTCTTCTACAAAAGAACTTTCTTCTGAACACATTCTAGATGCACGTACTACTTGGCTCTTGACTACCCTTTCTTTTGAAAGAAGGGGTGAGAGCTAGTAAAATGTAAGAAAGAGTTGCTGTAGTGAGGTTTTCTATAAATAGAGGTAGTAAATGTAATCTTTTCCATATCTTTTTTTATGTTAATATCTAAGAAGTTAATTGATAATTCATCAAAATGGTAAGTAAATTGTAAAAATGAAACAAAGGAATTCATTTCATCAATTAGTCTAATGGCGTTGTCTTTGTTTGTTTTTAGAACCATAAATATGTCGTCTTGGTATCATGTATACCAGACGACTGAGTCTTTAAATATTTTTTGTGGGGATAAATAAGTGTGTTCCAAAAACGCCATGACTAAGTTGGCAAAAAAACCCCCGCTAGGGGAGCCCATTGCCACACCTGTTAACTGAAGGTACAACTCATTTTTAAACATGAAAAAATTATTTTTCAGGACCAGTTCTAATAAACTTATGATCAAGTCAATGTCATCGCCTGGAAGATGCTTGTTTAATAAAAAGTCCCTAACCCATTCTGCTCCTATTTCTTGTGGAATTACTGTATATAGGTCCTTGACGTCAGCTGTTAAGAACACAAAATCAGGACGGAATGGAATACTATTTTGTTTTTCTAGAACAAACCATGAGTCCTTGCAAATTTGTGACTCGTTTTTAAGGACTTCTTTTAGTTTGTTGTCTACCCACTTAGCACAAGAGTAGGTTATAGACTGGCGTCCATCTATTATGGGCCTGAATGGGGGGTTTTGAATATTCTTGTGTAGTTTAGGTACTCCGAAGATGACAGGAACCATAGGGGCTGGCATAGTTAAATACTGATATAGCTCGGTACCTATAGTACCTTCAATGAATAAATCACTTAAAAAATCTTTTATTTTCTGATAAGACTGATTTAATTCATTCCTTGAAATTTCAATGTAGTTGTCAGTTGATAACATTTCTTTTATACGCCTCTCATAGTCATCTTCGTACATGAGTACCGCCCCCCCACCCTTGTCAGGTTTCATGACCCGTATGTTATGTGCCCTTACTAGGTCAATCAAGTTGTACATTTCAACACTAGTATGTTTTTGTTGATAAAACTCCTTATTAAGTGCCCTTAGATGTATTTCAACTACTCTTTCAAAGACAAGTAAATTGTTGTCTAATGGTGGGTTGTATGTGCTTGCAACTCGTTCTGTGTTCAGCACATTACTACTACCACCTAACAAAATTTTTAAATTAAGCTTACGTGTATAAAGTTTGAGGTCACAAAGAACTTTAGCTAAATCTGGTTTGTGTGGAAGTGAGAAATTGAAACCTTTTGCAAGTAATTCAACAAGTTCACCAGGAGTTTCAAATGGTGTGTAGTTATAAACTCTAAAGTCATTACTGTCGCTTAAAGTGATAACAGGAAATTGAAAAATGCCTGTTACCTCTTGCGACGGTTGAATGTCCTCCTGTTGTTGTTCTAGGTCTTCCTCGGACCATTCACATTCCTCCGCTTGTTGTTCGAAGTCGCTGACTGAAAACCCTGGTTGTTATAATCCACACAACCATTGTTACTTTGTTGTTGTCTTTGTTGGTTTTGATTTTGTATACGCTCACTTCGCCTGTTTTGGTTGACCTCAGGGGCATCACAAAATAAAACTTCATTGTTGTTACTTGAAATAGCATTGGTTGCTACATTAGTACGTGCATTGTCATTGAGTGCCTCATTATCGTTCCTAGAGAAAGAGTGAGAATCATTATGGGCCCTATTGGGTGGCGGGTCGGGATACGCATTACCATTAGCGTACGCTGTCATGTCCCTGTTTATCTTCCGCTTCTTAGTTTCACCAATTTTATTAAGGAGTGAATCAATACTAGTGAAAATCCTTCCGTAATCGTATTGATACCGGTTAAAGTCCGAGTTGGTTTTAATTTCTTGCTCTAGGGTTTCTAAACGTTGCCCAAGAATTGCCATTTGTTCTGTGTACTCTTTTATTAACAAGTCAAGAAAAATAAGCCCTTGCTGATTAAAGAATGCAATAAGAGTTTTGTGGAAATCTGAATTTCTTGTAACTCCTGAAGGATATTTCCACTGCCTGAGTCCCTTAGGGACAATTTTTAAATCAATGCATTCTTTAAAATACAAAATTTCTAGTTGTAATTTTTTGTATTTTGATAAACTACTATCGAATAGTTTTAAAGACGAGACAATATCGTTTTGAGTTTCTTGTTGATTCTCCTGCACACCATTAGTTGTATCGTTTCGCATATTGAATATGTTGGTTGGGGTGTCCATAAAATCATGTAAGACGGGTGGTGGCAAGTTAGATATAAGTCCCAAATTTTGATTGTTACCAGCTGCAATCATTAATGGTGATGACACTAATATTCCATTACTGCTTGCTGGATTACTTTGCCTCACTTGTTGTGCTGGCGGAATGCTGCTAGGTAGCTGCTGAACACTTCTAGCTTCTGGCAGGTTAGGTTCTCCGTGTTCCGTTAACAAACCATTCGGTACTGGGTTGAAACTTACTCCCGGTCTAGGTTTAACCACCGGAACACTGCTACCGCAGCAGTTGTTAACTTGCTTCGCCAGATTATCGACTCGCTGGGTTAGTTGTTGAATAAGGGCAGTCAGGTTACCGATTGGGTCCCCATCACGGCTCGTTACTCCACTTCCATCAGGATTCGACGAAGGGGAGAATAAAGACTGCGATTGTTGAAACTCACCATTTTCAGCCATGAAAACTAAAATTAACTTAAAAAGTTAAAACCACCAAACAAAACAAAAAAGTGAGTTCAACAGAACACAGTAGCCGAAGTGGAATCCACAGGTATCTTTACTGCAAATTTGTTAGCGCTTTCGTGTAGTAGTATCCAAACACTTCTTCAGACAAGTTTAACATTTACACCCACAGTATAAATATACGTCGTTGTTAACACATTTGTTTAATTGATTAAAATAAAACAATTAAGTCAATTAATCAATTACTTGTTACCTGACCTGGTTAAAACCAATACCATATTCCAAATACAGTTTTAAAAACAAATATTATACTTACAATAATTTATTAAATTACATTAAAAACCTAAGTCCATTTAAATTCATTGAATACTGAAATATATACTTTAATCCCTAAAAATTATATATACATTTTCTAACCACTGCGAGTCCAAAACATTTTAATTGCTTTACTATTTAATGTTTTTATGAATCAATACTGTCCCAACCAACATATACCACTTGTATAAAATTATTATTTGTTAAAAAAATAATTACTTACTAAAAGTGTGTTATCTTATAAGGGCTTTTTGCTTTAATAAACATTTAATTGAACATGTTTCGTTAATCCCGGGGTGGACATATGCGTTTGTTTTTAGTTGCCACAGCAACTCACATTCTTCTAGTTTTAAATGCCATGGTCCACCCCTGGGATTTATTCTTATTTTCTGCACCACGTTAAACAAGAAACTATGATTACTGTTTTCTGAAATATGTTTTGCAAGGGCATTGGACATAATTCCCTTAGAAATAGCATACGTATGTTCGTAAATACGTTGTTTTAAACATCTTTCGTTTTTTCCGAAATAGAACGCAGAACAGGCTGTACATGTGGCAAGGTATACCACTCCTTGACTAAGACAATTGCATTTCTCATTAATATGATATTTTACACCTCTAATGGAAAATGTTGATCCAGTTTTAATATATTTACAGTAACCACAGTGACCACACTTGAACATACCTTTGTTGACTTTGTAAGTTCTTGGGGGAACTTCAAACATTGTTTTCAGAGATGGAGCCTTTCTAAAAATCACTATAGGTTTCTGTCCTATATTAACGTTAGGATTTAATCCTTGTTTTAGCAATTCCCAATTGTTATTTAAAATGCGTCTAAGTTCTACACTTAGCTCGTTAAACTGTGTAGAAAAACTAATGTTAAAGTTTTTCTGTTCTTCTTGAATATTTGTAAAGGTGTCAGCAACAGCAATTTCTACTGTACTTACTAATGAGCTATGACTATCATCTGTTTTTAGAATAGGTCCTAATGAACCAATGTACCTCTTTCTTGTTACTTCACAAATAACTGAGTTTACTAATTTTCGGGGGTACCCTCTATTCAAAAACATGGTAGCCAAGAAATCACACTCTTCTACAAAAGAACTTTCTTCTGAACACATTCTAGACGCACGTACTACTTGGCTCTTGACTACCCCTTTCTTTTGAAAGAAGGGGTGAGAGCTAGTAAAATGTAAGAAAGAGTTGCTGTAGTGAGGTTTTCTATAAATAGAGGTAGTAAATTTCATCTTTTCCATATCTTTTTTTATGTTAATATCTAAGAAGTTAATTGATAATTCATCAAAATGGTAAGTAAATTGTAAAAATGAAACAAAGGAATTCATTTAATCAATTAGTCTAATGGCGTTGTCTTTGTTTGTTTTTAGAACCATAAATATGTCGTCTTGGTATCGTGTATACCAGACGACTGAGTCATTAAATATTTTTTGTGGGAATAAATAAGTGTGTTCCCAAAACGCCATGACTAAGTTGGCAAAAGATCCCCCGCAAGGGGAGCCCATTGCCACACCTGTTAACTGAAGGTACAACTCATTTTTAAACATGAAAAAATTATTTTTCAGGACCAGTTCTAATAAACTTATGATCAAGTCAATGTCATCGCCTGGAAGATGCTTGTTTAATAAAAAGTCCCTAACCCATTCTGCTCCTATTTCTTGTGGAATTACTGTATATAGGTCCTTGACGTCAGCTGTCAAGAACACAAAATCAGGACGGAATGGAATACTATTTAGTTTTTCTAGAACAAACCATGAGTCCTTGCAAATTTGTGACTCGTTTTTAAGGACTTCTTTTAGTTTGTTGTCTACCCACTTAGCACAAGAGTAGGTTATAGACTGGTATAAGCAAAAAGCCCTTATAAGATAACACACTTTTAGTAAGTAATTATTTTTTTAACAAATAATAATTTTATACAAGTGGTATATGTTGGTTGGGACAGTATTGATTCATAAAAACATTAAATAGTAAAGCATTTAAAATGTTTTGGACTCGCAGTGGTTAGAAAATGTATATATAATTTTTAGGGATTAAAGTATATATTTCAGTATTCAATGAATTTAAATGGACTTAGGTTTTTAATGTAATTTAATAAATTATTGTAAGTATAATATTTGTTTTTGAAACTGTATTTGGAATATGGTATTGGTTTTAACCAGGTCAGGTAACAAGTAATTGATTAATTGACTTAATTGTTTTATTTTAATCAATTAAACAAATGTGTTAACAACGACGTATATTTATACTGTGGGTGTAAATGTTAAACTTGTCTGAAGAAGTGTTTGGATACTACTACACGAAAGCGCTAACAAGTTTGCAGTAAAGATACCTGTGGATTCCACTTCGGCTACTGTGGTCTGTTGAACTCACTTTTTTGTTTTGTTTGGTGGTTTTAACTTTTTAAGTTAATTTTAGTTTTCATGGCTGAAAATGGTGAGTTTCAACAATCGCAGTCTTTATTCTCCCCTTCGTCGAATCCTGATGGAAGTGGAGTAACGAGCCGTGATGGGGACCCAATCGGTAACCTGACTGCCCTTATTCAACAACTAACCCAGCGAGTCGATAATCTGGCGAAGCAAGTTAACAACTGCTGCGGTAGCAGTGCTCCGGTGGTTAAACCTAGACCGGGAGTAAGTTTCAACCCAGTACCGAATGGTTTGGTAACGGAACACGGAGAACCTAACCTGCCAGAAGCTAGAAGTATTCAGAAGCTACCTAGCAGCATTCCACCAGCACAACAAGTGAGGCAAAGTAATCCAGCGAACAGTAATGGAATATTAGTGTCATCACCATTAATGATTGCAGCTGGTAACAATCAAAATTTGGGACTTATATCTAACTTGCCACCACCCGTCTTACATGATTTTATGAACACCCCAACCAACATATTCAATATGCGAAACAATACAACTAATGGTGTGCAGGAGAATCAACAAGAAACTCAAAACGATATTGTCTCGTCTTTAAAATTATTCGATAGTAGTTTATCAAAATACAAAAAATTACAACTAGAAATTTTGTATTTTAAAGAATGCATTGATTTAAAAATTGTCCCTAAGGGACTCAGGCAGTGGAAATATCCTTCAGGAGTTACAAGAAATTCAGATTTCCACAAAACTCTTATTGCATTCTTTAATCAGCAAGGGCTTATTTTTCTTGACTTGTTAATAAAAGAGTACACAGAACAAATGGCAATTCTTGGGCAACGTTTAGAAACCCTAGAGCAAGAAATTAAAACCAACTCGGACTTTAACCGGTATCAATACGATTACGGAAGGATTTTCACTAGTATTGATTCACTCCTTAATAAAATTGGTGAAACTAAGAAGCGGAAGATAAACAGGGACATGACAGCGTACGCTAATGGTAATGCGTATCCCGACCCGCCACCCAATAGGGCCCATAATGATTCTCACTCTTTCTCTAGGAACGATAATGAGGCACTCAATGACAATGCACGTACTAACGTAGCAACCAATGCTATTTCAAGTAACAACAATGAAGTTTTATTTTGTGACGCCCCTGAGGTCAACCAAAACAGGCGAAGTGAGCATATACAAAATCAAAACCAACAAAGGCAACAACAAAGTAACAATGGTTGTGTGGATTATAACAACCAGGGTTTTCAGTCAGCGACTTCGAACAACAAGCGAAGGAATGTGAATGGTCCGAGGAAGACCTAGAACAACAACAGGAGGACATTCAACCGTCGCAAGAGGTAACAGGCATTTTTCAATTTCCTGTTATCACTTTAAGCGACAGTAATGACTTTAGAGTTTATAACTACACACCATTTGAAACTCCTGGTGAACTTGTTGAATTACTTGCAAAAGGTTTCAATTTCTCACTTCCACACAAACCAGATTTAGCTAAAGTTCTTTGTGACCTCAAACTTTATACACGTAAGCTTAATTTAAAAATTTTGTTAGGTGGTAGTAGTAATGTGCTGAACACAGAACGAGTTGCAAGCACATACAACCCACCATTAGACAACAATTTACTTGTCTTTGAAAGAGTAGTTGAAATACATCTAAGGGCACTTAATAAGGAGTTTTATCAACAAAAACATACTAGTGTTGAAATGTACAACTTGACTGACCTAGTAAGGGCACATAACATACGGGTCATGAAACCTGACAAGGGTGGGGGGGCGGTACTCATGTACGAAGATGACTATGAGAGGCGTATAAAAGAAATGTTATCAACTGACAACTACATTGAAATTTCAAGGAATGAATTAAATCAGTCTTATCAGAAAATAAAAGATTTTTTAAGTGATTTATTCATTGAAGGTACTATAGGTACCGAGCTATATCAGTATTTAACTATGCCAGCCCCTATGGTTCCTGTCATCTTCGGAGTACCTAAACTACACAAGAATATTCAAAACCCCCCATTCAGGCCCATAATAGATGGACGCCAGTCTATAACCTACTCTTGTGCTAAGTGGGTAGACAACAAACTAAAAGAAGTCCTTAAAAACGAGTCACAAATTTGCAAGGACTCATGGTTTGTTCTAGAAAAACTAAATAGTATTCCATTCCGTCCTGATTTTGTGTTCTTGACAGTTGATGTCAAGGACCTATATACAGTAATCCCACAAGAAATAGGAGCAGAATGGGTTAGGGACTTTTTATTAAACAAGCATCTTCCAGGTGATGACATTGACTTGATCATAAGTTTATTAGAACTGGTCCTGAAAAACAATTTTTTCATGTTTAAAAATGAGTTGTACCTCCAGTTAACAGGTGTGGCAATGGGCTCCCCTTGTGGGGGGTCTTTTGTCAACTTAGTCATGGCGTTTTGGGAACACACTTATTTATTCCCACAAAAAATATTTAAAGACTCAGTCGTCTGGTATACACGATACCAAGACGACATATTTATGGTTCTAAAAACAAACAAAGACAACGCCATTAGACTAATTGATGAAATTAATTCCTTTGTTTCATTTTTACAATTTACTTACCATTTTGATGAATTATCAATTAACTTCTTAGATATTAACATAAAAAAAGATAAGGAAAAGATGAAATTTACTACCTCTATTTATAGAAAACCTCACTACAGCAACTCTTTCTTACATTTTACTAGCTCTCACCCCTTCTTTCAAAAGAAAGGGGTAGTCAAGAGCCAAGTAGTACGTGCGTCTAGAATGTGTTCAGAAGAAAGTTCTTTTGTAGAAGAGTGTGATTTCTTGGCTACCATGTTTTTGAATAGAGGGTACCCCCGAAAATTAGTAAACTCAGTTATTTGTGAAGTAACAAGAAAGAGGTACATTGGTTCATTAGGACCTATTCTAAAAACAGATGATAGTCATAGCTCATTAGTAAGTACAGTAGAAATTGTTGTTGCTGACACCTTTGCAAATATTCAAGAAGAACAGAAAAACTTTAACATTAGTTTTTCTACACAGTTTAACGAGCTAAGTGTAGAACTTAGACGCATTTTAAATAACAATTGGGAATTGCTAAAACAAGGATTAAATCCTAACGTTAATATAGGACAGAAACCTATAGTGATTTTTAGAAAGGCTCCATCTCTGAAAACAATGTTTGAAGTTCCCCCAAGAACTTACAAAGTCAACAAAGGTATGTTCAAGTGTGGTCACTGTGGTTACTGTAAATATATTAAAACTGGATCAACATTTTCCATTAGAGGTGTAAAATATCATATTAATGAGAAATGCAATTGTCTTAGTCAAGGAGTGGTATACCTTGCCACATGTACATCCTGTTCTGCGTTCTATTTCGGAAAAACCGAAAGATATTTAAAACAACGATTCTGAACATACGTATGCTATTTCTAAGGGAATTATGTCCAATGCCCTTGCAAAACATATTTCAGAAAACAGTAATCATAGTTTCTTGTTTAACGTGGTGCAGAAAATAAGAATAAATCCCAGGGGTGGACCATGGCATTTAAAACTAGAAGAATGTGAGTTGCTGTGGCAACTAAAAACAAACGCATATGTCCACCCCGGGATTAACGAAACATGTTCAATTAAATGTTTATTAAAGCAAAAAGCCCTTATAAGATAACACACTTTTAGTAAGTAATTATTTTTTTAACAAATAATAATTTTATACAAGTGGTATATGTTGGTTGGGACAGTATTGATTCATAAAAACATTAAATAGTAAAGCAATTAAAATGGCTTGGACTCGCAGTGGTTAGAAAATGTATATATAATTTTTAGGGATTAAAGTATATATTTCAGTATTCAATGAATTTAAATGGACTTAGGTTTATAATGTAATTTAATAAATTATTGTAAGTATAATATTTGTTTTTAAAACTGTATTTGGAATATGGTATTGGTTTTAACCAGGTCAGGTAACAAGTAATTGATTAATTGACTTAATTGTTTTATTTTAATCAATTAAACAAATGTGTTAGCAACGACGTATATTTATACTGTGGGTGTAAATGTTAAACTTGTCTGAAGAAGTGTTTGGATACTACTACACGAAAGCGCTAACAAGTTTGCAGTAAAGATACCTGTGGATTCCACTTCGGCTCCTGTGTTCTGTTGAACTCACTTTTTTGTTTTGTTTGGTGGTTTTAACTTTTTAAGTTAATTTTAGTTTACATGTAAAAGGTAGCTTTATTTATATGTTAAACCCAGTCCAGGGCCTCAGTCAATCAGTCTTGTAGCTTCTTTCACAGCTGTGGCATGTCTATAATCTATTGCCAGATCTGAGCCTCATTCAGTCATTTATTACAGCATTATAGGTAAATTTCTGCATAGTCTGGTGCCATAGTCTGTGGTGGGATTGCAGTAGTGGCATTATTGTGAATTATTCTCCAGGATTTATGCTTTAGTACTTTTTATAGCTGCATATACTTGCATAAAGTTGCATTCTGGTGCCTTTCTGTTTATCTTGCTTATGTTTTTTCCTCATGTTCTTTGAACCTCCCCCACTCCTCACTGAGGCATTAAGCTAAACATTTCTGAAATTCTAACCACAGGAACTGAGCTCCAGTTTGAATTTTGTTCTGCAATCCCGCCACCCTTGTTGTAGTTTTAAAATGCTGCGCCTCTGGCTTCCTCCCTTATGGTAATCTGACTTCTGTCTGTTGTGCAACCTATTTAACTACTTTCCCACATACTGTTTTCATATATCATAACAAAGAATGCTCAACCCACAAACAAGTGCTGCACTCGAGTAAACCTCCCTTACAACTATTTATTTCCTGGTCTTTTTTCCCAGAGCTCCCATCTGCTTAGCACTCCCATAATACTCTGAGGGGGTCCTAGGTTAATCCTGCTCCATCCTTGGCAGATAAAAGATTTACTTTATTGTTTTGCACTTCAGTCAATGGTTTAGAGTACTTCAGTTTTTGTTTTAGTTGTTGATTTTTCTTTTAAATCATTCTAAAGGTCCCTAATATCTGAAATTGTCTTGTTTAAGTTGTTTTACTACAACATTACATTCACAAGCAAGCTTTTGGTTTATTATATCCAGAGGTTAGCAATGCCCTGTGCAGACACAAACACTCAGAAAGTAAATTTTATCTATAAAACTTCCCTTCAAATCTAAACCTGTAACGTAGTTTAGCTAAAACAAAACCATTGCACAGACAAGCTTAGACCAGCTATTTTGCACATTAGACAGTACTACTATAAAATCTTAGCGCAATTTAACCAAGTCTAGTGCCAAACATCAAAGGCCACCGAAGGACTTCTGCATAACTCAGTCCACAAACTACCACACAAATACAAGTCTGGAGAACATGGATATGCAATTTTCAAATGTCTCTCCAGCCAGCTTGGTAGACATGAGCATCTTAAGACAATGTAGCAATTAACCTCCCTGGACTATTTGAAGAGAGACATTGTTGACCTCTCTCTTAAAATGTGTCTCAGACTGGTATGTGCCTTGCATTGAGCAGCATTCTATCTTTACCAAGGATGACGTCACAGTATGAACAAAAGATGACTGAGTTCAATAATTAGCTTAGTTTCTGGTGTCTTCTAGGGAGCTTCAGTATTTGTCATTGTGGGAGGACATGGTTAACAAACTATGTTCCTTTGCAAAGGATGGACTGCACCTGTCTCCACTAGGCTTCAAAATAGTAACTAAAACATTACCTACCCCTAGACTTTTTTTTTAAGCAATGCCATATTGACAAACATACAGACATAGCTAATGCCCCCCCCCCCCCGCTACTGCTCAATGCTAGGAGCCTAAACAAGAAACTTCGCACCATACAAGCTCTCCTCACTCTGGGGACTATATATATCTGTACTGTTACAAAGATATGGCTTAAATCTGCAGAAACTACTTTAGCAGAGCAAGGCTTCAGCGCCTTCTACATATTTAGACCATCAGCTACATAGACAGGGACAAAAGGTAGATCAGTTTCTATCTATATTAGCAACAGACATAACTCTATGTTGATTAAACAGGAAGATGCCCTGGAATTTATCCACATACAAGTCACCATAAAAAAGTCCCATGCAATATCCTTGCAAGCTATAAGCACCCTCTGTGTCCTTAGAATCCCATAGCTCATACCTACACCTACTGGAGACATTCACCATTAATCTTAATATCCTATTCATGGGAAACTTTAACTACTCATCTATAGACTGGGAAGCATACCCTGCCTTATAACACAAATACCCTTGACCAGATAGTGTGCACACCCACCAGAGGTTCAAACATACTGGACCAGGACTCACCAACACAGGAGAGTGCTACATTCCTCATGTTACGTCTTCACTGGTGAGGTCAGACCATAAAGCTGCCTCCTTTAAAATAAAAAAAAAAATAAAAAAATCAGTAATACTTGCAAGGCCTGTAACATTTAGGAACTAGTCCAAAGCAAACTACATTCTATTAAGCAATAGTTTGTCAAAAGTTAATGTCCCTTAAAACCCTGAGTTCACAGTAGCCTATGTTGAATTCTTCAGAAAGACCCTGTACAATCATGCAAATTGCTGTAAAGAGGCTGCTGTCCCTGTTAGAACTAAACCCAAAATAAACTCTAAAACCAGACCACACCATTATAATCTCATCTTAACAGGGTATATAACAAAAAGAAAAAAAGTCATGACTAAAATCAGGAAGAGAAACTCCCATAATAATACGAGCTGTCTAATTAAAATAAACAAGTAAATAAGAGGACTAAGTTCAACAAGGCCAATTATGAGGTTAAGGTGCCCTCAGAGGCTAAAGACAACCACAAGGCCTTCTACAGCTATGCGTGAAACCCTCGAAGGCAGCACACATCAGTGTACTGAACTGGTGGTCAGTGGTGCCACCTTCATTGAGCACAGCAACGTAGCATATTTGTTTAAATTCAGCTCAAACTTTAGTCCCCACTCCTCCCACCTCCCCCCATGAATCACCTACTTGTATACCCCCCCATGAATCACCTACTTGTATACCCCCCTCAAATGTTAGCAGGGAACACCTCCTCTTTGCACTTGCTAAGTCCAAAAATACAAACTCAGTGGGCCCTGACAATATCCTAGGATGCCTCCAAAATAGCTTCAAACTTGACTTATCTGGACAACTTGAGTCACTTTTCAACTATAGCCTCAAAACAAACTTTGTACAATGAGAATGGTGGACTGCAACAGTTATCTCACTTCACAATGGTGGACCATCAACTGACCCTGGAAGCTGCAGACCTATTTGTATGACTAGTCTAATATGCAAAGCCATGGAGTGAATTATCATGGGAATGATCAGCAAAGACATAGTCTGCCTTCAGAAACTGGAACTAGCCCATTTTGATTTTGTCAAGGAAAGGTCATTCCTACTAAACCTAGTTTAATTTTTTGAGAAGGTTACCAAGGCAATGGATGAGGGGAAAATGATGCATACTGTTCATACCTCTCAACTGTCCAGATTTTGTCAGAATTTCCAAACTTTTGTCAAATGCATTTGGCTTTTTCTCATAAATGCATGGTTTTCTAACAAAATTATTGAGATTTGAAGTCACTATGATAAACATTTGAGTTTCTAGCAACTTTGTAAGTTTATAGGAGCAAGTTTTAAAATCTGTCCCTATTTGTGGGCCTTTTCCCCCCATTATTTCTGGCTCTGTCCAGATTTCTTATGCTGAGAGGTTGAGAGGTATGATACTGTTACCTGGACCTGGCTAAGGCACTCAGTACAATACCCCACTCAAGTATAGTTGGCAGACTCACTGAACTGGGCATAAACCCTTACATAACTCACTAGTTTGTCAGCTGGCTCACAGACAGGCCCCAGGAAGTCAGGAGTGATGAGACCATCCTCACTAAGAGATGATGACTAGGGGGGTACCTCAGGACTCCATGCTGGGAATGCTCCTACTTTGCATCTATTTCTCAAAAGAAAAGACTAATGTCAGTGGACTTTGGCTGACCAAGTCCTTAGCTGACTGCAAATTGAGAGCCATCATAGATTCACCATAACACAAACATCTTACAGGAGGATCTAATGTAGACAAATGACTGGCGCCAAAGTCACAGATAAAAACTCAATGCCAAGAAATGCATTATAGTGCATTTTTGGAAACTTGCTACTCAGGCTAATTACTACAGTGATAAGACACCCCTCAGAGTTGGCCCGGTAGTCAGAGATCTGTGAACATATGTAGACAGTAATCTGACTTTTGACCAACATGTGGCAAAGGTAGAAAGAAAATCATTCTATGTCGCCCAACTTATAAGTAAAGGCATGGCATCCAGTTCCAAGGAAGTCATAGTGTCATTTTATTTGGCCCTTATTAGACCCATCATTTAGTGTAATGCCCCGTTTTGGCATGTACCTGACCAGACATTTGCAATCACAAAGGTTCTTTACCAGGAGAATACAAGACATAAACACATTACCCTATATGAATCACCTTAAAGCCCTAACTCTATACCTGGTCTCCTCCAGGTTACTGAGAGGTGATCTATTCCTAGCATACAAGGCATCCACAGATCCAGCTCTGATGGACCTCCACTAAAAAGAGCAACATCAGAACCACTAGATACAAGGATTTAAATTTTGCTTGTGACATAAATAAGACATGTTGGTGAGACCGGTATTTGTCTCAGAGGATCCCCATGCTCTGGAACATGCTCTCCATCCATGTGCAACAGAGTCCATGCCTAACCTTATTTAAGTGCAATCTTGACCAATGGATGGGAATTTGGAAATTCACACCTGGTCTGGCCCCCATGTCTCTGATACACAGAGGCAGACAATAATGCCCAAACTAACATATCCTCCATAAACTCCAGAAACCTCCTAACAAACATACCTCCTCTTAATAAATACCCATGATACATAGGGAAACAATTGGGCTGTATTGCATGGCTAGGCTTATAAACACCTTGGTGGTCATAAACCAGTGAAATGAAAGGAAGTCAAATCTAGTGTAGGAAATGAAACCTGAGCAAAAGCCAATACCAGTTGTGAAACTCAGTGCTGCCAAAATAAGTGAAGCACAATGTCACACACATCAAAGCAATTTAACAAGGTATCAAACAATTTCCCAGTCAATCAAATTACAAGCTACTGTTGTACTTACATAGACCAGCCTCATGCCAGCCTTTTCCAAAAACCAACAGAGTGAAGTACAACAGTGACACATCAAATATTTTAGACAAGTACTACATGTAAAATAAAATATCATAAGCAAATAAAGTCACTTCTGTTTTATCATATTTTTTTGCAAAACAGATTATTGTTTATTATACAATGACAGGTCATTAACATTCAAAATTGTGCATGCTGAATGTTCAGCCCAACCAGCATGCCCATTGTAAATTGAGCATATGCCAGCAGGAAAAATTCCAGTCACCTGTACTTTCTTCTATTAATATATGCCAAGGCTTTCCAGTTTACTTGGGCTAAGAGGTCGATATGTAGGTATGGAGGGCAGAGAAAATACAAGGAAAATCAGGTACATTGTACAAAACTAAATATACATACCTGATTTTACCTGTATTTCCTTGCACCTCTAAACTGTCTGAATTTCACAGTTTGAAAAAAAAAAGAAGCGATGGGAGATCTTCCCATCTCCGTTGCTTGCTTTCCAAAGCTCTTATGTAGTGCATAAGTGTGAGAATATTAAGTCTCATATGCATGCGCAGCACATCAATAACGCTGCAGGATATGGAAACAATCTGGAATAACATCACGGCACCATTATACAAAGACATTATTTAAAAAATTAAGTAATTATTTTCTGGAATACTGTCATTGTGTAATAACAATAACTAACTCCTGGATGTGATATATTGAAGATTTACCCATGGTTGCCTTTGTTTAATCACTTAGGTTTCACCCTCATGATTAAACCTCACCAGCCATGGGAAAATCTTCAATATACCACACCCAGCCATTGGTTATTGCTATAATAATCACTGCAACAAATGACACAGAGATTCTCTCCATTTACAGCATCCACAAATTAAAGTTTAATTAGAGAATGGGCTTGCTATACATCAGTACCTTGACTGCAGAATAAGCTTTCTCCTGCAGGGTACTAATGTACAAGTAATGCCCGCTGAAAAATGAGTCCGCCTCTTCACAGCAGCTTATCATGCTGCTGTGGAGCTCGGTTTAGAAAAATGGAACAGCCACTTTTCCTGTTTAGCAATTGTAAAATAAAATAAAGGTAAAAAAGAAAAGCGTGTGTATGTGTATGTGTGTGAATGTGTATGCATGTATGAGTGTGAGAGAGAGAGATCAGTTGAGCTACTATTTTACACTTGCTAAGCAGTGCTTTTGCTGTTTATTGTGTAAAATAAAATAAAAGTAAAATAAAAAAAATGTTTCTATGTTTGTGTTAGTGTGTGAAAGTGTACGTCTGTATGAGTGTGAGAGACAGATCGGTTAAGCTGATATTTTACACTGGCTAAGCAATGCTTCTGCTGTTTAGCGAGTGTAAAATAAAAAGTGTGTGTGTGTGTGTGTGTGTGTGTGTGTGTGTGTGTGTGTGTGTGTGTGTGTGTGTGTGTGTGTGTGTGTATGTGTGTTTGTGTGTGAGAGAGAGAGAGAGACAGAGTGTATGCGTGTATGAAATTAAGAGAGCGAGAGAGAGATTATTATTTGTATCTGTGTTTATATTGCTGTCTGCTGGTGTGAGTGAATGCGTGCATGAAAGCAGAAGAGTGTGTGTGTGTGTGTGTGTGTGTGTGTGTGTGTGTGTGTGTGTGTGTGTGTCTGAGAGAGAGAGAGAGAGAGAGAGAGTGAGAATGAGAGGGGAGAGAGAGTGAAGAGTGAGAGCGATCGACCATACCTCTCGGCATACCTCTCAATCACTTAGTGTAAGAAATCTGGACAAAGCCCAACAAAATGTGGGGAGGGGGTGCAAAGGCTTAAAAATAGGGACAAATATTAAATATTGTTCTTAGAAACTTAAAATGTTGCTAGAGCAACAGGACTTGTTTTAACATACGTTTTCTGAAGGTTTTGGAGTCTGAAACGCAAATGTATGCTACTTTTTACTGACTTCAATCCTCAGATCATCCCAGTAAATTGCCAGAAAAACATAACTTTTATGAGGAACAGATCAAAAATACAAGCCGATATCTGGACATTCTGTAAAAATCTGGACAGTTGAGAGGTATGCCTCTCAGCACAAATAATGGATAAACAAAGGACTGAAAATAGGGACTAATTTTAAATATCGCTCTTATAAACTTAGAAAGTTTCTAGAATACTAGGGTTTTCATTAAAACATTTTCCTTTCTGAAGCAGAGATGTGTGTGTGTGTGTGTGTGTGTGTGTGTGTGAGTGTTTCAGATGACTACTGGCCGTAACAGCAGTAAAGAGGTTTACAAACCTCTGCATCTTTCAGCTAAAGAAATCTGGATAAAGCCTAAAATAAAGTGGGGTGGGGGAAGGCTGTAAAATAGAAACTTAATTATTGCTGTTATAAAATTACAAAGCTGCTAAACTAAAGGAAATCTGAAACTCAGATATATGTCATACTATAGTAACTTCAATCCCCAGTGACTGTCAACCAAACAATTAAGGAGTAAGGGACAAATAATAAAGTAAAGAACTTGGTTATTTTTTAAATGTTTTATTTTTGGCTGTAAAATGCTTCCACCAATATCATTAACTTATACTCAGGCAAGTTTGAAACATTATGCAGTGAAACTGTTTACATCAAAAATATAGTACAAAAACATATTGTGATAAAAAAATATACATACAAGTAAGTAAAACACAACAATTTTACAGAAAGCCCATTCTCTAAGTGGAATAATTGCCGACAGGGTGTGTGGTAATGTGAAACTAACACCCTTCCAGGGGTGTAGAGGCCCTGTGCCTGTGGCATCGGGCCTCATAACACCCCTGCGTGGGTGTTAATTAGACCAAAACACACACCCTGTCTGGCATTATTGCTTGCGTATATTAAACAAAAGGTTGTTTGCTCTACTCAGCATGGACCATATCATAATATCAAATCACTAGTCAGCCCTACCAGCTGCATCCATTTATTTTATAAATCTAAACTTCACTTTGGCAATAATATAATAGAAAATGTTTAGCTGCTTCTTTTGTATTTCAGTTAAAAGCATAAAACCAATCTTATTTATTTTCTCTGTCTCTAGCAGTCTGTTGTCCTAAGGAAGACAACAGGTCTGCAGTTACAAAATTATTTGAAGCAACTGTTTATAAACTACCCAACAACTTAAATGCTAACAATGTTTAAGCATTAACATTATCATTTTTTTTCTGTCCAAGATTATTTCTGTGTATCATGTTATCAATCTAAAAGAAACCACTATCTCATAACCAGGAATCTCTACACATGACCATATTTACAATAAGTCCATAAAATAAGAATATATGCAGTAATCTACACTCTCAAGTTAACAAAGGAGGTAAAAATTATACTTAACTTTGTAGCTTGAATAATCAACAGCAGTCTACAATAATGCAGATACATAGCTGGTGCACAATACTCATCTGTATGTCAATATTCTAGCCCCAAGTGATATTCTACACTTGATCAACAGAAAGACACATTTAATGCAGATAAATGTTTAAAAATGTATCAGCAACTATATCATTCACCTCTTAATCAGAGTCCCAATGGACAGCAGAAACATTTACACAAACCCTAAATAAAAAGCAAAGAAAAAAAGACTAACTAAAGTACACATCACACTCAAAAGCAGTACTCATATGAACCATCTAATTAATATTTGTTTTGGTTTAGTGTGTATATTTTGGAATATAAAAAGATGACTCCTACATAATCCACTGGTCTTATAAAATAATGTAACTTTATTCAAAGCAGACAGAAAATGTAGAAGTTTCTCAAATAATTAATGCTGAAAGGTAAAATATGTTAAATTACTCTTAGGAATAGTCCCATACAGAAGAAATAACAGAGTTGCTTAACAATTACTTATCAGTTTCTTAGTAACTGTTTCACTACTGTTTTTTCATGGGCTGGAAAGATGTCCAGGTCCCTTATGATGTCTTTGTCTAGGTTTACCTTTAAGCTGCAGTGCTTCAAAGTCAGTGTGCAAAATCACTACTAGGAGGCCCAGCAACTCTGTTTAGCTCATTTCATCTCTCTTGTACATCAGTGGTTAGTCACATTAACCAACAAACGCATGAGAACCTATCTAATACTCAGGGATTCCTGTCTGCCTTAACGTAACACGTCTGTTTACAAGTCACAGTTTAATCACAGTATTGAAGTAATAGTTCTCTCTAC